>NW_026590552.1:51030-99842 GCF_907164565.1 Psammomys obesus
CTTTCTTTCTTTCTTTCTTTCTTTCTTTCTTTCTTTCTTTCTTTCTTCTTTCCTGTTTCTTTCTTTCTTTTTTTGTTAAAGTCTAGTATTAAAGCATGGTGGTTTAATAGGATACAAGGGATAATATGATTCATCTTGTATCTGTTGAGTCTTGCTTTGTGTGCGACTAGATGGTCAAGTTTTGAGAAGGTCCCATGTGGTGCTTAGAAGAAGAATACTCTTTTGTGTTTTGGTGACAAGTTCTGTATACACCAATTAGCTCTATTTGATTTGGGACCTCTGTGTTATTATTTCTCTGTTTAGCTTTTGTCTACATGGTCTGTTCCTTGGTGAAAGTGAAGTGTTGAATTCTCACCCTATTAAGGTGTTGGGATCAATGTGTGATTAGGCTTCAATAATCTTCCATTTACAAATGCAGGTGGTCTTGTATTTGGGGCATACATTTTCAGGATTGTGACATTTTTCTTTTGATTAGAATTAAGTGACCCTCCTCTTCTTTTTTCGATTAATTTTTGTTAAAAGTGTCTTTTATTAGATAATAGGAGAGCTACTCCAGATAGTTTTCTGAGTCTGTTTTCCTTGGAAAACATTTTACAGCTCTTTATGCTAAGGTAGTGTTCATCCTTGTTGCAGAGGTGTATTTCTTGCATGAGACAGAATGTTGGATCCTTTTTCAGCAACCATTTTGTTAGTCTCTATCATTTTATTGGTGAGTTAAATCCATTGATGCTGATAGATAATAATGACCAATGAATGTTAGTTCCTTTTATTGTAGATTTGGTGGTGTTACTCTGTTTAGATGCTGGCTTTCATTTAGTTCTTTATTCATTTATTTATTTATCTATTTATTTATTTATTTATTTATTCATTCAATTATTTATTTGTTTGTTTGTTTATTTATTTATTTATTTATTGAAGTTAGCTGTTTCCTGTATTTTCTTGGGTGTAGCTGATTTTGTTAGATTAGTGTTTACCTTCTATTATCTTCTGTAAGATTGAGTTGCTGTGTAGACACTGTTTAAATTTTGTTTTCTCCATCTATGTTGAGTGAAAGCCTTACTGGGTATAGTTGTCTGGGTTGGCATTTGTGTTTTCATAGAGTCTGAATGACATCTGTACAGTGTCTTCTGGATTTCATAGTGTCTTTGAGATTCTGGTGTGATTCTGATAGGTGTACCTTTATATGTTACTTGGCATTTTTCTCTTGTTGTTTTTAATATTTTTATTTGTTTTGTAGAACTAGTGTTTTGACTTCTATGTGCTATGAGAAAGTTGTTTTCTGATCTAATCTACTTGCATACTGTAGGCCTGTTGTATGTTTATGGACATCTATTTTTTATGTTGGGAAATTTTTCTTCTATGATTTTCTTGAAAATATTTTCTGGACCTTGGAGCCTGGAATCTTCATTTTCGTCTACTACAATTGTTCTTAGATGTCTCCTTTTATGGGGTCCTTGATTCTTTGGATGTTTTGTGTCTGTAACTTTTCTGATATTTTTTTCTTTGATAAATGTATCAATTTCTACAAGTGTATCTATAGCACTGAGATGCTCTCTTCCATCTCTTGTATTCTGTTGGTGATGCTTACCTTTGTGCTTCCTGATTTTTTCTCTATGTTGTCCAGCTCCAGGGTTTTTTCTGTTTGTATTTTCTTCATTGATTTTAGTTCTGTTTTCATGTCTTGAATAATTTTCTTCATCTGTTTGAATGTGGATTCTTGTCTTTCCATGATGGCCTCTATATATTTGTTTGTTTCCTTTCTATATGCCTCTACTTGTGCCTATACATTTGCCTCTATTTGTTTAGCTCTATTTGCCTGTATTTCTTTCAGAGCTTTGTTCTTTTCCTCCTTATGTGCCACTAATAACTTGATATGCATAGATTTGATATTATTTTCCTGTGTTTTAAATGAATTAAATATTCATTGATTTGGGGAGGATTCTGGTGAAGCCATAATGTCCTCATTTTTGTTGGATGTGTTCTTATGCTGTCCCCTAGCCATCTGCTTATTGATAACCTTAACTGTTTGTTCCTGGAGTCTGTAATCAGACTGGGTCAGTCTATCTCTGGAGTATGGAGTATTCTTCAGGAAGATGAAACATGTTCACAGGTTCTAGAGTGGATGTAGGTGTTTTAGCTAAGGGAGTAAGATTACTAGTGGTTATTTGCAAACACTGGAGTTTGTATGGAAGTGTGCCTTTATGGACAGGATACTAGAGCATGTAGATGCTTGGAAGGGTGGAGTATAAACACAGGTGGGGGTACTGGTACTGTTAAATGGTTCAATGCACATGTGAGTGTGCCCTAAATGCCCCAGTGGCCCACAGGCCTGTTTTACTGTCCTTGAGGTGTTCACCTCTATCTGGATTGCACCAAATCTGCTCTAGGAATTATTTGCCTGGACTCCACTGGGAAACCCATAGAATAGGAGTTTGAATGTTGAAGAAGCTTTCCCAAGGATCCCTAGGTTGCCCATAGTAGGCGAGTGGCTGGGAGGGATCAGATGTCTGGCTTTTAGAGTAGAGGGACCTTGGGTCTGTGGCTCTGCACACACTCACTTGAAAAGGCACTCACTGGCTTGCAGGCTTAATGCGGAATACACAGGAGTTACCCTGAGTATCTACTCTTAGATTTGTTTCCACAGGGGCAATTTAAAGTGTAGGAGATCAATCAGCTCACTGATATCTGCTGTTTGGCTGCTGCGCAGGAAGACCCATACTAGGGGAAGCTGCCTCTGCTGTCCCATCAGAGAGCATGGAAACTTCTGTTTGGGGCAGTGGCAGCCAGCTCAGCTTCTGAGATGGGAGGTCAGTACTGCAGCTGCAGCAGCTGTAGAGTTGTGAGGCCTGTTCAGCTGCTGCTTCAGCTTCAGAGCTGGGAAGCCTGTACAACTGCAGCAGTAGCTACTGAGCTGGGTGTCTTGTACAGCTGCTGCCTATGTAGTGTCTATCACTGAGTCTGAAGGGTGATGCTTGGGGCAAGAGGAAGCAGAGAGGGGTTGAATATTTACCACTCTTTTTCTTTCTTTTTTTTATTAATTACACTTTATTCATTTTGTATCCCCCCATAAGCCTCTCCCTCCTCCCCTCCCGATCCCACCCTCCCTCCTGTTTCTGCATGCATGCCCCTCCCCAAGTCCACTGATAGGGGAGGTTCTCCTCTCCTTTCTGATCTTAGTCTATCAGTTCTCTTCAAAAGTGGCTGCATTGTCCTCTTCTGTGGACTGGTAGGGCTGCTCCCCCCTCAGGGGGAGGTGATCAAAGAGCAGGCCAATCAGTTTATGTCAGAGGCAGTCCCTCTTCCCATTATTTACCACTCTTACACCCTAGGTACTGACCACGGTTGACCTGGCTTAGAACTGTCCCAGCTCACAGGTTGTCCCCTTTTGCCCAGGAAGTTTGAATGTGGATGTTCTGGCCTCAGACTCCCCTTCATTCACCAATTTTGTAGTTTCAGATCCTGTGCCCCTCAGATATGGAGCATGCTGGTCACCAGCATTTGTATACTCTGGGCATTGTCTTTTAGAACTCTTTTAGTACTTGGTATCTCCAAGGCCTAGCAAAATAAAAAAGAAAGTTTCTTCTAAGCCACAAGCTCAAAACCATGGGGCTTAATACAAAAGTATTTAGATTATGTAGAGAACTGAGGACCAGAGTACACGCTTTTACAGAAGAACCTGCTGGGGAAGTTTATTTAAAATAGTCACCAAATGTTCTACCATTTATGTGTCTTAAATAGATCCACACACGAAGATAGACAATATTGTAGCCAGCCAGGCTTAACAAAGTGAATATTCGACTAAAAATAAAATTAGAATTTATTACCAGATCATTTCACTCTGGGTACTTAGGGATACAGAGGTTAATCCAGTGTAAAGACTATGGAAAAGGCAAATTATGGGTGGTTATAAGAAAAGGGGAAATAAAAAATAAATGGTCCATTTCACCATCATTTTCAGTGAAAGTAAATATGGGTCCAGAGTGTTGACTCAATTAATAAATAAATATATATATATATATACAATATATATAATATATAATTACAAAAAATATATATATATTATATATATATATATATATATATAATTTTCTAGATGTGTGGGAAAAAACATGTTCCTAGATTTTGTAAGATTCCTTGTAAATAATATATTTTGTAGATAGGTGGCTTTCAGTGGTCTTCTATTCGTTTGACATTTATTCATGTAAAATGCTATGTTTTTTAAATGTAATCTAATTAATACAATTAAAATATCTTAAAAGTGATTTTTAGGAGGGAGCTGCTATTCATAGACTCTATACAGAAAATATTATATATGTTTTTTTCTCAGTGTGTAAGAGTGCTTATATTGTGGCACCTTTATGGGAATGGGGACAATTCCATAATTGCTGCAGTAGGGGAATAGAAAAGCTGTACACAGATGTAACCACTACATTTCTGAATCGAGGATACACTGAATCTGTACTATAAGCAAAGTAACCAGTGTACAATTCTTATACAAGTGGAACACTCCAACTTGTTTTAGTTTATATTATGTTTACTTTCTATATGGGTTGATCTTTACATACAGGTATAAGTCTAAAATTTGTCTACCATTGGTACTTCATTATCTAAACACTGTCCCATATCCAAACAGATTTATTAAGGGAGCATGGGTCTAGACTGAGCACTGAAGTTACTTTTTCTAATAGTTGTTACCAAGCTGCTTGATCTGGTAAGAATAAGAAAGTTTGTCCAATTGGTGAAGTAAGTAGAGAAAAAAATCATGTATGAATCATGAAATTAAAATCTGGTACTAAGGGAATAAAAATTGCTAAATTACTTTAATTTAAGCATTATTTAAAAGAAACACAATTAGCCACAGAGAAATAACAAAACTTTGTCAAATCTAAGGGTCTTTTATGTATTTCATTTTTGTCCTTTTCTCTGGTCATAAGGAAAATGAAGATTAATTTTTGACATTAGAGAACAAATATAGCTGGCTTTAGATTCCAATAATTTAATTAAGAGCATGACAGATTTGTTTACCTGGCCAGTGTAACAAAAGCATCAGTTTAATAAGTTAAATATCAACAAATGGATGATAAGATGCCCAGCAACAGGACATAACAGTTATAAAATTTTTGCAGTTAAATTTTTATTTTATTTCTTTTTTATGATTTATTCATTTTATATTCTGATTGCAGTCCCCTTCCTTATCTTCTCCCAGGCTCACTGTCCTTACTTTATGCCTCCCTACCCTCTTCCCTGCTCCACTGAAAGGGGATATTCTCCCCCCATGCCATCTGACCTTAGCTCAGGACACATCAGAATTGCCCAGATCCTCTTATTCTGTGAAATTTTGAGAATGGAATCGACTTTTGTAGCCGCCTAAGACAGCACTTTGACTTGGAGATAAAGTTTTTGAATATCTAAACTGTAATGCGCTACTCTGGGGATGTATCTGTATTTGGAAATAACTTTGCTCCTATTTCAGGCCTAATGAGCACAACAATGGTAAACTTCTGTTGTATAAATCTAAGTATGTTAGATTCAAATCCGTAACAAGTTAATCTTTAACTAAAATTTAATTAAAATATTTTATTCAGAATTTGCTAGTTTTGAAAATACAAGATACCAAACAGGAAGCAATGGAAGTGTTTTGTTTTACCTCAATAATCAGGGCCCTTGTTCACTAATAAGGCAATCCTAGAACTAGTGTTTAACATTTTGCTGCTTAAAATAAAAAATAGCACTCAAAGCAGATCCATGACTTTGGATATCTTATACTCTTTATTTTATTGTTAATATTAGAAACCATTAAGACTATGTTAATCACTCTTAATGATTGGGGATGTTGAAGGCTCAAATTAAGGAAGTTTATAACAGTTTCTACTTTGCACTTACTGACTTCACTCAGAAAAGTTTTCTTTTTCTTTTAACTGCTTGAAAAAATTTTCTTTATTTTATATTAATTATACTTTTTATATTAATTACACTTTATTCACTTTGTATCCCAACTGCAGCCCCTTCCCATATACATTCATATGCCTGGGATGAAGCATACTTGGATGATATCTTTTAGGTTTTCTTGAATTCAGTTTGCAAGTATTTTATTGAGTATTTTTGCACAAAACTTCATAAGAGACATAGGTCTGAAGTTCTCTTTTTTGTTGAGTCTTTTTGTGGTTTAGGTATCAAAGTGACTGTGCCATCACAGAATGAGAATGGTAATGTTCCTTCTCTTTTTATTTTTGGAATAGTTTGAAAAGAAGTGGAGTTAGCTCTTCTTTGAAGATCTGGTAGAATTTTGCACTGAAACAATCTGGCCCTGGCTTTTTTTGGAAGGGTGATTTTGATGACTGCTTTCATATCCATGTGAGATATAGGAGTATTCAAACTATTTACCCGATACTTATTTAATTTATTAAATGGAATCTATCAAGGTCATTGTTCATTTCATTTTAGATTTTCAAATTTTGTGACATACAGGCTTTAGTAATAAGACTTAATGATTGTTTGGATTTCCTCAGTGTCTGTCATTATGTCACCATTTTCATTTCTGATTTTGCTGATTTGGATAGTTTTTCTCTACCTTTTAGTTTATATAAGGATTTTTCTATCTTGTTGATTTTCTCAAAGAACCAGCTCTTGGTGTCATTGATTCTTTAATTTGTTGATTTCAGCTCTGAGTTTGATTATTTGAAGTGATCTACTCTTCAGGAGTGGGGAGGCAGAATCTTTTTTTTTCTAAGTGTTTTAGATGTGCCATTAAGAGATGTGCCATTATGAGATGTAGCAAACTTCTTTCTGGAGGCACTTAGTGCTATGAACTTTCCTCTTAACACTTCTTTCATTATGTCTCATAAGTTTGGGTAAGTTGTGTCTTCATTTTCATTGAATTTAACGAAATCTTTAATTTCATTTTTCATTTCTTTCCTGACCACACTGTCACTGGGTTGAGGGTTGTTCAGTTTCCATGTGTAGGTGTCATTTTTTTTTTCTGTTGTTGTTGAGGTCTAGTTTTAGGCCATGGTGATCTGATAAGATACAAGGGATTATTTTGAATTTCTTGTATTTGCTGAAGCTTGCTTTGTGCCTGACACTATGGTAAATTTTTGAGAAGGTTCCATATGGTGCTGAAGAGAAGGGTATACTTTCTCTTCACTGTAAGTGTAATTATTTACCTATTAAAACTTTTGTCTAGATGATCTGTCCCTTAGTGAGAATGGAGTGCTGAAGTTTCCCAGTATTAAGGTTTGGGGATCGATGTGTGATTTAAGCTTTAATAATATTTAATGTTTAATAATGTTTTATTTACATATGCAGGTGATCTAATATTTGGGGCATAGGTGATGTCCTGCTGGTGGATTTTTCTTTTTGTTGATGAGGAAATCCTCATCTACTTTTGATTAATTTAGGTTGGAACTCTATTTATTAGATGGTAGGATAGCTACCCCAGCTTGTTTTCTGGATCCCTTTGCTTGAAAAACTTTTTTCCAACCCATCACTCTGAGGTATTGTTTATCTTTGTTGCAAAGGTGTGTTTCTTGGATGCAGAAAAATGTTGGATTCTCATCCAGCAACCATTCTATTAGTCTGTTTCGTTTTGTTGGAAAGTTGAGGCCCTTGATATTGATAGATAATAATGACCTATGAATATTAGTTCCTTTTATTGTAAAGTTGGTGGTGTTACTGTGTTTCAGTGCTTGTTTTCTTTTAATTTTTTGTTGTGAAGTTATCTATATCCCATGTATTCTTTTATTTATTTGAAATCGTTAGATTGGAGTTTTCCTTCTAGTATCATCCGTAAGGCTGAGTTGTTGTGTAGACATTATTTAAGATTAGATTTGTTATAGAATGTTTTGTTTTCTCCATCTATGTTGATTGGAAGCTTTGCTGTGTATAGTAGTCTGAGTTCACATCTGTGGTCTCTTAAAGTCTGCATGACATCTGTTTTTCTGGCTTTCATAGTCTCTGATGAGAAGTCTGATGTGATTCTGATAGGTCTACCTTTATATGTTACTTGGCCTTGTTACCTTGCTGCTTTTAATATTTTTTCTTTGTCCTATAGATTTAGTGTTTGACTCATGTGACATGAGGAGTTTCTTTTCTGGTCTAATCTACTTGGTGTTCTATAGGCCTATTGTATGTTTATGGACATCTTTTTTTTTTTTTTTTTTTTTTTAGTTTCTCACTGTTTCCATTCTTTTTTAACTTTTATTAATTACATTTTATTCATTTTGTATCCCCCATAAGTCCCTTCCTCCTCCCCTCCTGGTCCCACCCTCCACCCATTTCTGCATGCATGCCCCTCCCCAAGTCCACTGATAGGGGAGGTCCTCCTCTCCTTTCTGATCTTAGTCTATCAGTTCTCATCAGAAGTGGCTGCATTGTTAGGGTTCTAGGTTATCTCCATGGATAGTCCTTGGTTGGAGTATGAGTCTCTGGGAAGTTCCCTGTGTTCAAATTATCTTGTTCTGTTGCTCTCCTTGTGGAGTTCCTGTCCTCTCCAGCTCTTACTATTTCCCACTTCTTACATAATATTCCATTCACTCCATCAGTTGGCCATCAGGCTCAGCATCTGCTTTGACACTCTGCATGGCATTGGCTTTCAGAGGCCCTCTGTGGCAGGTTCCTAGGTTGTTTCCTGTTTTCTTTTTCTTCTGATGTCCATCCCCTTTGCCTTTCAGGATGGGATATCTCTTTTTTAAGTTGGGAAAATTTTCTTCTGTGATATTCTTAGTCTAAGATCAGAAAGAAGGAGAGGAAGACCTCCCCTATCAGTGGACTTGGGGAGGGGCATGCATGCAGAAAAGGGAGGAAGAGTGAGATTGTGAGGGGAGGAGGGAGGGGCTTATGGGGGGGTTCAAAATGAATAAAGTGTAATTAATATTAATAATAAAATATTAAAAATTATTTTCTGGACCTTTGAACCTGGGATTTTCTTTTTCACCTATTCCTATTATTCTTAGATTTTGTCTTTTGATGGCACCCTTGATTTCTTGGATGTTCTGTGTTTGAAACTTTTCTGATTTTATTTATTTCTTTGAGAGATATATCCATTTCTGTAATTGCATCTTTAGTGCCTGAGATTCTCTCTTCCATCTCTTGTATTCTGTTGGTGATGCTTACCTTTGTGGTTCCTGATATGTTGTCTAAGTTCTTCCTCCAGCTCCAGAGTTTTCTCTGTTTGTGGTTTCTTTATTGATTCGAATTCTGTTTTCATGTCTTGCACCATTTCCTTCACCTGTTTGAATGTGGATTCCAATCTTCCCATGATGGCCTCTATCTTTTTGATTGTTTCCTCTCTCTCTGACACCAATTGTGCCTCTATTAGTGACTCTACCTGTGCCTCTATTTGTTTGGCTGTATTTGCTTGTGTTTCTTTGAGAGCTTTGTTCACTTCCTCTTTATATGCCTCTAATAACTGGATAAATTTAACTTTAAAATTGTTTTCCTGTGTTTCCAATGATATAAAATATCCATTTATTTTGTGGGTTGATGGTGTAGCCATGACATCTTGCCTTTTGTTGAATGAGTTTTTTTAACTTTTATTAAGTTAAATAATAAGTTATTATTTATTTAATTATTATTATTAAGTTATTATTATGTTCATGGGGAGGAGGGAGGGGCTTATGGGGGGATACAAAATGAATAAAGTGTAATTAATAAAAGTTAAAAAAAAACCCACATTCAACAAAAGGCAAAATATCATGGCTACATCATCAACCCACAGACCTCTAGCCATCTGTTTATCTGTAACCTTCGCTGTTTGTTCTTGGAGTCTGTACTTCAGACTGGGTCCATCTGTCTCTCCAGTCTGGAGTATTCTTCAGGAACAATGAGAGGTCCACTGGTTTATGATTGGATGCTGGTCTTTCAGCTGTAGATAAGTGAGGAAAGTCAAAGGTGGATATGTCCAAGCATGGGCTTGTGTGTGGCAGAGTGCCTTGAGGGAGAAGATACTAGAGCTTGTAGATGCCTGAAGGTTGGCACTTAATAACGAGTGTGGGTGCTGGTGTTGTTCATGGGTCCAATGGGCATGCACTGGTACCCTGAGTACCTCAGTGGCCTACAAACCTGTTGTACTGTCCTCCTGATATTCACATCTATGTGGGCTATAGGAATTGTTTGCCTGGATTCTACTGGTAGAGGCACAGTTCAGGGGCTTCAATGTTGAGAATGCTGTCCCAAGGATTCCTATGTTGTCCACAGTGGGAATGTGGTTGGGAAGGATCAGATATCTAGCTGCTAGCTTAGAGGACTCAGGTTCTGGGTCTCTGCATGCACTCACTTAAAGGTGCACTCACTTGCAGGCCTAATTGGAAAGCCCTCAGGATTCTCCTGTTCTCTACTCTCAGATTTGGGCCCACAGGGGCAAATGAGAGTGCAGGAATTTCATCAGCTCAGTGGTGTCCACTGTTTAGCTGCAGAGCACGTATGCCTCTATAGCCTCAGTCACAGAGCACATAGAAACTCCTGCTTGTACTAGCTGCTGACCTGTTCTAGTGGCAGCTCTGGGAAGCTGCTTGTGATATTTAAGTCACTGAGCACAGGCAGAAGTTTGTACTTGGATTAGTTTCACCAGTGCAGCCACAGCCCTGCAGCAGACAGAGCCCCCCTCCCCCTTGAAGGTCTATCTGTGCTTTTTCAGTCACTGAGAGCATGGGGGCTTGTTTCAGGGGCAATCACTGAAGTCTCAGCCAAGTATTCTCACTGCATGGAGCATAGGCCAATGCTGGCCATCATGCTGAGCATGGATACCCATGCATGGAGAAAGGCAAAGTGCAGGGGGTTGAATATCCTCCACTCTCATTCCTGGAGACTTCCACAAGTGACCTGGATACAAACTGGCACAGCAAACTGGTTGTCCCCTCTTGCCCAGTAAACTTTGGACATTCTGGCTTCAGCTGCCCCTCCACTGACCAACTTCAGAATTTCAGTTCCTGTGCCCTCAGTTATGGTACTCACTGGTCGCTGCCATCTTGAAACCCTCTTCTACTATGATTTTCTTGATAATATTTTCTGGATCTTGGAACCTGGAATCTTCTTTTATCTCTTCTTCTATTATTCTTAGATGTAGTATTTTCATGGTGTCTTTGATTTCTTCGATGTTATGTGTTTGGGACTTTTCCAATTTTACTTTTTCTTGAGAGATATATTGATTTCTGCCAGTGTACTTTTAACGTCTGCAATTCTCCATTGTATTTTTTCATTCTGTTGGTGTTGCTTACTTTTGTGGTTCATGATCTTTTCTCTAAGTTCTCCAGCTCCAGGGTTTTCTCTGTATTTTCTTTATTGATTTGAATTCTATTTTCATGTCTTGCACCATTTCTTTCATCTATTTGAATGTGGATTCCAATCTTTCCATGATGGCCTCTATCTTTTTGATTGTTCCCTCTCTCTATGCCACTAATTATGCCTCTACTTGTGCCTCTATTTGTTTGGTTGTATATACCTGTGTTTCTTTGAGAGCTTTCTTCATTTCCTCTTTATGTGCCTCTAATAACTGGAAAAGTTTAACTTTAAAATTGTTTTCCTATGTTTCCAATGAACTAAACTATCCATTTATTTTGTGGGTTAATGGTGTAGCCTTGTTATCCTGCTTTTTGTTGAATGTGTTCTTACTCTGAGCTCTAGCCGTCTGCTTATTTGTAACCTTCTCTGTTTGTTCCTGTACTTTGTACTTCAGACTGGGTCCTTCTTTCTCTGGTGTGTGGAGTATTCTTCAGGAAGATATGAGACATCAACTGGTTTGAGATTGGATGTTGGTGTTTTAGTTGTATTTAAGGGAGGAAGGTCATATGCACAGGTGGACAAGTACCAGTGAGTAAGCATGGGCATGTTCATGGAAGTGTACCTTGAAGGACAGAGTGGTAGAATGTATAGATTCCTGGAATGTGGAACTTAAGTACAGGAGGGAGTATCAGTACTGGCCTGTTTATGGGCTCAATAAACATGTGCAGGTGTTCTGCATACCTCAGTGGCCTACAGGCCTGTTGTACTGTCTTGCTGGTATTCACATCAATCAGAGCTAAAGGAATTGTCTGTGTGGACTCCACTGATAGACACACAGAACAAGGGTTTCAATATTGAGAATACTGTCCCAGAAAACTGCAGAAAGGAGAGGACAGTATAGCTGCCCACTAGTAGGCCTATACATCCACCTGCTAGGAGGCCCAGCTCTGCAGAACTGGGAGGCCTGCCTCTCCTCTATCAGTTACCAAGTTCATAGGCTTGTGCTTGGGGCAATCGCTGCAGACTGTACTGAGCATGGAGGCTGGTGCTTGGAGCATTTGTCATTGCTGGCTCCATGCAATGTGGAGTGAGACCCGTGCTTGGGTAAAGGGAAAGTGCAGGGGTGTTGAATATTTACAACTCTCAGTCCCCAGAGAAGTCCACATGTAATCTGGATCCAAATGGTCTCATCTCTGGGTTGTTTCTTCTCACCCAAGAAGCCTCATTGTAAAAGTTCTGGCTTCAGCTGCTCCTCCAACTCACCAACTTCAGAGTTTCAGATCCTGTGTGCCTCCATTACTGTGCATGTTGTTCGCCACCATCTTGGACACTCTTCCAGAAAAGTTTTATAACCATTATGAGTTTGTGCTGAACAAGTGATAACATTAAAATTTTACAAAAGATAAGAAAAGCTATTGGATAAAGATTAAATCATATATGAAGCCTAATCCGGTGCTGTATGCACTGTAAGCCAATATGGAGAATCTGTTCTGTGTTATTTCACATTCCTCTGGCCATTAAAATCAAATTGAAAAGCTTATGTAAAGCAAAGGACACTGTCATCAGAACAAAATGACAGAATAAAGAATGGGAAAGGATATTCACCAACCCTGTATCAGACAGAGGGCTAATTTCCACTATATATAAAGAACTCAAAATGTTAAAAAACAAACAAACAAACAAATCATGTAATCTAATTAAAAAATGGTGTACAGAGCTAAACAGAGAATTCTGAATAAATTCTGAATACAGAAATATCAAATGGCAGAGAAACACTTAAAGAAGTGTTCTAAGTCCTTTGTCATCAGGGAGATGTAAATAAAAACAAACCTGAGATTTCTTTTTTTTGTTTTGTTTTGTTTTTTTCTTTGAATTTTATTTTTTTCTTATCAGTTACATTTTATTAACTCTGTATCCCAGCCATGTCCCGATCCCTCTTTCCCTCCCAGTCCCTCCCTCCCTCCCTCATCTCCACCATGCCCCTTGCCAAGTCCACTGATAGGGGGGACCTCCTCCTCATTCATCTTATCCTGTCTTATCAGGTATCTTCAGGACTGGCTGCAAAGCCCTCCTCTGTGGCCTAACAGGACTGCTCCTCCCTTGAAGGGTGGGGAGGCCAAAGAGCCAGTCATTGAGTTCCTGTTAGAAACAGTCCTTGTTCCCCTCACTATGGGAAACCAATTGGTTACTGAGCTACCACAGGCTACATCTGAGCAGAGATTCTAGGTTATATTCATACATGGCTCTTGGTTGCATGTCAGTCTCAGAAAAGACCCTGTGCCCAGATATATTTGGTCCTCGTGGAGCTCCTATCCTTTCCTCATCAGACTAACTCCCCTTCTTTCTTATGATTCCCTGTACTCTGCCAAAGGTTTGGTCATGAGTCTTTGCTTTGAAAACACTGCTAGTTAGAGTCTTTCAAATGCGCTCAGTAGACTCCTGTCATATGTTCAATGTGCATCCCATCTGTCTTTCTAAGCGAGGATTGATAATCTTACCCCATGTCCGCTCTCTTGATTATCTTTTTAGGTGTATAGATTTCATTATGTTTATCATATCTTATAGGTCTATATAAGTGAGTATATACCGTGTTTGTCTTTCTCCTTCTGGGATATTTCACTCAGGATGATCTTTTCTAGATCCCACCATTTGCCTGCAAATTTCATGATTTCCTGCTTTTTGATTGCTAAGTAGTATTCGATTGTGTAAAATTACCACAATTTCTGCACGCATTCCTCCGTTGATGGGCATCTGGTTGTTTCCAGTTTCTGGCTATTACAAATAAAGCTGCTATAAACATGGTTGAGCAAATATCCCTTTTGTGTACTTGAGCAAACTTTGGGTATATACCTAGCAGTGGTATAGCTGGGTCTTGAGGAAGCACTATTCCTAATTGTCTTAGAAAGCACCAGATAGATTTCCAGAGTGGTTGTATCAGTTTACATTCCCAGCAGCAGTGGAGGAGGGTTCCCCTTTCTCCACAACCTCTCCAGCATGTGTTGCCCTTGAGTTTTTCATCTTGGCCATTCTGATGGGTGTAAGGTGATATCTCAGGGTCCTTTTGATTTGTATTTCCCTGATGGCTAATGAGGATGATCATTTCTTTAAGTGTTTCTCTGCCATTCGATATTCATCTACAGAGAATTCTCTGTTTAGCTCTGTTCCCCATTTATTAATTGGATTACTTGGTTTGCTGCTTTTCAGCTTCTTTAGTTCTTTGTATATACTTGATATTAGTCCTCTGTCAGATAAAGGGTTAGTGAAGATTCTTTCCCAATCTGTAGACAGGCGTTTTGTTTTGATGACAGTGTCCTTTGCTTTACAGAAGCTTTTCAGTTTCATGAGGTCCCATTTATTGATTGTTGCTCTAAGAGCCTGTGCTGTTGGTGTTCTGTTCAGGAAGTTGTCTCCTTTGCCAATGAGTTCTAGGCTGTTCCCCACTTTTTCTTCTAACAGATTTAGTGTATCTGGTTTTATGTTGAGGTCTTTGATCCACTTGGACTTTAGTTTTGTGCAGGGTGATAAATATAGATCTATTTTCATTTTTCTGCATGTGGACATCCAGTTGGACCAACACCATTTGTTGAAGATGATGTCTTTTTTCCATTGAATGGTTTTGGTTTCTTTGTCAAAAATCGAGTATTCATAGGTGTTTGGGTTTATTTCTAGGTCTTCTATGCGGTTCCATTGATCCTCCTTTCTGTTTTTATGCCAATACCATCCAGTTTTTTATTACTATTGCTCTGTAGTACAACTTGACATCGGGGATAGAGATACCTCCAGATGATCTGTTGTTGAACAGGATTGTTTTGGAGATTCTGGGTTATTTTTTTCTCCATATGAAGCTGAGAATCTTTTTTTCAAGGTCTGTAAAGAATTGACTTGGTATTTTGATGGGAATTGCATTGAATCTGTAGATTGCTAATGGCAGGATGGCCATTTTCACAATGTTAATCCTACCAATCCACGAGTACGGGAGATCTTTCCATCTTCTGCGATCTTCTTCAATTTCTTTCTTCAGAGACTTGAAATTTTTCTCAAACAGGTCTTTCACTTGCTTGGTTATTGTCACCCCAAGGTACTTTATGTGGTTAGTGGCTATTGTGAAGGGTGTTGTTTCCCTAATTTCTTTCTCGGCCATTTTGTCTTTGGTATACAGGAGGGCTTCTGATTTTTTTGAGCTGATTTTGTATCCTGCCACTTTGCTGAAGGTGTTTATTAACTGGAGGAGTTCTCTGGTTGAATTCTTGGGATCGCTCATATATACTATCATATCATCTGCAAATAGTGACACTTTGACCTCTTCCTTTCCGATCTGTATCCCCTTGATCTCCTTTAGTTGTCTTATTGCTCTGGCTAGGACTTCAAGTACTATGTTGAAGAGGTAGGGAGAGAGTGGGCAGCCTTGTCTTGTCCCTGATTTCAGTGGGATTGATTTAAGTTTCTCTCCATTGAGTTTGATGTTGGCTATAGGCTTGCTGTATATTGCCTTTACTATGTTTAGGTATGTGCCTTGTATTCCTGATCTCTCCAAGACTTTAAACATGAATGGGTGTTGGACTTTGTCAAATGATTTTCAGCATCTAAGGAGATGATCATGTGGTTTTTCTCCTTCAGTTTGTTTATGTGGTGGATTACATTGATGGATTTCCGTATGTTGAACCACCCTTGCATGCCTGGGATGAAGCCTACTTGGTCGTGGTGGATGATATCTTTGATGTGTTCTTGGATTCGGTTTGCAAGTATTTTATTGAGTATTTTTGCGTCAATATTCATAAGAGAGATAGGTCTGAGGTTCTCATTTTTGTTGGGTCTTTGTGTGGTTTAGGTATCAGGGTGACTGTTGCTTCATAGAATGAGTTTGGTAATGTTCCTTCTGTTGATATTTTGTGGAATAGTTTGAGGAGAATTGGTGTGAGCACTTCTTTGAAGGTCTGGTAGAATTCCACGCTGAAACCATCTGGCCCAGGGCTTTTTTTGGAGGGGAGACTGTGAATGACTGCTTCAATTTCCTTGGGGGATATTGGGCTGTTCAGTCTTTCTACCTGATCTTGACTTAATGTTGGAAGATGGAATCTATCAAGAAAATTGTCCATTTCATTTAGCTTTTCAAATTTTGAGGCATATAGGCTTTTATAGTATGACCTAATGATTGTTTGAATTTCCTCTGTGTCTGTAGTTATGTCACCCTTTTCTTTGATTTTGTTGATTTGGATATATTCTCTCTGCTTTTTAGTTAGTTTGGCTAAGGGTTTGTCTATCTGGTTGATTTTCTCAAAGAACTAGCTTTTTGTTTCATTGATTCTTTGAATAGTTTTATTTGTTTCTAATTGACTGATTTCAGCCCTGAGTTTGATTATTTCCAGCCTTCTGCTTCTCTTGGGTGTATCTGCTTCTTTTTTTTTCTAGGGTTTTCTGTTGGGGCATTAAGTTGTTTGTATGTGCTGTTACGAATTTCTTCTTGTAGGCACTTAGTGCTATAAATTTTCCCTGAGCACTGCTTTCAATGTCCCATAAATTTGGGTATGTTGTGCCTTCATTTTCATTGAATTCTAGGAAGTCTTTAATTTCTTTATTTATTTCTTCCTTAACCCAGCTGTCTTTAAGTAACAAGTTGTTCAGTTTCCATGTGCATGTAGGCTGTTTGTTATTTCTGTTGTTGTTGAGGTCCATCTTAAGTCCATGGTGGTCAGATAGAATACAAGGGATTATTTCAATCTTTTTGTATCTGTTGAGGCTTTCTTTATGACCAACTATATGGTCTATTTTGGAGAAGGTTCCTTGCAGTGCTGAAAAGAAGGTATACTCTTTTGAGTTTGGATGAAAAGATCTGTAGATGTCTATTAGGTCCATTTGATTTAGAGTCTCTGTAAGTGTTTTTATTTCCCTATTTGTTTTCTGTCTAGTTGATCTGTCCCTTGGTCACAGTAGAATGTTGAAGTCTCCCACTATTAGGGTTTTAGGATCAATGTGTGATTTAAGCTTTAATATTGTTTCATTTACAAATGTAGGTGCTCTTGTATTTGGTGCATAGATATTCAAAATTGTGATGTTTTCTTGGTGGATTTTTTCTTTGATGAGAATATAGTGGCCATCCTTATCTTTTTTCATTAGCTTGGGTTGAAAGTCTATTTTATTAGATATTAGGATGGCTACTTCCGCTTGTTTTCTGGAACCATTTGCTTGAAAGACATTTTTCCAGCCCTTTCCTCTGAGGTAGTGTTTATCTATGTTGCATAGGTGTGTTTCTTGGATGCAACAGAATGATAGATCCTGTTTCAGCAACCATTCTTTTAGTCTGTGTCTTTTAATTGGGGAGTTGAGTCCATTGATGTTGATAGAAACTAGTGACCAACAATTGTTACTTACTTTAGATGTGTTATTGGTGGTGTCACTGAGTTTCATTGCTTGTCTTCTTTTGTTTTTTTGTTTGTTTGTTTTTTTGTTGTGTAGTTATCTGTTTCCTCTGTTTCCTTCAATGTAGTTGTTTTCTTTGGTTTGGAGTTTTCCTTCTAGTAACTTCTGTAGAGCTTGGTTACTATGTAGATATTGTTTAAATTTGGTTTTGTCTTGGAATATCTTGAATTCTCCGTCTATGTTGATTGAAAGTTTTGCTGGGTATAGTAGTCTGGGTTGGAATCTGTGGTCCCTTAAGGACTGTATGATTTCTGTCCAGGCCCTTCTGGCTTTCATAGTTTCTGTTGAGAAATCTGGTGTGATTCTAATAGGTCTACCTTCATATGTTACTTGGCCTTTTTCCCTTGCTGCTTTTAGAATTTTTTCTTTGTTTTGTAGGTTCAGTGTTTTGACTATGATGTGACATGAAGAATTTCTTTTCTGGTCTAGTCTACTTGGCTTTCTGTAGGCCTCTTGTATGTTTATGGCCATCTCCTTCTTTAAGTTGGGAAAGTTTTCTTCTATAATTTTCTTGAAAATATTTTCCGGACCTTTGAGCCTGATGTCTTCTTTTTCTTCTACTCCTATTATTCTTAGGTTTTGTCTTTTCATGGTGTCTTTGATTTCTTGGATGTTTTGTGTTTGGAACTTTTCTGATTTTATTTTTTCTTTGAGGGACGTGTCAATTTCCACAAGTATATCTTCGGCTCCTGAGATTCTTTCTTCCATCTCTTGTATTCTGTTGGTGATGCTTACCTTTGTTCCTGATCTTTTCTCTATGTTCTCCAGCTCCTGGTTTTTCTCTATTTGTGTTTTCTTTATTGATTCTAATTCTGTTTTCTTGTCTTGCACCATTTCCTTCATCTGTTTGAATGTGGACTCCTGCTTTTCAATGATAGATTCTATTTTTTTGTCTGTTTCCTCTCTATGTATCACTAATTGTGCCTCTACTTCTTTGGGTATAATTGCCTGTATTTCTATGAGAGCTTTGTTTATTTCTTCTTTATTTGCCTTCATTTGTGTGGACATTTCTTTGAGAGCTTTGTGCATTTCTTCTCTGTTTGCCTCTATTTTCGTGGTCATTTCTCTGAGCGCACGATTTGTTTCCTCTTGGTTAGTCTCGATTTCTTTTGTTATTTCTCTGAGGGCTTTGTTCATTTCATCTCTATGGGCCTCTAATAGCTGGAGAAACATAGTTTTGAGGTCGTTTTCTTGTATATCTAGTGAATTGAAGTGTCCATTGTTTTTGTGGGGTTGCTGGTGAGGCCATTATATCCTGATTTTTGTTGGGAGTGTTCTTACGTTTGCCTGTAGCCATCTGGTTATTTATAATCCTCACTGGTTGTTCCTAGAGATTGTAGTTTGGGCTATGATCCTCTCTTTCTGTTTTCTGGACTGTTTTTTTCAGGAAGATGAGAGAGGTTCACTGCTTTGGGAGTGTGCACTGTGTTTTCAGTTTTGCCTAAGTAAGGAATGTGATGCTGGCGCTATTCCTGTGAGCTTTTAACGGGCACAGTGTGCATGCGCGGATTCTCTGATTATTGCAGTGGCCTGCAAGCCACTATTACGCAGTTCTGACTGAGATCCAGGGATTGTTTGCCTGGATTACCCTGGTGGACCCACAAGGCAGAGGCTTCAATGTTGGGATCGCTATCCCAAGAATCCCTATTATGCCCACACTAGGGGTGTGGGTGGCTGGGATCTCGTCTGTTTGCTTCTGTGGAGAGGCCCTGGGTCTGGGGCAATCTCTCCCTAGAAGGCTCACTCACTCTCTTGCAGGACGAGTTGGAATGCACAGGGGTTCCCCTTGCTCACTACTCTCTGTTTTGGTCCTGCTGCGGAAGTGCACGTGTAGGCTAACAGTCAGCTCTGTGAAACAGTGGCTGCAGGACTTGGTGTCCACCTTTCCTGTGTGCTGCCTCTTTGTCCTTTCCCTCTGCCAGGAGGGGTTATGTTGACTGGTCCCTGGGTGGCGCAGGAAAGAGTTAGGATGAGTGTACTCAATCCCAGATCCCGGGCCCAGATCTCTGCCAGAAGCAGCCTAGCGGTAGAATCTATGTCTGCTGATCCCAAGAGAGTACCGTGTAGGGTTGAGTGTCCTCAGATCCTGAGCTTGGGTTTCTCTGCTAGGGGCTACTGGGTGAGCTGGAGAGAGGGTGCTGTGTTCTTGGTAGGCTGCCTCTCTGTCCTTCCCCTCTGACCTTCCCCTCTGCTAGGGCAAGCTTATGGAGGTGCTCTCAGGGGAGTGCCATCAGGGGTTGGGGCTTCTCAGTCGGATCCTGAGCCCTGAGCCTGCGTTTCTCTGCCAGGGGTCGGGGGGGGGTGGCGCCGGTGATAGAACTTGCTGCTAGACCTTATTGCGCTGGGCCCAGGATAATCTCAGGACGTGTAGAATGACCACAGTCCCAGATCCCGAGCTGTAGTTTGTTTGCTAGGAGCGGCCAGCAGCACTGGAGTTCCGGCACTGTGAAGCCGCTGTGCTCCTCTTTATCCTTCTGCTCTGCTGCGACAGGGTGATGGTGGTGTTTGGGGGAGTGCCCAAAAGGATTGGGGTTTCTCAGCCCCGATCTCGGGTTGGGGTACAGACAATGTGGTCTGTGGCAGATTCTGCTGGATGCCTCCTGCCTCCTCGGAAGAGGGAGTAGGGATTTTGAGCTGGGCGTGCAGCTGCGCAGCTACAATCCGTGTGCGGTGGGAGCTCAATTATGATGATGGCGGGTACCTATGGTCAGAGAGACCTTCCAGGGAAAGACTGGGTGACCTGTGACCAGTCTGGCAACTTTCCTTCCCCATGGGGTTTTTTTTTTTTTTTGCAACTGGGACTCCCAGCCTCAGGCACCCTTGTGCCCACCGATCAGCCTGGGGAAGTGATTGGGACAAGCAGGCTTGTGGCACCAGCCCAGAGACCCAAAGCCCGCATTAGCCAGGTTCTCTTCCGGGTTCTGGCTGGGCAGCCGAGAGTGGACCCAACCGATTCCCATGCCTTTGGGAGCCTCCCCTCACCTGGGAAACACGATAGTTGTTGTTTCAGTGCCCAGAGTTCAGTCTCCTGGTCGCTGCATGGAGTGTGTTGTCCTGCTTCTCAGACAAGGTGTTCTCCCGGGGTGGCCATCTTGGCTTTCCCTGAGATTTCACCTTACATCCGTCAGAATGGTTAAGATAAAAAACACAAGTAAAAACACATGCTGGAGAGGGTATGGAGAAAGGGGAACCCCCCCCCATTGCTGGTGTGAATATAAACTTGTACAACCACTTTGGAAATCAATCTGGTGCTATCTCAGACAATTAAGGACAGTGCTTCCTCAAAATCTAGCTATACCACACCTAGGCATATATCCAAAATATGCTCAAGTACACAACAAGGACAGTTGCTCAATGATGTTCTTAGCAGCTATATTGTAATAGCCAGAATCTGGAAACAAGTCGGATGCCCCTCAACTGAGGAATGGATATATTCGTAGAATATATTCCAGAAATAGTGGTACATTGACATAATGGAATACTACTCAGCAATTAAAAACAAGGAAATCAAGAAATTTGCAGGCAAATGGTGGGAACTAGAAAATGGTCCTTCTGAGTGAGCTATCCCAGAAGCAAAAAGACACACAGTATATATTCACTTAAAAATGGATATTAGAAATATAATATAGGTTAAACATACTAAAATCTGTACACCTAAAGAAGCTAAGCAAGAAGGAGGATCCTTGTTAAGGTGATCAATCCTCATTCGGAAAGGCAAATGGGATGGACATAGGAAGAGGGAGAAAACAGGGAACAGGACAGGAGGCTAACACAGAGTGCCTCTGAAAGGCTCTACCCAGCACGGTATAAAAGCAGATGCTGAGACTCATAGCCAAACTTTGGGCAGAGTGCAGGGAAATTTATGAAAGAAGAGGGAGATAGAAAGACCTGGAGGGGAGATGAGCTTCACAAGAAGAGCAACAGAACCAAAATACTTGGGCCCAGGGGACTTTTCTCAGACTGATACTCTGTCCAAGGACAATGCATGGAGATAACCTACAACCTCTGCACAGATATAGCTCATGGTAGCTCAGTCTTCAAGTGGAAATCCCTAGTAATGGGAACAGAGACTGTCTCTGACATGAACTCAGTGACAAGTTGTTTAATCACCTCTCCTTGAGGAGGGAGCAGCCTTACCAGGCCACAGAAAAAGACAATGCAGCCAGTCCTGATGAGAGTTGATGTGTTATGGTCAGAGGGAAGGGGAGAAGGACCTTCCCTACCAGTGGACTTGGAGAGGTGCATGGGAGGAGATAAGGGAGGGTGGGTGGTTTGAGGAAGGGATGAGAGAGGGGGCTATAGCTGGGATACAAAGTGAATAAATTGTAATCAATAAAAATAATGAATTAAATAATGAAATAATTCTTTTATTTTTAAAGTTATAAAGTCACCATTAATATCAATAATATCTTGCATTAGTGTTTTTCAAAATATGAAATACATATCATTGATCTAAATTGTAAAAAATGAATATCTAATTTAAAACTAATGCACAATGAGAAACCAGTTTAAATCAAGAAAAATCAATATTTCATCTATTACATAAACTTTATAAAATTTAGTTTGTGGAATTAAGCATTTTATGAATCAAAAAAAGTTTTACAAATTCCTTTACTATGGCATTAAAGCAGTGAATGTAGTTCATGTGTGAAATGATATTCAGTACAGCAATATTTCCTATCACACTTTTACTTTTGAATACATTGTTATATATGTGTGTATACTCATACACATGTGCATTTATACTTTCTTTTAAAGATAAAGGAAAACAGTTTTCTGAAGTTTTAGAAGCCAGGTTATAATATTCTGACCACACAAGAAATTGTCTTAATTATTCTAAAAAATCCAGCTAACAAATTGGAAGTCTTAGCTTATGTAACTCAAAGAAAGCTGTAAGGTGTATTACTTGATATCACTTTCAGGGTCAGCTTAGAATGTTAGTATTTCGATTTTCAGTCTCATGGCAGAATTTTATCAACCTTTGCAAGCTCTAGAATGTCATCATATGATAGGAAGTACAGAAGTCACACACAAAAATATGTGTATAGTCATTTTATCCTAAATTTCTTCACTTGAAAATTTAGCATGAAAGTATAGAGAGAATTAAAGAGGAGTGATCTTTCAGTAATTTCAAATAGTGATGCTTGAAAAATAAACATCCTAGGATTAAATTGTTTGTGCATTTGAAACTGTGATTTACCCATTTTAAAGCCTTCCCCTAAATGTTCCATTGTGTTTTAATAAATAAGAAGTGGACTGATAAGTTCCAGACTTTATTATTTTTTTATGTACAGATATTAAGTTTTCTAGAAAATAAAAGACCATGACCCCAAATTATCTATCCATTTTTGTGTTATATAACAAAATGTTTTGAGAAACAAAGTTGTCACCTAGAAGCTTTAAATACCTGTTCAAGCAAATCCTAATAATAATAATGTACTATTTGAGGTTTTGGAGGACAGCAGCTACTGTAAATATGTTTGGGCAAAAGTTTATAAATCTTTATTTTTGAAACCTGAAGTAAGAAACTGATAGATATGCGTAAGCAAATGATAGAACTAGACAAAAACTAGTACTGAAATATCTCTTTGGACACAGAATAGTTAATGTCAAATAAAATGATGTGAAAATGGATATCGGAGTTGATAACCTTTGCAAGAAATGCTTCCATGTAATAGTGGATAGTGAAGCTCAGATTAACTAAGAACAAAGAATCATTGTAGAAGATATTTTCCAGTGAAGATGGATATATTAAATAAAGCATTCAGGTTGTTGGGTCAAGAGTGCTTTCTTTCTGTGGAGACTGGAAATTTTGGTAAAGAAGAAACTACTGAAGATTCTAGAGGTACAAAAAATTAAAACAAAGTACTTGAAGACAGAGAGTGTGTGAAAAGAAGTGCACTCTAACTGTACCCTTCATAATGTATGAACTGATCTTGTTTTCTGCAATTCAAGAGAGAAGAAAAATAATTCACAGAGTAAAGTAACAAAAAATGTTTTTAAATAAGTCTAGTGTAATGATAGATTTCATTACCCCGTGTGTAGGAGAAATAGCTCACATACACGCTTAGGTAGAGATGTTTTTAGTATTTACTTTTGGATTATTTTTTTCCAGGTGCTTCAAGAAGATCTTGAGCAGGAACAAGTCAGGGTCAACTCTCTCACTCACATGGTAGTAGTGGTTGATGAATCTAGTGGTGACCATGCAACAGCTGCTTTGGAAGAACAACTTAAGGTCAGAATTATTTATTTATTTATTTACTCACTTATTTATTTATTTATTTATTTAATTTTTTTTTTTTTTTAGTTACAATTTGTTAACTCTGTGTCCCAGCTGTATCCCGCTCCCTCATTCCCTCCCCCTCCCCAACTCCTCCCTGGTCTCCTCCCTGCCCCTTTCCAAGTCCACTGATAGGGGAGGACCTCCTCCCCTTTCATTTGACCCTGTTTTATCAGGTATCTTCAAGGCTGGCTGCAAAGTCCTCCTCTGGGGCCTAACAGACTGCTCCTCCCCTGGGGGGGGAGGTCAAAGAGCCTGCCCTTGATATCCTGTTAGAAATAGTCCTTGTTCCCCTTACTTTGGAAAACTACTTGGTTACTGAGCTACCACGGGACACATCCAAGCAGAAGTTCTATGTTATATCCATAGATGGTCCTTGGTTGAGTGTCAGTCTCAGAAAAAGGTCAGAATTTTTTTAAGCAATTGAATACATCCTTTACAACATTTAACTCCAATTTGAAAATGTGTTTAGAAAATTCAGAATGTAATTTATTTTGATTAGTTAAATGTAGTCTCTTTATGCACATAAATTCAAGTCACCCCATTTGTGCCATCTCAGTTTTATTAACTTGCAGTATTGCTCACTCTATATACCTTGCCTTTGTAGAATTCACATATTCAGAGCTAATTATTTTTATTATACTTGAAATGCGTGCATTAGAAAACTATACAAATAATAATGTTTATGTATGCTTCAAACCGACAATCTTGGTGTGGGCAAAAAAAAAAATACTTAAAATGTATTGAATTCTGTTAAACAATGAAAAATTTAATACCTTTGTTGTACTCATTCCTTTAAGCTTTCAGTTTTTTATCTCAAGGAAATATTGCATGTTGAAAATTGCATGTAGGATTTGGTTGGAGTAGATATTCAGCCATTCACATTCCTTTACAACCCAACTGAAGGCGTTTTTGCTTTTGGAAATATATGAATTGCCTTTAAGAAATTAATGCTAGGTTATATCCATAAATAGTCCTTGCTTATAGATACAGTCTCATAAAAGACCCCTGTGCCCAGATATATTAGGTCCTTGTGGAGCTCCTGTCCTCTCTAGGAAATACTAACTCCCTTCTTTCATATGATTTCCTGCACTTTGCCGAAGGTTTGGTTATGAGTCTCAGTATCTGCTTTGATAACACTGATAGGTAGAGTCTTTCAGAGGCCCTCTGCGGTAGACTCCTGTCCTGTTACTTGTTTTCTCCTTCTTCCAATGTCTATCCTATATATCTTTCTAAGTGGGAATTGATCATCTTATCCCGGGTCCGCTTTCTTGTTTATCTGCTTTAGGTGTACAGATTTTATATGTTTATCCTATCTTATAGGTCTAGTACCCACTTATAAGTAAGAATACACCGTGTATGTATTTCTGCTTCTGGGATACCTCACTCAGGATGATCTTTTCTAGATTCCACCATTTGCCTGCAAATTTCATGATTTCCTTGTTTTTAATTGCTGAGTAGTATTCCATTGTGTAAAAGTACCACACTTTCTGTATCCATTCCTTCTTTGAGGGACATCTGGGTTCTTTCCAGGTTTTGGTTATTACGAATAAAGCTGCTACAAACATGGTTGAGCAAATGTCCTAGTTGTATACTTGAGCATCTTTAGATATATGCCTAGGAGTGGTCCACTGATAGGGAGGACCTTCCCTATCAGTGGAGTTGGAGAGGGGCATAGGAGGAGATGAGGTAGGGAGGATGGGTTTGGGAGTAATTGAGGTAGGGGACTACAGCTAGGATACAAAGTGAATAAAATGTAATTATATGTATATATATATATATATATATATATTCTTTCTATATTATATATATAAAGAAAAGATTTTAGGTCAATAGAGCACAATTATTTCTGAATGGTGACTGTTTTAAAAAATACAACAGAACTTTTTCTAAAAGAAAAATAATTTCCAGAAACTAGAAATGCATTGGCCTTAGCTGACTTAGCGCAAATAGCCTTGTGATATAATTATTTAGGGTTATGCTTTTTAGTCCGAAGCAGCTTTAGAAACAAATCCATTGAACTCAGAAAATATGATTCAGATATACTTTGTATAAGGAAACTTGGGAGTACTGAGATTAAGATTTAAGGGAGTCATTTAGACAGTTTTTTATCCAGACTGTAAACGTGACCCATAGTTTATAATGGATTGCTACTCATCTATGTATGGGGGAATTGCATTAAATCTGTAGATTGCTTTTGGCAGGGTAGCCATTACACTGTTAATCCTACTGAACCATGAACATGGGAGATCTTTTCATCTTCTGATCTTTCTTCAGAGACTTGAAGTTTTATATATATATATATATATATATATATATATATATATATTTTTTTTTTTTTTTTTTTTTTTTCATAAAGGTCTTTCACTTTCTTGGTTAGAGTCACACCAAGGTACTTTATGTTATTTGTGGTTGTTGTGGAGGGTGATTTTTCTCTAATTTCTTTCTCAGGCTGATTGTCTTTTGTATACAGGAGGGCTTCAGATATTTTTTTTTCTGAGTTACTTTTGTATTCAGCCACATTGCTGAAGGTATTTACCAGCTGAAGGAGTTCTCAGAATAGAATTTTTGGGGTCTTTCATGTATACTATCATATTAGCTCCAAATAGTGATAATTTGATTTCTTCCTTTCAGATTTGTATCAACTTAATCTTCTTTAGTTGCTCTAGTTAGGATTTAAATTACTATATTGAAGACATAAGGCAAGAGTGAGTAGCCTGGCTATGTCCCTGATTTCAGTGGGATTGAATTAAGATTCTTTCTTAGTTTGATGTTGGCTATGGGTTTGCTATATTTCCTTTTTTATTTTTTTGTATGTCAAGTTTTTTTTTATTATTTTTTATTTTTATATTAATAACAATTTATTCACTTTGAATCCCAGGTGTTGCCCCTCCCTCATTCCCTCCCAATAACACCCTCCCTTCCTCATCTCCACGCATGACCTTCTCCAAGTCCACTGATAGGGGAAGAACTTCTCCCCTTCCATCTGACCCTAGCCCATCAGGTCTCCTTAGGACTGGGTGCATTGTCTTCCTCTGTGACCTGGTAAGGCTGCTCCCCCCTCAGGGGGAGGTGAGCAAAGAGCTATCCACTAAGTTCATGTCAGAGAAAGTCCTAGTTCCCCTTACTAGGAACCCAATTTGAGACTGAGCTGCCATAGGCTACATCTGTGCAGGGCTTTTATGTTATCTCCATATATGGTACTTGGTTGGAGTATCAGTCTCAGAAAATTCCCCTGGGGTCATGTTTCTTGGTTTGTTGCTCTCCTTGTGGAACTCCTGTCACTCCTAGGCCTTTCTAACCCCCTCACCCTCTTCTCTCATATGATTCCCTGCTCTGCCCAAAGTTTGGCTACTTGCCTCATCATGTGCTTTGATACTCTACTAGGTAAGAGGCTCTCCTCTCCTGTTGACTGTTTTCTTCCTCTTCCTGTGTCTGCCCCATTTGCCTTTCAGGGTCCTCCTTCTTGCTTAACTTCTTTAGTTGTTCAGATTTTAGTATGTTTACCCTATATTATAGGTCTAATATCCACTTACAAGTGAGTATATATGATGTGAGTGTTTCTGCTTCTGGGATACCTCACTCAGAAGGAACTTTTCTAGTTCCCACCATTTGCCTGGAAATTTCATGATTTCCTTGTTTTAAATTGTTGAGAAGTATTCCATTGTGTAAATATACCACAGTTTCTGTATCCATTCCTCAGTTGAGAGGCATCTGGGTGGTTTACATATTCTGGCTATTACAAATAAAGCTGCTAAAAACATATTTGTTCAAATGGCCTTGTTGTACACTTGAACATATTTTGGATATATGCTTAGAAGTGGTATAGCTGGATCTTGAGGAAGCACTTTTCCTAATTGTCTGAGAAAGTGCCAGACTGATTTCCAAAGTGATTGTACAAGTTTACATTTCCACCAGCAATGGAAGAGGGTTCCTCTTTCTCCACATCCTCTCCAGCATGTGTTGTCCCTTGAGTTTTTTATCTTAGCCATTCTGATAGGTGTAAGGTAAGATCTCAGGGTCATTTTGATTTGCATTTTCCTGATGACTAAGATTGTTGAACATTTCTTTAAGTGTTTCTCTGCCAATCGATATTCCTCTATTGAGAATTCTCTGTTTCAATTTGTACCCAGTTTTTAACTGGATTATTTGATTTGTTGCTTTTTAACTTCTTGAATGCTTTATATGTTCTGGATATCAGCCTCTGTCAGAAATAATGTTGGTGAAGACCTTTTCCCAGTCTGTAGGCTGTTGTTTTGTTTCGATGACAGTGTTCTTTGCTTTACAGAAGCTTTTCAGTTTCGTGAGGTACCATTTCTTTATTTTTGAACTTAGATACTGCGCTCTTGATATTCTGTTCAGGGAGTTGTCTCTTGTGCCGATGAGTTCAATGCTCTTCCTCACTTTTTATTCTACCAGATTTAGTGTGTCTGGTTTTATGTTGAGTTCCTTGATCCACTAGCACTTTAGTTTTGTGCATGGTGATAAATGTGGATCTATTTGCATTTTTCTATCATTAAATTTCCAAACACAAAACCCCCAAGAAATCAAGGAAGCCATCAATAGACAAAATAACTGAATAATAGGAATAAACGAAAAAGAAGATTCCAGGCTTCAAGGTACAGAAAATATTTTCAAGAAAATCACAGAATAAAAATTTCCCAAGTTAAAGAAAGAGATATCCCTAAACATACAAGGGACCTACAGAATAACAAATAGACTAGATCAGAAAAGAAACTCCTCATATTACATTATAGTCAAAACACTAAATCTACAATACAAAGAAAAATATTAAAAGCATCAAGGGGAAAAAAGCCAATAACATATAAAAGTAGACCTATCAGAATCACACCAGACTCTCAACATAAACTATGAAAGCCATAAGGGTCTGGGCAGATATCCTGCAGACTCTAAGGGACCACAGATGCCAGCACAGACTACTAAACCCAGAAAAGCTTTCAATCAACCTAGATGTATATTTCTTTTACTATGTTTCCATAAGTGCCTTGTATTCCTGATCTCTCCAAAACTTCAAACATGAACAGGTGTTGGGTTTTGGCAAATGATTTTTTGGGGACATCCAAGAAGATGATGTTCATTTTTCCATTGTCATAATTATCATTATTATTTAATTTTAATTTTAATTTTTATATAAATTATACTTTAACCACTTGTTATCATAGCTATAACCCCCTCCCTCACTTCCTCCCAATCCCACCTTTCCTCCCAGAAGCAGAAAAACACAGAGTACATACTCACTTATATGTAGATATTAGACGTATAATATAGGATAAACATACTAAAATGTCTTCCCCTAAGGAAGCTAAGCAAAAATGAGGACCCTCTGTAAGATGATCAATCTTCACTCAGAAAGGCAAACCAGATGGATTTCGGAAGAGGGAGAAAAGAGCGAAAAAGACAGGTGCCTACCACAGAGGGCCTCTGAAAGATTCTACCCAACAGGGTATCAAAGAAGATGCTGAGGCTCATAACCAAACTTTAGGCAGAATTGAGGGAATCTTATGAAAGAAGAGGAAATAGAAAGACATGGAGAGGAAAAGAGCTCCACAAGAGAGCAACAGGACCAAAAAATCCGGGCACAGGTGTCTTTTCTGAGACCAATACTCCAACCAAGATGGAGTTAACCTAGAACCCCTGCACAGATGTAGCCCATGGCAGCTCAGTCTCCAAGTTAGTTCCCTAGTAAGTGGATCTAGGACTTTCTCTGACATGAACTTAGTGGCTGGTTCTTTGGTCACCTTCCCCTGAGGGGAGAGCATCTTTACCAGGCCACAGGGGAAGACAATGCAAGCAGTCCTGATGAGACCTAATAGGCTAGGGTCAGATAGAAGGGGAGGAGGACCTCCCCTAACAGTGTACTATTATTAGTATGTAACAATTTATTCACTTTGTATCCTGGCTGTAGACCTCTCCCTCATCTCTTTTCAGTCTCATCCTCCCTCTCTCTTCCCCACTATATCCTACTGATTGTCAACTGATAGGCAAGGTCTTCCTACCTTACTTTCTGAACCTAGCCTATCAGATGCCATCAGGACTCTCTGGATCCTCTTTCTCGTGGCCTAGTGAGACCACTTTGTCCCAAGGGGAGGTGATCAAACAGCCCACCTTTAAGTTATTGTCAGAGACAGATCCTGCTCTCCTTATTAGCGACCCCACATGGAGATCTACATCTGAGCAGGGGCTCTAGGTCCTCTCAACACATGGTCCTTAGTTGATTTATCAGTCTCTGCAGGACTCACTGGGCCAAAAATTTTGGCAGCATTGGTTTCCATGTGAATCTCCTGTCCTCCCTGATGTTTATTTCTTTTTTCTATTTTTTAGTTAATAAGATGAATCTTAAAAACTAAAAGATCATTTAAAGTATAATACAAGAAATGCAAACAGATGCTGTGACTCATAACCAAACATTGGGCAGAGTGCAGGGAATCATATAAAAAAAGGGGGAGTTAGTATGTCCTGGAGAGAACAGGAACTATACAAGGACCTAATACATCTGGCCCCAGGTTTCTTTTCTGAGACTTTTCCTCCAGCCAAGGACCATGAATGGGTAAAACCTAGAACCCTGACTAGATATAGCCCATCACAGCTCAGTAACCAAGTGAGTTCCCTAGTTAGGGAAACAGGGACTGTCTCAGACATAAACTCAATGGTTAGTTCTTTGACCTCCCCCCTGAAGGAAGAGCAGCCTTGCTAGGCCACAGAAGAGGACATTGCAACCAGTACTGAAGAGACCTGATAAGCTAGGATCAGATGGAAGGGGAGGAGGGCCTCCCTCATTAGTGGACTTAGAGAGGGGCAGGAAGGAGATGAGGGAAGAAAGGTGGGATTGGGAGGAGATGAGGGAGGGGGCTACAGCTGGGATACAAAATAAATAAACTGTAATTAATATAAAAATAATAAATAAAAAACTGCATAAAGTAAATTGAATATAAAGCAATATTTGTAATTATCACTTTTGTGTGCTTCACTTTGTGCAAGTGTTTTATACACTTCTAAGGAAAAGTAAGTCTGCCTTAAAATATGAGAAAGTCCAAGCATAACAAAGCTAAATTTAAGATTATTTACCTTGTAAGTAAGAGAGCTAAGGTTGGTGTACAGATGTGTGTAATACCTCCATCAGGACATAATCTTTCAATTTCATAGGATAGAATTGTTATTTGACATTAGGAAAAGTTTGTAATTTTCATAGTTCTGAACTACTCACCAGGAAACAAGGAGATAAGGAAGCCAATTTATCACAGCAATGCATTTTTCTCAACTTAAATAATTAATGTATTTGTGATATCTATATCTATAAAAAGTTCATGCACAATATAACATACAAACGTACTATCTTTCAATACACTACTTTCACATACTACTATCAATATTATACTGAAAGCAGTAAAAGTAATTAAGTTTTTCTCTTCTATATCAGTACTACATCAAAGTGAAGCCAGCATCTATGTATGGCTGTTTGGGGTACTTGAGGTGTGGTTGCTATACATGAGAAACTGGAGATAAAATTTATTTCCTTTAAATTTAAATATAAATGTTATATCTTATTCATTTGCAAAATATGTTTTAGATAGCTTGGTTATCTGAAAGTAATTTTTAATTTCATCTTTAATGAAATTCTAACATGTTTCAAATAATTCTCCTGAAATTTAAACTTATGAATAAGAAGTTTTATGAGTAGAAAATAAGTGGTAGATTTCAAATGATTTCATGAATATGTAACTTGTAGAAATTTATTTTAATATTCGCATGCTCCATATATGTGAAAAAAATGTTTTTATCTTTTTAAAGCTCACCTCAATCTTGAATTTATGACATTTTAGTTGAGCCATAAATTACTATGTTCATTTTATTAACTGAACTTCAGGAGAATAATAATAAAAATATTCACCAAAAAATGTCACAGGAAAAAATATGACCAAATATTTTGTAACAATAATTTTTGTTGATACCATTTTTGTTGATACTAATTTAAATATATTCTAAATTGTACTGTGGCATTTCATATTCAGGAAAAAGTCTTTAGTCCATGATATTAACATGTTTTTTATTTCCCCCTGGAGTCCTCAGAAAAGTGAACACATAGTTAGGACTTGAGGGATTACACCAAGTCAGTATACCTATATATTAGGTAATCTTTGACTTCCTATAAAGTTTCATTAAGATCATATACTTCCCATTTCATCAAAGGTAACAATCTACCTGACCAAAAATTCTTCTATTAATTTTTGCTATATTCTCAAATTAAGATAAATGAATTTTCATTGCAAATACTTCATACCTAATATTCTTAAATTTTTATTTATTGATTTATTGACTCATTACAATTTATTCACTTTATGTCCATGCTGCAGCCACCTCCCTCATCTCCACCCAGTCCCACCCACCCTTCCTCATTTCCCCTTTCCCTGGTCCCCCAATAGGGGAGGACCTCCTTCCCTTCTATCTGACCTTAGACTACCAGGTATCATCAAGGCTGGCTGCATCATCATCCATTGTGGCCTGGCAAGTTTGTACCCACCCCCCAAACTTCAAGTCTATGAAAAAATAAATTGAAGAATATATCAAAAGATTGATAGATCTCCCATATTCATGAATCTTTAGAATTAACATAGTGGAAAATGGCTATTCTTCCAAAAGCAATCTATACATTCAATGAAATTTCAATAAAAATACCAACACAATTTTGCATAGCTTGAAAGAAAAATTCTCAATTTCATATGGGAAAATAAAAAAAAAACAGAAAAGCTAAAACAATCTTGTACAATAACAAATCTTCTGGAGGTATCTCCATCATAACCTTAAGCTGCACTATAGAGCACCAGTAATAAAAACAACATGGTACTGGCATAGAAAGTGATTTGTGGATCAGTGGAATCAAATTGAGGATGAGAAATAAACCTACACACATATGGAAAATTAATTTTTAACAAAGAACCAAAAAAAACATACAATAGAAAAAAAGGTAGCATCCTCAAAAAATGGTGCTGATCTAACTGGATGTCTACATGTAGAAATATGCAAATAGACCCATATTTATCACCCTTCACAAAGTTAAAGTCCAAGTGGATCAAAGACCTCATAGTAAAACCAGACACACTAAATCTGTTAGAAGAAAAATTGTGGAAGAGCCTAGAACTCTTTGGCATAGAAGACCCAGAAATAAACCCACACACCTATGAATACTCAATATTTGACAAAGAAGCCAAATCCATTCAATGGAAAAAAGACAGCATCTTCAACAAATGAAAATGAAAAATAGATCCATATTTATCACCCTGCACAAAACTAAAGTCCAAGTGGATCAAGGACCTCAACATAAAACCAGATACTCTAAATCAGCTGGAAAAAAAGTGGGAAACAGCCTAGAACTCATTGGCACAGGAGACAACTTCCTGAACAGAACACCAACAGCACAGACTCTAAGAGCAACAATCAATAAATGGGACCTCATGAAACTGAAAAGCTTCTGTAAAGCAAAAGACACTGTCATCAAAACAAATAGACAGCCTACAGATTGGGAAAGAATCTTCACCAACCCTTTATCTGACAGAGGGTTAATATCCAGTATATATAAAGAACTAAAGAAGCAGAAAAGCAACAAACCAAGTAATCCACTTAAAAAATGGGGAACAGAGCTAAACAGAGAATTCTCGAAAGAGGAACATCGAATGGCAGAGAAACACTTAAAGAAATGCTCAACCTCATTAGCCATTAGGGAAATGCAAATCAAAACGACCCTGAGATTTCACCTTACACCCATCAGAATGGCCAAGATGAAAAACTCAAGTGATAGCACATGCTGGAGAGGTTGTGGAGAAAAGGGAACCCTCCTCCAATGCTGATGGGAATGTAAACTGGTTCAACCACTCTGGAAGTCAATCTGGCGCTTTCTCAGACAACTAGGAGTAGTGCTACCTCAAGACCCAGCTATACCACTCCTAGGTATATACCCAAAATTTGCTCAAGTACACAATAAGGACATTTGTTCAACCATGTTCGTAGCAGCTTTATTTGTAATAGCCAGAACTTGGAAACAACCCAGATGTCCATCAACGGAGGAATGGATACAGAAATTGTGGTATTTTTACACAATGGAATATTACTCAGCAATCAAAAAGGAGGAAATCATGAAATTTGCAGGCAAGTGGTGGGATCTAGAAAAGATCATTCTGAGTGAAGTATCCCAGAAGGAGAAAGACAAACTTGGTATATACTTGCTTATATAGACCTACAAGACATGATAAACTTAATGAAATCTACACACCTAAAGAAGATAATCAAGAAAGTGGACACAGGCGAAGGTGATTAATCCTCATTTAGAAAGACAAATGGGATGTGCATTGAACTTATGACAGGAGTCTACCACAAAAGGCATCTGAAAGACCCTACCTAGCAGTGTTTCAAAGCAGACACTAAGACTCATAACCAAACCCTCGGCAGAGTGCAGGGAATCATATGAAAGAAGGGAAGTTAGTATGATATGGAAAGGATAGGAGCTCTACAAGGACCAAATATATCTGGGCACAGGGTCTTTTCTGAGACTGACTCTCAACCAAGGACCATCTATGGATATAACCTAGAACTTCTGCTCGGATGTGGCCTGTGGTAGCTCAGTAACCAAGTAGTTTTCCAAAGTAAGGGGAACACGGACTATTTCTAACAGGATCTCAAGGGCAGGCTGTTTGACACCCCCCCCAGGGGAGGAGCAGTCTGTTAGGCCACAGAGGAGGACTTTGCAGCCAGCCCTGAAGATACCTGATAAAACAGGGTCAGATGAAAGGGGAGGAGGTCCTCCCCTATCAGGGGACTTGGAAAGGGGCAGGGAGGAGACCAGGGAGGGAGTGTGGGGTTGGGGAGGGAATGAGGGAGCGGGATACAGCTGGGACACAGAGTTAACAAAATGTAACTAAAAAGAAAAATAAAATAAAAAAAAAAGAAATGCAAATAAAAAATTCAAGGGATAATGCATGCTGGAGAGGATGTGGAGAAAGGGAACCTTCCTCCATTGCTGGTGGGAATGTAAACTTGTACAACCACTTTGGAAATCAGTCTGGCACTTTTGTCATACCCTGATTTTATACACATTGTATTTATAATAAAAAATCTGTGTTTCATAAGAGTAGTCATTGATTTTCATTGCTGAATAGTATGGATATATAAATGTATTCAAGTATTTTTATCTACTGAATAAAAACTTAGTTTGATTCCAATTCAAATATATCACATACTGAATAGTGTGGATATATAAATGTATTCAAATATTAGTATCTACTGTCTAAAAAGTTAGTTTGATACCAATTCAAAAATATTACATATGACACTATTATAGACATTTATTTTAAATATCATATGAACATAACAATGACTTTACATTAGGTTAAACATGGAATTGAAATTTTGGAGTGTTAGGCATGCATGAATTTACATTATAGAAATTACATACTCTTAGATGAAAGGGGAGGAGGTCCTCCCCTTGGACTTGGAAAGGGGCAGGGAGGAGATGAGGGAGGGAGGAAGGGTTTGGGAGGGAGTGAGGGAGCAGATACAGGTGGGATACAGAGTTAATAAAATGTAACTAATAATAAAAAATAAAAAAGTAATACATTCTCTAATAGTTAATAAACATGTGTTTCATGTCTTTTCTTTTGATACTTGATGAACATTATTGTTAATTTAACACTTTTTGCTAAATGTATAGTGATGTATCATGTTTTTCATTCATATAGTTTGAAAGCTAAACTGTTTAGTCCCATTTCAGTAATTTATTGGACACTATCTGTTTTCTTTCGTATAATATCTGTTTTTGTATTGATAAGCTACAATTATTTTAGTGATTCATTGTAGGAATTTTTAATATATTTCTGTGTATCAATCTATTTTGGGTTGCAATTTCTGTTTTAGTAGATGCCTTGTACTTTTACTCATTAATGATAATTTTTAATAAATATAAATTTGTATTAACTATATTCCAGTTAATGTCTTTATAGTAACTATGTTTTGTTTAAAAGAATAAAAAATATTCTTCCTGTCAAATCCAAATCAACCTCTAGAAGCACCACTTCTTCACAGTTTAGATACACTTCACCTGGTATTGCATTTGAGAGGACAAGATTAATGTTCATATATTTCATACATATTTTATAAAAACAACACTAATTTTTGCAAAATCTACTCTTTTCTCAATAATATTTCTTATTACCATTTGTATAAATATATCCAAATGTTTAAATAAAATATATATAAATGTTTATATACATGTAAACATTTTAATACACTGAATATATATACACATTGATCAGGTTAGTAACTGTAAGCAGTTGGATTCTCCACTAGAGTGTTAGATTACTACCACTATGCTTAGTAGATTGTTGATAATGCTTGTAGTTGAAAGATAAAAGACATTTAAAGGATCCACATATTATTGTTTATTTAATACCAAGTTGTCAGCCCTAAATGCATATAAAGTCACATAACACTAGACAGATTGTGTGTGCGAGTGTGTGTGTGTGTAAAACAATAATACAATAATAAAGAAGAAGAGACATGGTTTTGAGAGGAAGAAAAGGGAAGTACATGGGAATGGCTTGGTGATAAAAAGGGAAAGGAAAGTATGTAATTATATGTGTATGTATATATATATATATATACATACATACATATATATTTGATTTAAAAGAAAAAAGTAGAAAAGGAACATACATCAAAGCTTTTCACATTATGGAACAATACTGAGCCATTTGTGAAACCATTTGAGTACAACTCCTCTGAATAAAATGCAGTGATAAACTTGAAAACCTTAGTTTATCAGAAGAGTAGTAATTGACAGTATTTAAATGATTAATGTAATTAGGGAAAATGTTGACAAGTGCTTACTAAAATAAGTCCATTAACCTACACAAGAGACTAGGAAATAGCTGTGTCATTTTTTTCTAAGACTCTTAACAAATATGGCTCTTAGGTTAGTTAGAGAAAATGGATAGCTTATATAGGTGGATAATTATTCTACAGTAATAAATTTTTTATGCAAGCATTCTAAGAAATGGGAGTTCACCAAATACAATTTAAGGAATCTGAGGGGAACAGTCATTCTTTTCTCATTAACCATTTGGTCAATAAAAACAATTTGCATTTTCTTTCTTCCTGTTTAAATACTATTTTGGCCTCTAGTATTTCAACACAAATTTGAAAATTAGTTTATTAGACCACCTGAAAAATTATGCTGTATTTAAAACAGTACTATATTGAACTTGTAGGTGAATTTGTAGAAAAATAACTTTTAATTACATACATCTTTTAGTTCATAGATAAGTTATAACTTTCATATATTATTTAATATTTTCTTATTTCTTTTTAATACTTTTTATAAATTTCAAGTTTGAAGGTCTACAGCTTCTTAAAGATGTTATCTGAGGATTTTGTTATTTTGTTGTTGTGAGTAGTATGCTTTAAATATTTCATTTTTTCCTTTCTTTTTTTTAATTAATTAATTGATTTATTTTTGTTTTTTTATTTAACTTTTATTAATTACACTTTATTCATTTTGTATCCCCCCATAAGCCACTCCATCCTCCCCTCCAGGTCCCACCCTCCCTCCTCCTTTCTGCATGCATGCCCCTCCCCATGTCCACTGATTGGGGAGGTCCTTCTCTCCTTCTTTGGCTTTTCTTAAATGAGTTGATAAATACAGTTTAGTCTTCTTTGAGGATTTGCATCAAGTGATTGTGATGTTTCCTTACATAAGTTTACTAATTAATCTCAGTAGTTTACAGAAACAGTATAAATATGTAAATAAGCAGTTTGTGAGTGATGATCATTTTATTTTTCTCCTTCCAATAATTTTCATGCTATCAGTTTTACTCTCATTAATGAATACTGGGTCTTTCTTTTACATGTCACAGGTAAGACTACTACTTGTTTAGTTTGTTGAAGGTTCCTATGATCTTTGTGTTCTAAGATATCTTATTAAGAAAATTATTTGGGGAGTGAACTGAACTGATAATTTTGCCTTTACTATTTATTCTATCAAGATAGCAGAACATATTTTCAATTTTATGATAACATAGCTTGATTTATAAAATAAACATGGCCAATGTATATAAGTTTCCATTACATGTAGTATGTTTTATTTACTAATATATGATTAAAGTTTTCTCACTATATCTATGAAAGTTGAGTGTGATGTCTAGTTTTATATCTACTTGACACAGGCTAAATTTATGTGAGAGGTGGAAACATAATAAAAAAAAGAGACTCCCTCAGTTCCAGTTGTAGGAAAGCTTTCAGGGCATAATCTTTTTTCCCCATCAGTTTATTTATTTAATCAATTTATAACCTGATCACATACCTCTCTTTCCCCTGCTTCCAGTCCCACCCTCTCGCATTCCCTTCTTTCATTTCTCCCTCCACATGAGGAGAATGGAGAGACCCCATGCAGACCAACCCATCCAGGCATACCAAGTGTCAGAAGGACTAAGGGCAACCTCTCCCACTGAGGCCAAACATGACAGACCAGCTATAGGAACGGGATCCAAAGGCAGGCAAAACAGACAGAGACACCTTCCTCCAATTGTTAGGGAACCCACATGATGAAAAAGCTGCACATCTGTAACATATGTGTAGGGAGCCTAGGTCCAGCCCATGCTTGCTCTTTTGTTGTTGGTTCAGTGTCTGTAAGCCCCCATGGGTCCAGGTTATTTTCCTCTGTAGGTCTTCTTGTGGTCTCCTTGTCCCTTTCAGCTTCCTCCATCCTTTCCCCCACTCTTTCACAAAACTCAAGATTGGTCTATTGTTTGGCTATGATCTCTACATTTGTTTCTGTCAGCTGCTGGGATGAAGGCTTTCAGAAGACAGTTATGCTAGACTCCTGTCTGCAAGCATAGCAGATTATCATTAATAGTGACAGGGGCTGGCTCTCTCCGATGGAGTGGATCTCATGTTGGTCCATTTATTGGTTTGCCATTCACTCCATCTTTATCCCTGCCCTTCTTGTAGGCAGGACCAATGGGACAAAGATTTTGTGGTTGTATTGGTGTACCCCTTCCTCCACTGGAAATCTTGTCTAGCTGCAGAAGGTGGTGACTTCATGTTCTATATCCCCCACTGCTAGGAGTCTCAGATAGGGCCAGCTTGTAGACTCTCTAGAACCTTCCCTTTCCAAAAGATTCCCCTGACTGATTTCTATTCGCTAAGTCCTCCCCACACCCCTCTTTCTCCTCACTTGATCCCCACCATAATTTCGTTCCCCTTTATCTCCTCTCCCATAGTTCCCTTCCTCCATCTACATCAGATGTCTATTTTATTTCTCCTTCTGTACGAAATTTCTGAATCATCCCTTGGGCCCTAGGTGTTACTTAGCTTCTTTGGGTATGTGGATTGTAGCATTGTTATAGGGATTGATGTGAGATACCCAGCCCATTGTTAAGAATACAGGTGGTTTGTGTTCTAGGAAAAAGCAGGCTGAACAGCCATGAAGAGCTAGCTAGTAAGCAGAATTCCTTCATAGCCTCTGAATCAACTCATGTGTTCAGGTTCCTGTCCTGTTTTTTTGTTTGATTTTTTTGTTTTGTTTGTTTGTTTTTTGACTGAATTCCTTCAGTGATGAGCAGTGATGTGAAAGATTAAGCTAAATAAACCCTTTCCTCCTCAAGTTTCTTTGATCATGGTGTTTCATCATAACAATATTAACACTATCTGAGACATAGAGTGACATTTTTCTTTGAAATATGCTAATTGTATTTAAGTAAGCAATGTTGCTAGATTGAGAATTTCCCTTGTAGTTGGAATTCACAAGGGGTAAAGCACCAGACGAGTGGTTTAAAATATTATTAGGCATAAAATCCCTATGTTTTTTTTTCTTTTATACTTTCATTTTCCAGAGTTTTTACTTTTGTTGAAATTAAAGCAGTTTACATATTATATATTCTTTTATTTTGCTTTTGTATTTTTATTTTTATTATTAGTTACATTTTATTAACTCTGTATCCCAAGCTATATCCTGCTCTCTCAATCCCTTCCAACCCCACCCTCACTCTCTCATCTCCTACCTGCCCCTTTCCAAGTCCACTGCTTGGGGAGGACCTCCTCCCCTTTCATCTGACCCTGTTTTATCAGGTAACTTCAGGACTGGCTGCAAAGTCCTCCTCTGTGGCCTAACAGGACTGCTCCTCCCTTGGGGGGTAGGGAGGTCAAAGAGCCTGCCATTGAGTTCATGCAGAAATAGTCCCTGTTCCCCTTACTGTGGGAAACCAATTGGTTACTGAGCTACCACAGGCTACATCTTAGCAGCGGTTCTAGGTTATATCCATACATGTTTTTTGGTGGAATGTCAGTCTTAGAAGACACCCCTGTGCCCAGATATATTTGGTCCATGTGGAACTCCTATCCTTTCCACATCATACTAACTCCCCCTTTTTTCATATGATTCCCTGCACTCTGCCGAAGGTTTGATTATGAGTCTTAGCATCTGCTTTGATACTCTGCTAGGTACAGCCTTTCAGAGGCCCTCTGGGGTAGGCTCCTGTCCTGTTACTTATTTTCTCCTACGTCCAATGCACATCCTATTTGTTTTTCTAAGTGAGGGTTGATCATCTTACCCCGGGTCCTCTTTCTTGTTTATCTTCTTTAGGTGTATAGATTTCATTATGTTTATCATATCTTATAAGTCTATATAAGTGAGTATATACCATGTGTGTCTTTCTCGTTCTGGGATACTTCACTCAGAATGATCTTTTCTAGATCCCACCATTTGCCTGCAAATTTCATGATTTTCTCTGTTTTGATTGCTGAGTAGTATTCCATTGGGTAAAAATACCACAATTTCTGTATCCATTCCTCCTTTGATGGACATCTGGATTGTTTCCAGGTTCTGGCTATTACAAATAAAGCTGCTACAAATATGGTTGAGCAAATGTCCGTGCTGTGTACTTGAGCAAATTTTGAGTATATACCTAGCAGTGGGTCTTGAGGAAGCACTATTCCTAATTGTCCGAGAAAGCACCAGATGACTTGCAAAGTGGCTGTACCAGTTTATATTCCCACCAACAATGGAGGAGGGTTCCCCTTTCTTCACAACCTCTCCAGCATGTGTTTTCATTTGAGTTTTTATTTTAGCCATTTTGATGGGCGTAAGATGAAATATATATTCTTTTTAATCAAGCTATAAAAATGATAACATAGTCATATAAATGTTGTATTTGGTCAACATTGTACTTCATAATAATTTGCTAGTTAGCAATATAATAAATTGAAAAGTGATATAAAGGAAAACAATTCTTGCTTCTCTAGCAAACACAATTGATTTGATAGTCTATGGCTGATTTTCCCTCATATTCATCCCAGCAGAAATCAAGAAGCTTTTCATTACTTTAACATGAGCTTTAGAGACTTAACAAGTGATAGGCAGATGGCAGTAGTAGAGAAATCTCCCTTTCAGTGGACTAGGGGAAGCAGATGAGGGGAAGAGGCAGAGATGGTAGGATTGGGAATTTGATGGAGGAGGCTTCAATTGGGGTATATAATGAATAAATTGTAAAGATTTTTTTTAAAGTTAGGTCATTCTCATCAACCCTCCATTCTTGCATTCTTGTTTAAAGCAATTTATTTTGTACATATACTAAAATATGTGATTTTTACATATGTAGTTGTGTATATCTACAATTCCAGTATTGAGAAACAGAGCCAAGAAGATCAGGATTATGAGATTGTACAACATAAAAATGAGTGATTTCTGATGAGAACTGATAGTCTAAGATCAAAAAGAAGGAGAGGAAGACCTCCCCTATCAGTAAACTTGGGGAGGGGCATGCATGCAGAAAGGGGAGGAAGGGTGGGATCAGGTGGAGAGGAGGGAGAGTTTTATGGGGGTACAAAATGAATAAAGTGTAATTAATAATAATAAAAAATATTTTAAAAAATGAGTGATTTCCTATGGAATGTAGACTGCTTCAATGCCAATAATTAGAATGGAGCACAGGAAATATCTGCTTTCCATAATTCTCTTTAATATACATTGGAGCACAGTTTGCTTAAAATAAAGAAGTGAAAAGCATTTCAGCACTTTTTGCAAAATATATGCCTTATGGACTCCACATAATATTTTAGATGTTCAGGATTGTTTTGTCCTCCTAATGGATTTGTCCTTTGATGAGAATTAAATGTCTCTCTCCATCTCTTTTGATTATTTTCATTAAAATTCTATTTTATTAGATATTTGGATGGCTACTCCAGCTTGCTTCTTGTGTTTGTATTATTGGAAAACGTTTTTCCAGCACTTTACTCTGAGGTAGTGTCTATCTTTGTTACAGAGGTGTGTTTCTTGAATGTAGGAGAATTCTGGATCTTATTTCCGTAACCTATCTGTTAGTCTGTGTCTTTTCATTGGAGAGTTGAGAATATTGATGTTAATAAGTATTAGTGACGAATGATTGTAAGTTCCTTTTATTGTGTAGTTGGTGATGATTGTACATTTGTGTGTTTGTTTTCATTTGCTTTTTTGATGTGATGGTTTCTTTATCCCTTGTTTTCCTGGGTGTAGTTGCTCTCATTGGGTTGAAGTTTTCCTCCTAGTACCTTCAGTAGGGCTGGAGTGCTGCATATAGATTGTTTAAATTTAATTATGTCATGGAATATTTTGTTTTCTCCATATATGTTGATTGAAAGTTTTTCTGGATATAGCACTGGATATTAGCCATATAATATTAAATAAATGTACTAAAATCTATAGCCATAAAAAGCCAAACAACAAGGAGGATCCTAGGAAAGTTGCTTAATCCTCATTTAGAAGGGCAAACAGGATAAATATAGGAAATAGGAGAGGACAGGGAACAGGGCAGGAGCCTTCCACAGAGGACCTCTGAAAGACTCCCCTCACCAGGAGATACTGAGAAGGAAATAATGAGACTCATATCCAAACTTTGGGCAGAATGCCTGAATCCTCATGGAAGAAGAGGGAGATGAAAGGATATAAAGAGAACATAAGCTCCACAAGGAAAACAACAGACCTAAAATACCAGGACCAACGGAGGTCTGCAGAGAATGATACTCAGACTAAGGAGCATGAATGGAGAGGACTTAGAACCCCTGTTCAAAGAAGCCCATTGACTTCTGAATTTCCATGTGGTTTACGTGGTAAGGGGTACAGGAGCTGTCTGTGACATGAACTCAGTGGCAGGCTGTCTAATCACCTCTTAGTGTAGGTAAAGCCTTTTCAGGCTAATGAGGAGGGGGATGCAGCCAGCCTTGAAAAGACCTGATAAGCTAGGGTCAGATACAAGAGGAGAGATCCTCTCCTATCAGGGAACTAGAAAAAGGGCATAAGGAAGAAGAAGGAGGGTGAGGTACTCGGAAGAGACAAGAGAGGGGGGCTGCAGAAGGAACATAAAGTTAATAAAATGTAAGAAATAAATATATAAATAAAATTAAATTTAAAAAAGTGTTTTTAAAAATGTAACTTTAATGTCTCTCAGACATTTTTGATGTGTATCTTTTACTATTTTGTAGCATTTCATAATTTTCACATGTGGTAAAAAGTTGATTTTCTGTCAGCTGAGCTATAAAACTTTACAAATCACTGTCATCTCAACAATTGTTCACAACTTTCAGAGTACATTCATATATATGGCTGAATTCATCACTAAGATGAATTCAATACTACTAGAGCAGAGGCTGTTACCTGCCTTTTTTTGAGGGGCACAAAAGAAACAGTTTTTCTCAAGAATGAGTTTTCAAACAGGTGTTACTGATTTGAGAAAGTACAGAACTTGGAAAAGAATTCATGTTATTTACAATTTAAAATTAAGGTTGCTCCTCTGGAATGAGGTCAAGGCTATTCCCTAATTTTTATTCTAATAGATTGAATGTGTCCGGTTTTGTATTGAGGTGTTTGATCCACTTGGATTTTAACCTTGTGCAGGGTGATAAATATGGGTGTATTTGCACTTTTCTACATGTAGGCATAAAGGTAGAACAGCAACATTTTTTTTGAAGATGCTTTCTTTTCCTACTGTATGATTTTTGCTTTTTTGTCAAAAATTAAGTTTCCATAGGTGTATGGGTTTCTTTCTTGGTCTTCTATTTGATTCCACTGGTACACCAGTGTGTTTATAGGCCAGTACTATCCAGTTTTTATTATAGCTTGGGATATGGGATGGAGATACTTCCAAAATATTTTTTATTGTACAGGATTATTTTAGCTATTCTAGGTTTTTGTTTTTTTTTCCATATGAAATGAGAATTGGCACAGGAGACAATTTCCTGAATAGAACACCAACAGCACAGGCTCTAAGATCAACAATTAATAAATGGGATCTCATGAAACTGAAAAGCTTCTCTAAAGCAAAGGACATGGTCATAAGAACAAAACTATAGCCTACAGACTGGGTCAGGATCTTCACCAACCCTACATCTGAGAGAGGGTTAATATCCAGAATATTTAAAGAACTCAGGAAGTTAAACACCAACAAACCAAGTAATCAAATTTTTAAAGATGGGGTACAGAGGTAAACAGAGAATTCCCAATAGAAGAATATCGAATGGCAGAGAAACACTTAAAGAAATGTTCAACCTCATTAGCCATCAGGGAAATGCAAATCAAAACAACCCTAAGATTTCATCTTACACCCATCAGAATTGCTAAGATGAAAAACTCAAGAGACAACACATGCTAGAGAGGTTGTGGAGAAAGGGGAACCCTCCTCCACTGCTGGTGGGAATGTAAACTTGTACAACCACTCTGAAAATCAATCTGGTGCTTTCCAAGTGGTTTTCCTAGTAATGAGTACAGGGCCTGTCTCTGACAAGAATGCAGTGAGGGGCTACCCTTGGATAGTGCAGCCTTGTCAGGCCACAGAGTATGATGACACATCCTTCCTAAATGAGACCTGATAAACTAGATTCAGATAAAACAGGAAGAGGTCCTACCTTGTTAGGGGAATAGGGTAAGAGGATAGGGTGAGATGGAGCATGCTTGAGACAGGAGGGCGATGAGAAACAGGATACAATCAAGATACAAAGTGAATACATTGTAATGAATAAATAAATTAAAAAAATTAAAAACGGTGATTGGTGTACTAAATGAACATCTCTTCATATTTTATAATACATATTTGTATGAAAATTACTTATTCCCAAATGATTTTATGCATTTCTTTTTTGACATTTTTAACGTTTTTCTCATTTTTATTAATTACACTTTATTCATTTTGTATCCCCCCATAAGCCCCTCCATCCTCCCCTTCCGGTCCCACCCTCCCTCCCCTTTCTGCATGCATGCCCCTCCCTAAGTCCACTGATAGGGGAGGTTCTCCTCTCCTTTCTGATCTTAGTCTATCAGTTCTCATCTGTTTTCTGAGGTAGAAAAGGCAGAATGTCACATAAATCAGTGGTTATAAAACTGTGAACCCTGACCCTTTTGGGGAGTGGGATCAAAAGAACTTTTCAAAGTGGTGGCAAGTCATATATCTTGCATATCAGATATTTGCATTACTATTCATAATAGTAGCATTAAAATAATTTTATCATTGAGAGTCGTCACAAATTAAGAACCACTGAAATTAAAAATTTGCTTTTTATGCTTTCATATTTACTAGAAATTACTGGTAAGATGATAATTTAGTAAAGGAGAAAAAGAAATATTTCTAAGATCATAATCAGGGTTTATAGTTATACTGCAGATGTTTATCTCTGAGATATTAACCTAAAAGTTAAAGAGTCTGTCTACTGCAAAGACTTCCAAGTTGTACAGAGCACTAAAATGTCAAGGAATCACATGTCATGAATGTGGTAGTTTGCATGGTGGAATGCTCTTTACTTTCTAGTATCCTTGTAGACTAGACCTGAGGGACCTGGAGATTACACATTTTAGTAAGCTTCCAAACAGCATTAAATAAAACCATGCCAACAGTAACAGCAAAAAGAAGGATGAAGTGACCTTTATGAACGTATTTGTTAGCACTTCAAAAACTTCACAAAGAAAATAATCTAAGGAACTGAATTGAATGATACACAAAGATCATGATTCTGTAACTGCATTTCAACATAGTCACCATGGCAGAATTTCATTAACAAATCTGACAGTTATATTTACTTCTTAAAAACTCCATCCCACAGCCTCTGGCTATTACAAAAAAGGCTGCTGGAGAGGTTGTGGAGAAAGGGGAACCCTCCTCCACTGCTGGTGGGAATGTAAACTTGTGCAACCACTCTGGAAAGCAATCTGGCGCTTTCTCAGACAACTAGAATAGTGGTTCCTCAAGATCCAGCTCTACCACTTCTAGGCATATATCTAAAAGATTCTCAAGTACACAATAATGACATTTGCTCAACCATGTTTGTAGCAGCCTTATTTGTAATAGCCAGAAGCTGGAAACAGCCCAGATGCCCCTCAGTGGAGGAGTGAATGCACAAATTGTGGTATATCTACATAATGAAATATTACTCAGCAATAAAAAAACAAGGAAATCATGAAATTTGCAGGTAAATGTTGGGATCTGGAAAAGATCATCCTGAGTGAGTTATCCCAGAAGCATAAAGATGCTCACAGTATATACTTACTCATATAGACATATAATATAGGATAAACCTATTAAAATCTGTATACCTAAAGAAACTAAAAAAGAGGGAGGACTCTTGCTCAAATGCTCAATTCCTATCCAGAAAGACAAAGAGGAAGGAGAAAAGAAGGAACGAGTCAGGAGCCTGACACAGAGGATCTCTAAAAAGCTCTGCCCTACAGACTATCATTGGAGATGCTGAGACTTATGGCCAACCTTTGGGCAGAGTGCAGGGAATCTTAGGAAAGAAGTGGAAAACAGTAAGATCTGGAGAGGACAGGAACTCCATAAGGAGAGCAACAGAACCAAAAAAATCTGAGCACAGGGGTCTTTCCTGAGACTGATACTCCAAGCAAGGACTATGCATCGAGATAACCTAAGACCCCTGCACAGATGTAGCACATGGCAGTTCAGTATCCAAGTGGGTTCCATTGTAATAGGAACAGGGACTATCTCTGACATGAACTGATTGGCCTGCTCTTTAATTACCTCCCCCTGAGGGGGAAGCAGCATTACCAGGCCACAGAAGAAGACAATGCAGCCAGTCCTGATGAGACCTAATTGACTAGGATCAGAAGGAAGGAAAAGAAGACCTCCCCTATCAGTGGACTTGGGGAGGGCCATGCATGCAGAAGGCAGAGGAAGAGAGGGATTGGGAGGGGAGGAGGGAAGGAACGGCCAGGAGGGTTACAAAGCGAATAAAGTGTAAGTAATAAAAAGAAACAAAAAAAAAAAATCCATCCCACGGAAAAGTACATAGTGTTTATCTAAAAGTGCATTTTCTGATTTTCCCATTTGATTAAACCAATGTGAAATTATGATGTCAATATATCTTAGATCATAATATAATATTAAAGCTTAAATTTCTTGTCAAGTGGGTTAGATAAATATTTTAGTTAAGCTTGTCAAATTAATTCAAAAAGCAACGTGGAAAATTAAAAAAAAGTTTGAAAAATCAAAAGGTGTGTCATCTCTACAATTGTAGGTATGCACAAAGTTTAAGTTATATCTTTTATGTTGACTGAACTGATTCATTAAAGAGCCAGATGTAAGTGAGGTCAAATCCAAGATATCTACTACAGTGACCAGCATGTTACTAGACAAGTTAAATAACATGTCAATTTTCTTACTTTTATTGTGCATCCTGCACCAAAACCATCAATTTTTTTTCTGCCAGGTGGGTGGAATGTTGGAAATAGAACAAGATCATTCAAAGAGGCTTTATATAAGAATCTTCCAGTCATGTTTCTTTGAATTCTAGTCTGTGTTTTTCTATCCTAAGCACATTGTGAAGAGAATATAATATGTGTCGTTTTAAAAATATTCACCTTCAGTTAATAGTATTTCAAAAACCTTCAAAATTGAGGACAAAATCAGAAAATTGTCAAAACAATATTCAAGAAGACCCACATTTTCTGCTTCATAATGGTTTTATTATCTTTCTTTTCGTACAATACTGCACATGATTTATGTTTTACCACTGGTGAGGTGGAGTTGCTTATGTTTGTAACTGCATGTTTACTTATAAAGTGAAAATAGAATTCAAGAAAAAAAAAAGTTAACTTTTCAGGAGATCCATTACATGCAGAATTCATTTAGCTTGGGAGTGTATTGCCAAGTTTTTGAGTGAAATTAAAGGAAATGGGTTGCTTGCTGCCTCCCTCTTTAATGAAGGCAATATCTTTATGACTGTTCCAGGTCATACGATTGTTTCTTTTTTAGTACACATATTCCTAGCAACACTTTATTTCTTAGTGCCAAACACGTCAGACAAAATTTAGCAGTCAATCTATCACAGACATCTGCAAGTTCAATGATTGCTGTGCTTAATTAAGTTTTACCTCCCAGGGATAGCAAATTCTTATTAGTTTCACTTATCCAAATATTCTCTTGGTTACAATTTTAAACATGTATTTTGAAAAAGCAATTCAAAGGGATTCAGAAAACATATGTTCTTGATTTGGATATAACAAGATAAGATGTAAATAAAATTGGAGGGAAAATTCTTCCCATTATTAATCTAAACATAGCTAACAAAAAAGTTGCATCCATGAGAATGTGTTCGAGTAAGGGAACTCACCTTTAACCTTACTGTGGCTGAGTCTAATTGTGACTATAAATAGAACTCAGTTTCTTTTTCCCCTCCATAAGATGTTATGATTCACTGATTTGGCATTCATGTTTAGTGTTTACATTGTTTATCTAGCACCACAGATATATATATAATCTAAAATCTCTAGGGATTTTTATGCTTAAAGTGAACCCCACAGAAACACCAGTAAGTAAATATATATATATATATATATATATATATATATATATATATATAT
>NW_026590552.1:99942-116774 GCF_907164565.1 Psammomys obesus
TATATATATATATATATATATATATATATATATATATATATATGTTTCCTGTAGAAACAGTTTCAATTCCTATGAAGTTATTATTTTAAAATTATTTAGCTCCATGTTCATACTATTTGACCAAATTATTTTTACTGGCTTAATAACATGGTTACATGCATTCAAGAATGATAGAAATAAGTGATTTTCATAGATCCTAGAGCTGACTGATTATCTTACCCCTGCTTAATTGCAACATATGAGTTTTAATGAAGGTCAATATTTTAAAGCACCTCATAGATAAATCTATAAATTTCAGCAATCATCATATATATTAGTATACTTGTGTATGTACTGTTGAAGAATTCTATCTATCTTCAGATTGACTTTATGTTAATGTATTTAGCATTTGCCAAGAATAAGACCTTTAAACCATGGAACTCTACTGAAAGTTTGTAAATAATAGAATTCAAAACTGAACATCTCTTTACAAAGTTTTCTAAGCCTTTCTAGGTCAAAAAGTGTTAAATAGACAACCATAGGGAACTCCCAAAAGATTTGAGTCAAAAGCCATTTTTAAGCAAAATGCAATGCTATTATATATTATTGAAGGTGAAACACTGTGCTGTACAAAACGCTGTTTCAATTTTTTTTTCACTTTCGGTAAAAGAGTTTAAAGGATGTAGTTATACATTTATTATGAAATAATCCATATATTTGATGTATGTTTAACGTAAGTGTGTGAAGAATCCATAATAGAAAAATATCAAGGAGACTATATTAATATATTTAATATATTTTTTACGTTGAGTATGGTATAAATACTGGAAAAGATTTATCAGTCTGAACTTCAGTAGTCTGCCACCATCCTGTCTCTATTCTGTGTATAAATGACTAAATTTTCTATGCATATTTTTCCCTTAAGCACACAAATAAGAGTTATTTAGGGTCAATCCATGTAGATTCACTTTATATTAAACTGTTTTTATAATTTATTTACTTTTTATAAATTACAGTTTATTCATTTTTATCCCAGCTTCAGCCCTCTCCCTCATCACCTCTGAATCCCATCTTCCCTGTCTCATGTTCTCCATACTCCTGCCCAAGTCCATTGATGAGGGGTCCCCTCTCCTTCCATTTGACCCTAACCTATCAAGTCTCCTCAGGCCTGGCTGCATTGTCTTCCTCTGTGGGCTGATAAGGCTGCTTCCCTCCTCAGGGGAAGTTGATCAAAGAGCCAGCCACCGAGTTCACATTAGAGACAGTCCCTGTTCCCATTACTATGGAACCCACTTAGAGACTTAACTGCCGTGATCTACATCTGTGCAGGAGTTCTAGGTTATCTTCATGCATAGTCCTTGTTTGGAGTATCAGTCTCAGAAATGACCCCTGGGCCCAGATATCTTGGTTCAGTTGCTCTCCTTGTGGAGCTCCTGTCACCTCCAAGTGAATCTCTCCCTTCTTTTAGAAGATTCCCTGCACTCTGCCCAATGTTTGGCTATGAATCTCACCATCTTCTTTGATACCCTGCTAGATGGATTCTTTCAAAGACGCTCTGTGGTAGGCTCTTGTCTTGTTGCCTGTTTTCTCCCTCTTCCAAAGTCTGTCCCATTTGCCTTTCTGACTGAGGATTGATCATCTTACTCAGGGTCCTGAGTAAGCTTAGCTTCCTGCTTAGCTTCTTTGGGTGTACATATTTTAGTATGTTTATCCTATACTATATGCCTAATGTCCACTTATAAGTAAGTATACACCATGTGTGTCTTTCTGCTTCTAGGATAGCTCACTCAGGAGGATCTTTTCAAGTTCCCCCATTTGCCTGCAAATTTAAGGGTTTCCTTGTTTTTATGTTCTGGGCAGTATTCCATTGTGTAAAGGTACCACAGTTTCTGTATCCATTCCTCAGTTGAGGTACATCTGGGTTGTTTTCAGATTCTGGCTACTACAAATAACTCTGATATGAACATTGTTGAGCAAATGTCATTATTGTGTAGTTGAGCATATTTTGGATATATGCCTAGGAGTGGTATAGCTTGATCTTGAGGAAGCACTATTCCTAATTAACTAAGAAAGTGCCAGATTGACTTCCAAAGTGGTTGTACAAGTTTACATTCCCACTATCAATGGAGGAGGGTTCCCCTTTTTCCACATCCTCTCCATCATGTGCTGTCACTTGAGTTTTTGATCTTATCCATTTTGATGGGTGAAAGGTGAAATCCCAGTGTCATTTTGATTTGCATTTCCCTGATAAATAAGGATGTTGAGCTTTTCTTTAAATGTTTCTCTGCCATTTGGTATTCCTCTATTGAGAATTCTCTATTTAGCTCTATACCCAATTTTTTTTTTAAATGGGTTCCTTGATTTGTTTAACTTCTTGAGTTGTTTATATATTCTGGATATTAGCCCTCTGTCAGATAAAGGGTTAATGAAGATCCTTTCTCAAATTGTAGGCCGTCATTTTGTTGTGATGACAGTGTCCTTTTTGTTTACAGAAGCTTCTCAATTTCCATTTATTGATTGTTGATCTTAAAGCCTGTAAAAAACAAACAAACAGAAAAAACAGAATTGCTAAAATAAACCTGTAAAACAACAGATCATCTGGAATTATCCCTATCCTTGATCTCAAGCTGAATTAGAGAGCAATAGTAATAAAAACTGCATGGTACTGGCATAGGAACACAATGGTGGATCAATAGAATTGAAAAGAAGTTCCAGAAATAAAACCACAAACCTACAGAAACTTGGTTTTTATCAAAGAAGCCGAAACCATTCAATGGAAAAAATACATCTTCAGCCAATGGTGCTAGTCCAACTGGATGTCAATAGGAAGAAAAATGCAAATGTATTTTTATCACCTGCACAAAACTAAAGTCCATGTCTATCAAAGATCTCAACATAAATCCAGACACACCAAACCTATTAGAAAAAAAGTGTAGAAGAGCCTTGAACTCATTGGCACAGAAGAAAACTTGAGGAACATAACACTAACAGCACATGGTCTAAGATGAAACTCTATTTTAACCAATAACAATGAATTATCAGTTCCATCATGATATGGAAACAAATACTTCTTTAAATTACATTCATTTTTCTTTTTTTTGAATTTTATTTCTTTCTTATCAGTTACATTTTATTAACTCTGTATCCCAGCCATGTCCAGATCCCTCATTCCCTCCCAGTCCCTCCCTCCCTCCCTCATCTCCACCATGCCCCTTTCAAAGTCCACTGAGAGGGGGGACCTCCTCCCCATTCATCTGATCCTGTTTTATCAGGTATCTTCAGGACTGGCTGCAAAGCTCTCCTCTGTGGCCTAACAGGACTGCTCCTCCCTTGGAGGGTGGGGAGGCCAAAGAGCCAGTCATTGAGTTCATGTCAGAAATAGTCCTTGTTCCCCTCTCTATGGGAAACCAATTGGTTACTGAGCTACCACAGGCTACATCTGAGCACAGGTTCTAGGCTATATCCATACATGGTCGTTGGTTGAATGTCAGTCTCAGAAGAGACCCTGTGCCCAGATATATTTGGTCCTTGTGGAGCTCCTATCCTTTCCCCATCAGACTAACTCCCCTTCTTTCTTATGATTCCCTGTACTCTGCCAAAGGTTTGGTTATGAGTCTTTGCTTTGAAAACACTGCTAGTTAGAGTCTTTCAAATGTGCTCAGTAGACTCCTGTCATACGTTCAGTGCACATCCCATCTGTCTTTCTAAACGAGGATTGATAATCTTACCCATGTCCGCTCTCTTGATTATCTTTTTTAGGTGTAAAGATTTCATTATGTTTATCATATCTTATAGGTCTATATAAGTGAGTATATACCGTGTTTGTCTTTCGCCTTCTGGGATATTTCACTCAGGATGATCTTTTCTAGATCCCACCATTTGCCAGCAAATTTCATGATTTCCTCCTTTTTGATTGCTGAGTAGTATTTGATTGCTGAGTAGTATTACAGAAATACCACAATTTCTGTACGCATTCCTCCGTTGATGGACATCTGGGTTGTTTCCAGTTTCTGGCTATTACAAATAAAGCTGCTATAAACATGGTTGAGCAAATATCCCTTTTGTGTACTTGAGCAAACTTTGGGTATATACCTAGCAGTGGTATAGCTGGGTCTTGAGGAAGCACTATTCCTAATTGTCTTAGAAAGCACCAGATAGATTTCCAGAGTGGTTGTACCAGTTTACATTCTGGAAAGGATCATCCTGAGTGAGTTGTCCCAGAAGCAAAAAGACACGCATGGTATATACTCACTCATATAAACATACAATATAGAATAAACCCACTAAAATCTGTACATCTAAACAAACTAAGCAAAAGAGAGGACCCTAACTAAAATGTATAATCCCCATCCTGAAAGGCAAAGAGGATGGACATCAGAAGAAAAAGAAAATAGGAAACAACCTTGGAACCTGCTACAGAAGGCCTCTAAAAGCCAGAAGAAACAGGAAACAACCTTGAAACCTGCCACAGAGGGCCTCTGAAAGCTTCTGCAGTATAGACTGTTAAAGCAGATGCTGAGCCTGATGGCCAACTGATGGGCATAGTGAATGGAATTTTATGTAAGAAGTGGGAAATAGTAAGAGCTGGAGGGGATGGGAACTCCACAAGGAGAGCAACAGAACAAGATAATTTGAACACAGGGAACTTCCCAGAGACTCATACTCCAACCAAGGACTATTCATGGAGATGACCTGGAACCCCTGCACAGGTGTAGCCCATGGCAGTTCAGTGTCCAAGTGGGTTACATAGTAATGGGAAGAGGGACTGCCTCTGACATAATCTGATTGGCCTGCTCGTTGATCACTTCCCCCTGAGGGGGGAGCAGCCTTATCAGGCCACAGTAGAGGACAATGCATCCACTTTTGATGAGAACTGATAGACTAAGATCAGAAAGAAGAGGAGAACCTCCCCTATCAGTGGACTTGGGGAGTGGCATGCATGCAGAAAGGGGAGGGAGGGTGGGATCGTGAGGGGAGGGGCTTATGGGGGGATACAAAATGAATAAAGTGTAATTAATAAAAAATTAAAAAATGAGTAGTTTTGATTTTAAAATAAGTAAATCGACTCAAAAAAGTAGATATCATCATGAGATTATGTTTCAAAATATGAAATCCTTTTGAATGAAAGATACAAGAATGAGTGAAACAAAAGACATTGAGGAACTATGAGCTAAAATGAGTGGAATTATAATTTCTATACATATTACTTATATTATTTCAAAGGAGAAATTTTACCCAGTGATCTGATTTATATAAAATATAACATATTTTCTATTCCAATAGCTATAAGTATATATTCATATTATATAAAAAATAGTAAACAGTATATTTTTGTAGATAAAATTTATTAAGTTTATTCAACAATTCAAAATTATTGTCAATGATTTTGATTTTTGTTACATTTTAAAATAGAGTATATAAATACACATAAGCAACATGTTAAATATATGCCAATTATTTCTCAAGAAAGAGAAATAGTTTCTCATGTTGTTATTAATAGAGAAGATTTATATATTTAACTAATAATAATCAAGATTTTTATAATAATCAAGGTGATAAAAATGCTATGTAAAATTAATATGACTGCTTTTTTTTAGTAAACTCCTTTGATGTTTTTACTTTTTATTTTTCTTTGTATCTAACATTTAGACCGTAAACATGTGTATTTTAGGGGCTGGAGAGATGGTTCAATGGTTGTGAGCACTATCTGCTCTTCCGAAGGACCCAGGTTCAATTCCCAGCACCCACAGTTATGGGTATAACTGTCTGTAATACCCATAGCTATGCATCTGAAACCTTTACACTAATGCACATAAATAAACTTAAATAAAAATTTTAAAAAGTGTGTATTTTAAGGTCAAAAGAGGATATTCATTTTAGATTGGAAACTTCTTTGCGTCTTTTTCTATTGACATGTAAGTGCTGCACGTTAACATGAGATTTAGGGTAATAGTTTGGTATGATTTATATTGTGCATAGACCCTTTATGATTGTCAGTTTTATTTTTTCCATTTTACACTTATTCAAAAATGGTTGGACAACTACATTAAATTGTTTTAAAATATTTCTGAAGTTGAATGAAAGAAGCAAAAATGAGTGAAACAACCTGAAAGTATATAAAAGGCACATTGTTTACTTAATTATGAACAGAAATAGGAAAGCTATTTATTCTTTACAATACACTCAAAATAGAATACTTTGGGAAAGCATTCCTGCCATTTTAAATGAGATTCTGTGTTAAAATTGTTTGATAATGTGATTCTCTCATCTTCAGGTACTGGGTGATCGATGGGCAAATATCTGCAAGTGGACTGAAGACCGCTGGATTATTTTACAAGATATTCTTCTTAAATGGCAGAATTTTTCTGAAGAACAGGTGTGTTCTTATAGGAGGAAATTACAGAAGAGATGTTAAACTGGGCAAATAGTGACAGAATCTATTTTAAATTATTCTTCTTTGATCCCTTTCAGTGCCTTTTTAGTACATGGCTTTCAGAAAAAGAAAATGCAATGAAGACTATTAAAACAAGTGGCTTTAATCATCAAACTGAAATGTTATCAAGTCTTCAAAAAATATCTGTATGTATATTTTCCATTCAATCATTTTTAAATTTCAATAATGTATACAATTAACATTGTGTAACATTATCTGTTCTGTCTTCTCTTAAACCACATATTCATTGATTATGTCTAGATTATAGTTTATTTACAATTGTTATATTGGTGCTTTTCTAAATCAATTTGAAAAGATATATATATATATATATATATATATATTTGCTATATCTATATCTACACATTTTTAAATTATCTATAAGCAAAATAGTTTTTATAGGTATACCCAGAGTAAAGAGATTATCATGAATGAAGTCACCCAGAAGCAGAAAGACAGATATAATATATACTCACTTATAAGTGGATATTAGCCCTATTATATGGGATAAACATACTAAAATCTATAATCCTAAAAAATTAAACAAGGGGAACTGTAGGGATGATGTTTAATCCTCTTTCACAATGGCAAACTGGATAGACATAGGAAGTAGGAGAAGACAAGGAAAAGGACAGGAGTCCCCCACAGTGGACCTCTGAAAGAGTTTATCCACCACGGGATCAAATGAGCTACTCAGACTCATAGACAAATTTTGGGCAGAGTCCTGGAATCCTTATTGAAGAAAATGGAAATAGAAAGACCTGGAGGGGACAGCAACTACACAAAGAGAAAAAGAGAATGAAAATACTTGGGCACAGGTATTCCTGCAGAGACCTACACTCCAAAAAAGGACCATGCTGCTCAGTTTCCAAGAGGGTTCCTTAGTAAGGATTACAGGGCCTCTCTCTGGCATGAACTCTGTGGCAGGCTCTTTGATCACATCAGCCTGGTTGGTGCAGCCTTGCCAGGCCACAGAGGAAGACAATGCAGTTGGTTCTGATCAGTCCTGATAAGCTAGGATTAAACAGAATTGGAGGAGATCCTCCTCTATCATGGAACTAGTGATAGGACATAAGAAAAGAAGAGGGAGAGTGGGTGGGACTAGGAGGAGATGAGAAAGGGGACTGCAGAGGAGATACAAAGTGAATAAATTGTAATAAATAAATTAATTAAATTAAATTTAAAAATTTTCTAAAAAACCTCAATCTCAAAAAAGCTTTAATTTTCAATTTTATTAGTCTAAGTAAATAAAAAATGGAAAAGAAAAAAAAAGTAACACTGAAATGCAATTCTTTGCTCTCCATGTAAATTTTAATCATATTTTAAGTGATAGAATTAAAGATGATTGTCAGAGTAATATATAAAAAGAACACAACATATTTATCCTTCGGACTATTAGGTTGAACATTAGTTTGATAAATGAAAATCAAATACTTTAAGATAATACACTAACTTCTCATTTAGGAGACTGCATTCCAAGGCTAAGTAGCTTAATAAGAAAGTGGAGAAGGAAGTACCTGAATGAAAGGAATGGTAATTTAGATTCATATCTGTTACTACATAGGACCCTTGAAAGACTCTCCTGATTGAGGTATCAAAGCAGAGGCTGAGACTCATAGCCAAACTTTGGGCAGAGTTCACGGAATATTCGGGAAGAAGAGGGAGATAGAAAGATCCGGAGGGGACAGGAGCTCCAAAAACGAGACCAACATAGCCAGAAATACTGAGCCTTGGGAGCTCTGAAGAGAATGATACCCCAACAAAAGACAATGCATAGAGAGGACCAAAAACTCCTGCTCACCTGTAGTCCTTAGACTCAGTCCCTAAGTGGGTTCCCTAATAAGATAAACATGGGCTTTCTCTAACAGGAACACAGTAGCAAACTCTCTGATCACCTTGCTCTGAGGTGTGCAGTCTTGCCAGGCCACAAAAGAAGAAAATGCAACCAGTCCTGATGTGACATGATAGGCTAGAGTGAGATAGAAGGGAAGGAAGACCTCCTGTATCAATGGACTAGCCTTGCCAGGACACAGAAGACAAAGAAATCTTAAGTGAATTGAAGAATTAGAATTTAATAGTGTAATGAGAAGAAAATTGCATTATAAAATCCCAATCTCCATACGGGCCCCCTAGTATTGGAAGCACGGACTGTCTTTAACTTGGACTCTCTTGCCTGCTCTTTGATCAATTGCACCTTGCAAGATAGCCTTGCCAGGCCACAGAACAAGACCATACAGGCAGTCCTGATGAGACTTGGTAAAGCAGGGTCAGATAGCAGAGGAGGAGGGCTCCCCATTTCTGGGACTAGGGAACTGGAATAGGATGAAGATGAAAGAGGGAGGAAAGGTGGGACCAGGAAGAGACTAAAGAGGAGGCAACAATCAGGGTATAAAAAGGGCACTTAAGAATGAGGAAGGGATTCTGGAGTGATCTGTGGATAAAACTCAGTCAGGAGAGTGCTTGCAGTGCAGGAATCCCTTTGTTAGACCTCCAGCCTTACATAAAATAAGCATGTTGGCCCATATCTATAATCTCAGCATTTGGGAGGTAGAGGCAGGGGGATGAGAATTTTAAGTGTTTCCTTCATTACATAGTGGAGTTCCTGAATAGCCTTGGACACATTAGACTTTGTTTCAAAAGAAAGTGAGGAAAAAAGTAAGTATTATTAAGAAAAGTAGAATGGTATACTTTGCCATTTTCACAAAGACAGAAGGGCCAATTCAGGAAAGATGACATCTCTTTTAGAGGAAAGGATGCATTCCCTCTATATTTTAAAGGAGGAAATTAATGAAAATTACTCTTCTTAAGGAAAAGATGGCTCTTTTGAGTCAATTAATTGGTGACAACTGACTAAGCGAATTTAGTTATGCACTCTGAGTATTCTGAGCTGAAGAAGAGGCTATGGGGGAGTGCTCGTTCATGGCTTTCTCCCAGGCTTAAGTACAGCCACCTTTCTTATACTACCCGGGGCTACCTTCTCAGTAATGGGACTGCCCACATCAGTCAGCAATCAAGAAAATGCTTCACAGACATGGCTAAAAACCATCCTGATGGAATCACTTCTTCCGTTAAGATTCCCTCCCCTGAGATATGTGTAGGTTTGTGTCAAGTTAACAAACCGTGTGAATATGGGCAGTCTGCTTCTGGTTATTGTCATTATGCACTTAGCATTCAGAAAGATGAATCATACATACTAATCATTCAATAAATAGGTACTATATTATACCTCTCAGAGAAATGTCTACAATATGGGAAGACTACAGATTATTTCATTCTTTGAATAAGTGAGAGAGTTGGTAGTTAGAATTCCTGTCACTGTATAGAAAATAACTTGAATTTTTAAAGACATGTGAATTTTATACTATATTCATGGGCTTTGCAGATCCCTACCACTGATTATGTATAAAGTAACACGGTTAATCACTGTTTCTCAATATTTGAACTCCCAATATCTAAATGGTAAGGAACTGGAATACTGTAAAAGTACTCTTTCATTCATGCATCCTGGTAAGTCAGCTAGGATTTTTTGAAATACATGGTATCTGATTAAACCTCTTTGTCATTATCCTGTTTGCTATCATGATCGCATGAGTGCTCCATATAGTCAGAAGTCACATGGAGAGTATTTCTACAACTGAGACATAACCTACATCTTGAGTATTAATGCTTATTTACCTTCCCAGATTCCATGGAAAGCAAATAAATTTCATCTCTTTATTTAGACGCCTCAAGGACAAATGATAGAAGAGCATATAGAACAGATTTATCAGACATTGATCTCTAAAAAATTTTATATGCCAAAAAATTATAAATTTATTTTATATGAAAATGGATAGCTTATAGTAATACCTAGTGCTAGTTATTATCAAAGTCCCAGATTAGGTTTGTCAGTCAATAAAGTTGTTGCTAGGAAACAACAGTGTGATAAATATAAAGCTAGTATATTACATGTAACTATGTTAAAAGTTCTTTTGGATCAGCTACTTTATTTTAGATGAACATTTGAGCTCTAGGAATGAATAGACACGACATATAGCAGATATAATATAACATTAGTATCTGTGCTAAAATGAGTACTAAGACATCTAGACCCAGGTTGAGGCCTCTAAAGCTATTTCCAAATTCCTCATATCATTTGGCTTATTAGGAAAAAAGTGATTGTGATTGCAAACTGTCATTTCCAAAAATCAGGTGCAACTATGTGACATTTGGTGAATAAATGTCTTTCTTAGAATCAGGGCAATGAAAATTCATAGTGAAGACATGATATTTTTTTCAATAAGATTAAAATTCATATTATGTCACCAGAGTTATGAACAAGGTGAAAATATGTTTTGTATAAGTCTTACCATTTGATAATTTAAACCAATTAACAAAACCTGACAGCTGGTCTAGAATTTGAGGTAAAATTCCCCTGCTGACTAAGGCAGTGAGTAAGAATTTAATGTTCATTAAAATATGTCACAATCTGAGACACAAAACAGGTGCCATCTGTTACAAGTTCCTTCTACATGCCTAGGAATAAATTCAGGGTTCTAAAATTCTGTTTTATTTACAATACGTATAATTTCTTTTGAAATATTACCATTAATAAGCAGTGAGTATAATTATCGAATACTTATTGTTAAGATTGGTATCCCCTCTTAATTATGTAAGAGAGGGGAAAATGTGGGCTTGATGAGGTGAATTATAGGACTTAAAAAACTGTAAAAATTATCCCAAGCCTACCTATCTCAAAATGAAATTGTTTTCTACAGTCTGTTGCTTTTTGCTAGGGAAGGACAACACTGGGGGAATGTTGAGATCCAAGGGTATGAGTGTAAGGTTTCAAGAAGACCTATTACTCACCTGTCCTATATCAAAACTAAGGAATGTAATGTATATGAAGACTCAGAAAGACTCTGTTGAAAGTACTGTTTTATCCTAATTTTGTGCCCTGATTGCAACTACTTTAATGACTCTTAGTATTTGGGAATCATTTTCAAAATGTGTTTCTTAGCTCAGTGGTTTCAGTATCACAAAAACCTTGGGAGATCAGATATACAAGGCACATACCTAAACATAGTAAAAGCAGTAAACAGCAAGTCTATATCCAACATCAATTAAATGGAGAGAAAATTAAAACAATCCCACTAAAATCAGGGACAAGGCAAGGCTGCCCACTCTCTTCTTATATCTCCAACATAGTTCTTGAAGTCCTACCTAGAGTAATAAGACAACTAAAGAAGATCAAGGTGATATAAAGTGGAAAGGAAGAATTCACACTATAACTATTAAGAGATGATATGATAGTATATATGAGTCACTCCAAAATTTCTACCAGAGAACTCCTTCAGCTTATAAACACCTTCATTAAAATGGCTGATAGCCTAGGGTCAGATGGAAGGGAAGGAGGTCCTCCCCTAGCAGTGGACTGAGGAAGTGGCATGGGAGGAAATGAAGGATGGAGGGAGGGCAGGATTGGAAGGGGACGAAGGTGAGGTAACAGCTGGGATACAAAGTGAATAAATTGTAATAAATAAATAAATAATATATTTAAAAATGGCTGGAAGTAAAATTAACTCAAAAATCTGTAGCCCTTCTGAAAACAAGAGACAAATGAGCTGAGAAAGCAATTAAGGAAACAACACCCTTTACAATAGCCACAAATAACATAAAGTACATTTCTGTGACTCTAACCAAGCAAGTGAAAGACCTGTATGAAAAAAACTTCAACTCTCTGAAGAAATAAATTGAAGATATCTGAAGTTGGGAAGATCTCCTATGCTCATGGATGGGTAGGATTAGCATAGTGAAAATTGATATCCTACCCAAAACAATCTACAAATTAAGTATAATTCTCATCGAAATACCAATATAATTCTTTACAGAACTTGAAAGAACAATTTTCAACTTCATATGAAAAAAAAAAAGCAACAGAACAGCTAAAACAATCTTGTACAACAACAGATCTTCTGGAGGTATCTCCATGGCTGATCTCAATCTGTATAGCGCAACAGTAATTAAAACAGCATGGTACCAGCATAGAAACAGACTGATAGACCAATGGAACAAATCAACGACACCAAAATAAACCCACACACTTATGGGCACCTGATTTTTAACAAAGATGCCAAAACTATACAATAGAAAAAAGATACATCTTTAACAAATGATGCTGGTTTAACTGGAAGCTTACATGTAGAAAAATGCAAATAGATCCATATTTATCATGCTGAACAAAAGTAAAGTCCAAGTGGATCAAAGACTTCAATATAAAATCAAACACAATAATTCTTACAAATAGAAAGAAATATAAATTATTCCATTCTTGGCAGGTATATTGACTTGTGTATTCTACAAGGAATGCCCAGGAATCTCTATTTTTAATGAACATTCCATAGAAACATAATATTTCCTAAAATTGAGAGACCCTGTAATCAGCTAACTTACTTCAGTACAGGAACTGTTGATTGGAATGGAATGGACTACTTCATGTATTTTGATAAATCTCTGAAGAAAAAAAAAAAAACAAACGATGTATTATTCAATTTCTCCAGTGTAAGAGAAATTTTGTTGACATTATCCTCCTATGCACACTCCTGATGAGAAGAAAGTTAAGTTTTTCTGTACCTTTTGTAATTATACATCCTATTTCAAACTCAATTCATCTTCTAACCTTTAGTGGGTAGAACTTGTGTACTCTTTTTTTTTAATTTTTTTTTTTACCAAACAGCATAATCTGTCTCTTTTTTACACTTACTGCTGACTCAAACTTGTTTTTTTTTTTTTTTTTTTTTTATTCTCCACCTCCCACGCAGGTGACCCGGGGTTCGATTCCTGGCCAATGCAGCCTGGGAATCAATTCCTGACTCAAACTTTTTTATTTATTGTGGCTTCCTGTTTGCTTTAAAATATGTTTCAGGCGTCTAGCTTTTATAAAAGTGAAATGCTCCCCCCTGGTGGGTGCAGCTTTGCTATGCCACAGAGGAAGACAATGCAGCCAGTCCTGATGAGACCTTATAGGTTAGGGTCAGATAGAAAGGGAGGAAGACTTCCCCTATCTGTGGACCAGGGGAGAAGCATAAGAGGAGAAGAAGGAGAAGAAAGAGTACAGGAGGGTAGGATTGGGAGGAGACAAGAGAGGGGGCCACAGCCATGATACAAACTGAATAAATTGTAGTAAATAATAAATAAAAATAAAAATGAAATCTTTATCTTCTTTTGTTGCACTATACTTGTAAGTTTTCCTGAGTTTTCTTTTGTATTTCAACATTTAAAAGTTTACTTTCCATGTGCAAATGGGCAAATATATATATATATATACTTTAACAATATGTAATATATATTTTACATATATATGCATATATACTTTAACAATATATAACAATATATAATTTAACAATAAAGAACAACTTTCTGAAGTTGCTTCTTTCTATTTTATGCGGGTTTTTGAGTTTGAGTTCAGATTTGCTACTCTTCCTGAAGCAATTAGTATTCTGTGTCCTTAGCATTCACAGACTTAGCCCACACTCCTGGTATATAAATATTGTTTTGTTTCCATAATTAGGAAAATTTAAACTATAATTATTTAAGATACAATAGATTAAAAATTTAAATGCAATCCAAGTTCAACATATAGATAAGATGATCACTTCCAGTTCTAGGCTATCATAGTTTACATCGTGAGCTACAGGCCAGGACCAAATGCAATGCAAAACTCAAATACATTGACACAGAGATATAAGTATAGTATTCATATACACAAATAAGTGACCCTTAAAATACACAAATGAAGATAATTCAATACTTATGCTTAATGTATCTGGTAAAATTGTTATAGATTTGTTTTTACTCTATCTACTAATTATTGTGAAGAAGTCCTCCCAAAAACTACAAGTAATGAAGATGCCACAAGTAGGAAGGAAGGAGATAGTGAGGAAACACAGACGAAGACTGGGAAAGAAAAGAAAAAAATTGAATCTACACAACTAATTTGCCAAATCAGTTTTTTTAAAACTCATATTGTGTTGGCTATATGGTTTAGAAGGTAAAAATGCTGCTGCCTAGCCTGAAGATTTGGCCCTAATCTCCATGGCCTACATGGTAGAAGAGAACCCATTTCTGACTTCCTCATGTAATCTGTGGCACATAACCATATATAGAAACACACATCAATAAATAAACAGAAAAATTAATTAAAAATTTTCAACTTATATCAAAAAAATTACTAAATCAATATTGCTTTAATTTTGTAATTTTGTCATATAGATTCATATCAAAATTATTGATTATATAATTATCAGATTTATTTATAATATTGATTACATGTTTTCTTTAGTGTGCTTTCTGTATTTGTGCCTTTAAAGCAGACTTTTACTTTAACTTTTGTGGTGTTTACAAAATACTCTTTTACTTGTGTTAATATTTATTATTAATTAATTAATTTACTTTAGACCCCTTACCGCAGCTTCTCCTTTGTCCTCTCCTATCAGTCCTTTTCTCTCACTTCATCCTCCTCTCACATCTCCCTCTCTCCATGGATATCAGCTGACCTTGGCATATCAATTTGAATTAATACTAGGCATATCACTTTCTCCTATTGAGGCTAGACAAAGCAGCCTACTTAGGGGAAAAGGATCCAAAGGCATACAACAGAGTTAGAGACAGCCTCTGTCCTTGCTGTTAGACTTCCCACATGAAAACCAAACTGCACAACTGTTACATATGTGCAGAGAGCTTAGGTCTGTCCATGCATACTCTGTGGTTGGCAGTTCAGTCTTTGTGAGTCTCTATGGGCCCACGTTAGTTGATTCTGTAGTTCTTATGGTGTCCTTGTCCTCTCTGGATCCCTCATTCCTTTTTCCCACTCTTCCACAGAATTCCCTAAACTGTGGCTGTGGTTCTCTGCATCTGTTTCCATCAACTGATGGGTAAAGCCTCTTAGATGACAGTTTTGCTAGGTGCATGTCTGCAAGTATAGCACAATATCATCAAAAGTGTCAGGAGTTGTTTCCCTCTCATGACATTGGTCTAAAGGTGGACCAGTCATTGGCTTGCAGTTCTCTCAATTACTGTTCCATCTTTATACATACACTTCGAGTAGGTGAGAAATTTTGGGTCAAAGGTTTTATGGGTATGTTGGTATCCCAATCCCTCCATTGGAGGTCTTTCCTGATTTCTAGGGATGACTAGTTTAGGCTCTATATCCCCCTTTCTAGGAGTCTCAGCTAGGGTCACCCTCACAGATTCCTGGGAGTTTTTTTTTCCCCTAGCTTTCTAGCTCATTCTGTGATGCCTTCTCCCCACTGATTCTAATTCTGTCTCCCAGTACTCTCTCCCTCTATCACCTTCCCCCCACCCACTTAATCTCTCCAGTTCCCTTCCAAACCCTATCCCACACCCTTCTTCCAGTCCTGATGAGACCTGGTACTTTAAGGTCAGATGGAAGAGGAGGAGGACCTCCCCTGTCCATGGACTTGCAGAGGGACATGGGAGGAGATGAGGGAGAGAAGGTGGCATTGGGAGGGCATGAGCGAGGGGCTAAAGCTGGGATACAAAATAAATAAACTGTAATTAATATAAAAATAAAAATTGGAAAAAAACTCAAGTGAAAACATATGCTGGAAAGGATGTGGAGAAAAGAGAACCCTCCTTCATTGCTGGTGGGAATGTAAACTTATACAAAAGCTCTGAAAATCAATCTGGCAGTTTCTCAGAAAATTAGGAATAGTGCTACCTTAGATCCAGCTATACCCATCCTAGGCATATATCTGAAATATGCTAAACTGTACAACAAGGACATTTGTTCAACCATGTTCAAAGCAGCTCTGTTCATAATAGCCAGATCTGGAAACAATCTAGATGTCACTCAGTGAAGGAATGGATGCAGAAATTGTGGTACATTTACACAATGGAATACTACTCAGCACTTGAAAACAAGGAAATCATGAAGTTTGCAGGCAAATAGGGGGAACTAGAAAAGATCATCCTGAGTGACGAATCACAGAAACAGAAAGACACACATGTCATATGCTCACTCATAAGTGGTTACTAGATATATATTATAAGATAAACATACTAAAATTTATACTTCTGAACAAGCTAAACAACAAGGAAGATCCTAGGGAAGATGCTCAGTCCTCATTCAGGAGGACAAACACAATAGACATTGGTAGCAGGAGAAAAAGGGACACAGGACAGGAGCCTGCCATACAAGGCCTCTGAAAGATTCTACTGATCGAGGTATCAAAGTGGAGACTGAGACTTATAGCCAAACTTTGGGCAGAATGCATGGAATTTTATGAAAGATATGTGAGATAAAAAGACCTGGAGGGGACAGAAGCTCCAAAAGGAGACCAACAAAGGCAATAAATAAATAGATAGATAGATAGATAGATAGATAGATAGATAGATAGATAGATAGATAGATAGATAGATA
>NW_026590552.1:116784-186610 GCF_907164565.1 Psammomys obesus
ATAGATAGATAGATAGATAGATAGATAGATAGATAGATAGATAGATAAAAAAAAACCTGAGCCCTGTGGGCTCTGAAGAAAATGATACCTCAACCAAGAACAATGCCTGGAGAGAACCTAACACCCCAACTCAGATGTAGCCCACAGTCTCCAGGTGTGTTCCCCAGTAAGGTTAGCAAAGGCTCCTTCTGGCACGAACTCAGGGGCATGTTCTCTGATCACCTCCCCCTGGGAGGTGCAGGCATGCCAGGTCATAGGGAAAGACAATTCAACAGTCCTGATGGGACGTGATAAGGTATGTTCAGTTAGAAGGGGAGGAGGACTATATGCACTATGGGGAAGGGCATAGGGAGAGAAGAAAGAGGGTGGGTGTGATTGGGATGAGGCAAGGAGTTGGCCACTGCCAAGATATAAATTGAATAAAATGTAATAAATGACAATAATAATAATATTTTTATAAACAGAGAGGGAGGGTAAAGGAAGAAAGAAAGTAAGGTAAGAAGAAAAATAAAGCCTACATCTCAGGGCTGTTTCAATTATGATGTAGGGTAGAAAAACTCTCTGGTGTACATTGGCAACACAAAAATAAAGTTGAAGTGTGAAAAAAAAACCTTGTATTTGTTTTAGAAAGATATAGGTTAGTTAATATTCACTGTACTTGCAACTGCCAGAAGAATGGGACTATTAAAGGACTATAAAATGTTTTTATCCTTTCTTTTTTCCTTTTCTGTGTTTACTATCAAAGGCACAGACTAGCATTTGGTACCTGGAAATGGGAATCTTCTACGTGAATATTGACCTTAGTAGATAATCTGATCTACTGATTTCACATACATCACTTTGCTTCTCTATTCAAAAAACTCAGGGGCAAGAATAAACTTACACAGCAATTCTGAATGTGGGAAAGGTGTAAAAATTACCTTTTGTTTGTTCGTTTGTTTGCCAACACAGTGTTTCTCTGTGTAGCCTTGGCTTTCTTGGACTCTCTTTGTAGACAAGGCTGGCCGTAAACTCTGCCTCTCCAAGTGCTGGAATTACAGGTGTATGCTAGCACACCAAGTATATCAATTACTTAATATGAAATACAAACATTTAGAAAATAAACAAAGACATTCTGAAGAATTTGATTCATTTTATTTATTTTATTTTATTAGGTTTAAAATAACTTTAGAAAATAGTAAGTCAAGGACTGAGAGTCCGATATAGTGGTAGAAATTTTTTTAATTCTTTATGAATTACACTTTATTACTTTGTATCCCCCCTGTGGTTCCCTCCCTACTTACTCCTGTCCAGATCTCACTGTTTTCCACTTTTTTCATAAGATTTCCTGTATTCTGCCCAAAGGTTAGCCATAAGTCTCAGCATCTGCTTTGATAGTCTGCAAGTCAGAGCCTTTCAGAGGTCCTCTGTGTTAAGCTCCTGACTTAACATATATAAGACCTGTGCTCATTCACAAAGGCCAAATGCATTAAAACAAAAACAAAACAAAAAACCTGCAAATAGCCACATTTCATTTGAATAATGGTTACTACAAGCATACATTAATGTCAGGAAGCCATAGAACCATACAGTTTCTATAACATAAAAAAGTCTTAAATCTGTGATAAAAAACAATACTTAAGTTTTATAAACTTCATACATTTATACATTTATATACTTTATAAATGTATAAACCCATCCCAAATGGAAGAGCTGCTTAATCATTCATGTTCTCTCCACTCAACGATGTCCCTAACAAATAATATTATTCATTTGAATTTGATCAGTCATTAAAAAAAAATCTATACTATCCAAGAGTCGCACATCCTACCGTCAATTTTTTTTCTTTTTTTTTTTTTTTATGTGAACATGTGGATTTCCTCCTGGGGTGATGGTGCCTTCATTTTGCATTTCTTCAAATACTTGAAGTTAGCTGTAAGAGGTTTTATTCTGTATATGATGTTCTGTTTTTAGCTTTCAGCCTTCTAAGAGAGTGTATTTAGATTTGAACTTTATACCTGGAGTTTTATGGACATTTGATACTGTGCAGCTACATTTATATCATTTTCTCAGGTATACAAAGGAGCAAATACAAGCAAAGATGATTGAATTATAGTAAAGAACTAGACTTAATTCTATGATTGTTCTTGTTTTAACAGACTTTAAAAATAGATCTAGAAAAGAAGAAGCAAACCATGGAAAAACTAAGTTCTCTCAGCCAAGATCTCCTCTCAGCATTGAAAAATAAGACAGTGACTCAAAAGATGGAAATCTGGATGGAAAACTTTAAACAGCGTTGGGATAATTTAGCCCAAACACTTGAAAAGAGTTCAGCACAGGTAAGTGGCATTAATTATTGTATTGTAAATTATTCTAAAGATATTTGTGAACAACTTTAAGACAAAAATTCTATGATCTCCCCCAAACTATACACCTATTTTAGTACTTTCACTATGTACAGTTGAACTAAAAACAGGATTTCTTTGTTTATCCTGGTATTGGAAAACTGGGGAGAGGCAGATGTATGAGTACCAATTGAATGAACTCAGTGCTGTCTTTGTTTCTTCGGGAATAGAAAACTGAATGGTGGAGTAATTAAATAAAGTACTATGGAACTGTATCCATTGTATGGATACATATAAACTGTCCAACTTTTTATCATAGATTTGGAGAATCATGAACTGTTAAACAACCTCAATTTATACTTTAACAAAAACTTAAATTTAGGAAATAATGAATTATCCACTGAAAATTATAGATAGGATTAATACTGGGTTACAACTCTTCACATCCTCTATGAGCTTCTTTTTAGTGCAAATGATCTAATTATTTGAATTTATGTTGTACATTGCTGAGATAAAAATCTGTGCTGTAGCTAAGTCACACAAACATGAAAATTATGATTGAAAAAAGGTAAGTAACACAATGTAATACAAATTTATATTGTCAATTTTTGCTATTTTACTAATTTTTAAAAACATCGGTATTTTAAACATATTTTGCATTATAGCTAAAAATGGTATAATGGCTAGGTATTCAATAATATTATGTGTGATAATATTTAACATAATTTTTCCCATTAGTTGTAATCATAAATTTTTATGCAAATTGATCACATTTCACAGCTCATTACATCATATAGCACCACAATTAATATAATGAAGGCAAATATTTTTTAGATTTTACACAAGTATTTCTTCTGTTGTAAGTTAGGTACAGGAAATTTGTCTTTCTGAGACTTGATAGATGATATATAAAGCTTACAAATATTTGTTGAAAGACAAAGAAACTTTGAGATAGTGTATCCAGAAACACAACTGGAAAAAATATGAGCTATTATTTAAGATTTTCTTTTTCTTATTTATTACCTTACTTACTTATTACAAGTTATAAACATTGTATCCCCACTGTAGTCACCTCTCTCATCTTCTCCTAGTCCCACTCTCCCTCTCTCTTCTCCCCCATAACCTTTGCCTAGTACCCTGATAGGAAAGGACCTGTTCCCCTTCTCTCTGACCCTTGCCTATAAGGTCTCATCAGCACTGGCTGCATCATCTTCCTCTGTGGCCTGGCAAGGTTACAGCTGGCAGGGAGAAGTGATCATAGAGTCTGCCACTGAGATTATGTCAAAGACATTCCCTGCTCCCCTTAAAAGGGAACCCACTTGGAAACTGAGCCTATGGGTTTCCTTTGTGCAGGGGGTTTAAAGCCTCTTCATGTATGGCCTTTGGTTGGAATATATGTCTGTGCAGAATCCCATGGACCCACATTGTTTGGCTCTGATATTTTCCTTGAGATATTCCTGTCCCCTCCATATCTTTCTATCTCTCTCTTCTTTCTATCTCACTCTTCTTCCAAATTTTGTGCTCTGCTCAAAATTTGGCTAAGAGTCTCATTATCTCCTTCTATAACCTTCGGTGTTGAGTTTTCAGAATCCCCTGTGGAAAGCTACTGCCCCATTCCTTCTCTTGTCTAATTCCAATGTCTATCCTGGTTACCCTTCTGAATGAGTTTTAATCACCTTTCCTAGGGACCTCTTTGTTGTTTAGCTTCTTCAGGACTATAGATTTTAATGTTTATCCTATATTATATGACTCATATCCGCTTATAAGTTAGTATATATCATATGTGTCTTCATGCTACTGGGCTACCTTACTCAGAGTGATGTTTTCTAGTTCGTTCCATTTTCTGACATATTCATGATTTACTTGTTTTAATAGCTGAGTAGTATTCCATTGTGTGGATGTACCACAATTTCTGTATCCATACCTCCACTGAGGGACATCTAGGTTGTTTCTAGTTTCTGACTATTACAAATAAAGCTGGAATGAACATAGTTGAGCAAATGTCTTCATTGAATGGTGGAGCATCTTTTGGGTATATGCCTAAGAGTGGTATAGCTGAGGTTGCACTTTTCCCAATTTTCTGAGAAAGCACCAGATTGACTTCCAAAGTGATTGTACAAGTTAACAGTCCCACCAGCAATAGAGGAGGGTTGCACTTTCTTCATATCCTCACCAGCATGCGTTGTCACTTAAGTTTTATATCTTAGCCATTCTGAAGGGTATGAGGTAGAACTTCAGAGTCATTTTGATTTCCATTTCCCTAATGACTAAGGACATTGAGTATTTCTCTAAGTGTTTCTTCTCTTCCATTCAATATTACTCTGTTGAAAATTCTCTGTTTAGCTATGTACTGCAATTTTTAATTGGATTACTTGATTTGTTGTTGCTTAATTTTCTTGTTCTTTATATATTCTGGATATTAGCCCTCTGTCAGATGTAGGGTTCGTGAAAATCCTTTCCCAGTCTGTAGGCTGTCATTTTGATTTGATGACAGTGCCCTTTGTTTTCCAGAAGATTTTCAGTTTCATGAGGTCCCAATTATTGATTGTTGTTCTTAGAGCTTGTGCTGTTGGTGTTCTGTTCAGTAAGATGTCTCATGTGCCAATGAGGTCAGTTACACTTACATTTTCATTTAGATTTTGAGAAATATATATGTCTGCATATATATTATATATACATACATTATACATATATAGAAATTTTATATATATAATTTCTCATGTCATCATGATATATAAAAATTTTGTTAGTTTTCATTAAATAAACTAGTGTGTGTAGTCATAATTTTATTAATAATATTTTATTATATATGACATGTCTGTGGCTGTTTCACAATATTGTAATTAGCTAAAACTATAAAGTATTAGTAAATTTTAAAAGTCTTACATAAAATATGCTGTGATTCCTCTATGTTCCCATTGGTTCCATAAATTCTTATGAAAATAAAATCATTAGTTACAATATTGATAAAATTGGTTTTATTTGACAAGATTACTTCTTTAGCTTTATCCAATAATATCAATATGCCTAAGCAGTTTATATATACATGTTTTTGTTTTTCCTCCAAACTATTCTAAATCATGCAATCAGAGTCAATATCAGCCTCTGTTTGGGGTTATTAGTTTGTAGGAATATAGAATGAGAGCTGAACAAAGAAAGAGGAATTAAAAATGGGAACAAAGAAAAAAACAACTTCTTTGTGAAAGTTAATTTCTTTTGCATCTAACCTCAAATTTTGCTTGATAAAAACTGTATAAGAATTATAAAATAATCAGTTAAGACTGAAATTTGAAGAGAGTCCATCATATTCATACATTTTGTTCTGTTACAGAGTATGTAAAAAGTCTCATTAATAACTCATACTTAATATATTATTGTGAGAAATGTTCTTTTAAGTCATTGCTGTAAGAATGAGCAAAATTTGGTAATAGTTACAACTCATTACTGTGAAGTAAGCTCTAAGACTTTGATGGAGATTACAGGAAATGTGATTATGCTCACTTAGAGATCATCATGTATCTATGACTTTGACTGCTTTTCATGTCAAAGCTTTGAGGAATTTTGACCCTAAGAAACTGCTGCATTGCAAAAAAAAATGCAAAATGGTTCTTTTGCATTTTACAGTTGCCTTTTTCTTGAAGAATAACTTAACAAAAACTAGGGATATTAAACTTGAAAAAAAGTCAATCTAACAAAGTAGAAACACTTTCTTTTCCAAAACACTTGAGATATAGGAACTCCTTGTCTGATTACCTACAGTAGAAAAGAAGAGCAAAAGACACATAAATCCTGGATTTGTTTCTGTTAAAATCCAATGATTATATTTTCAAAAAAATGCTTTATAAATAGCATGCTGCTATGAACAGTTGTTTTCTAAATGACATGACCCTAATGAATGTATTGTTTTCTCAATTTTTATTATAAAATATAATTTATATTCCTCTATAGTTAATAAAGGAAAATAAATATAATTTACTGAGTTAAAACATTATAATAGTCATTTAACTGAAATCCTTTATACTCTGGGAATGATAAGAGACTTGTGTGCTTTATAATTTATATTATAGTATATATTAAAATTCAGTCTTTGATAATGCGATGTATGAATGTATCTACCCAGATAAATCCAAAAGTTTCTGGTATTTTTCCCCCAGCAAATTAACTACTTCCTTTGGAATAAGAAAAATGCTATGACTCATAAATTTTGATGTCATTGTTTGTTTTGCTTCTATACAGCTAATGAACATTTTGAGATAATTTCAATTATGAGCATAAATATATGACAGATTAAACTAGAGCACTCTGAATTGACCTGTCCTTGAACATGACAGGTAATATTCATGATATGCACATCTGTGCCTACATTCAAGATCTAGGCTGGGTTAATTCTTGCAATCTTTAATTCTTCCAAAAAAGGAAAATGACATTGTACATGTATATTCTGTGTAATCTTTTCTCTTTGTGATAGATTTAAGACTTTTGATAGTCACATAGGTAACTCAAACCATGACTAAACATAATACATTTTCGTCAGTGTACCCACAATATAAACAGTAAGATGGCTCAGTGGTTCAGAGTGCATAATGCTCCTACAGAGGCCCCATGTTTGGCTCCTAATACCAGTATCAGGAAGCTCTTAATCTATGCAGACCTGTGGATGCATGTGATGCAGTTAGAGCTGGCTAGCAACCCACATTTCAAAGAATTTTAAGTAAAAATGCTTAAAAGCTTTTTTTTTTTCTGTTGACAACAATATTTATTGGCTCCAGAATGCTATCCAAAATTAGCGCTTCAACTATTAATTTAAATAAATACACCTAGGTTACTTCACTAATTTTATGATTTCATCTTATATAAATGCATGGATTAGCCACTTCAAATTTTAGTACATCTTTTGGGTAATGATATAGCTTAAAGGTTTTCTCAGAAAAATGTAAATTAAGACTTCAAGTTACTTTGGAAATTTAAATACCATTTTTAAATTTCATTTATCTATTTTATTTTACATTTTTTTTCACTTTATATCCCAATTTTAGCCCCATCCCTCATCTCCTCCTGGTCCCACCCTCTTTCCTTCTCCACCCCTTGCCCCTCCCATAATGCACTGAAATGAGGAGTCCTCCTCCCCTACAATCTCACCTTAGCTTATGAAGTATTTACATTTTGATGCCACTAAAGAAAATATGTATTGTGTTTGGTTGGATGCCCTCATGAGTCTAGGTTTTTTGGCTTGTTGGTCTCTTTCTGGAATTCTTGTCCCTTCCAGGTCTTTCTATCTTCCTCTTCTTCCATAAGGTTTCAGGCACTCTTCCCAAAGTTTGTCTATGAGTTTCCGTATCTCTTTCAATATGCTGGTGGGTAAAGTCTCCCCGAGGTCCTCTGTGGGAGTTTCCTTTCATGTTTCTTGTCTTCTCCTACTTCCCATGTCTATCCTGTTTGCCCTTCTGAATGAGAATTAAGTATCTTCCCTAGGGTCAGCTCTGCTGTTTAGCTTCTTTAGAACTATAGATTTTAGTATGTTTATTCTATATTATATGGCTAATATCCACTTATGAGTGAGTATATACCATGTATGTCTTTCTGCTTCTTGGATACCTCACTCCGGAAGACCTTTTCTAGTTCCATCCATTTACCTGCAAATTTCATGATTTCTTTGTTAATAATAGCTGAGTAGTATTCCATTGTGTAAATGAACCACACTTTCTGTATCCATTCCTCCATTGAGGGACATTTAGGTTGTTTCTAGGAGAGGATATAGACCTCCAGTTCAGAGGAATCCCATAGGATATTTAGTATTCAAGTGGGTTCCCTTGTAAGGGGAGAAGGAGCTCTTTATGACATGAACTCAGTTTCAGGCTCTTTGAGCACTTCCCCCAAGGGGTACAGTCTTGCCAAGCCACAGAGGAAGATGATGCAGCCAACCTTGATGAGACCTGATTAGCTAAGGTCAAATAGAAGGGGGGAGGTCCACCCCTACCAGGAGACTAGGGAAAGAGCATAGGGGGAGAAGAAGGAGGGTGGGAGGGACCAGGAGAAGAAGAAGGAGGGTGCCGCAGCAGGGATACAAAATGAAATTATAATAAATAAATAACAAAACAAAAAAAATAAGAACAAAAAATAGGTATTTGACAAGTGCTTTGGATATCATTGTGCATCATTGTCCTTTCATTACCTACAGTGATTGAACATATATGTCCTGAAATTTCATTGATTCAAGCTAAGTTAAAGCTTGCAATGTTTCATTTATTATATATATATATATATATATATATATATATATATATATATATATATATGTGAAATTGTTCTGTGTAGTAACCTTCTACTCTCTAATGTCTGTTATATATTTCTTGTTGCTTGAAATTCTGAATATATCTATGGATTAATGAAGCAATCTCTACTTTATCTCCTCTACATTAATGTCTAATGCAGAAATAAGATAAAAATAAAATAAAAATACTCCTTTACATAAATGAGACTGATTTTACATAAATGAGACTAATATATTTCAATTACCATGAATATATATTTAAAATACTTCTATTTATAGTATTTATTTCTCACCTACTGAAAATAAATGAAATGACATTTTAAATAAATGTTTTCTAGCTATATCCTTCATAATTACTAGCTATAGGATATTTTATCACTTCCATCTCTGATGGTATGTAGTAGAAGGTCAGGTGAATCAGAAATTTAAATGTCATTGCTTTTTAAGTTTTGCAGGTGCTGTTAACCCATTTGCTAAGAATGTACATTTAATATGAATACAAAATTCACTTTGTGTCTTTTCTTTTTGATGTATTTTTGTACTAAAGGCAAACTGAAGTGAAGAAAAAGTACATAAAATCAAAGAGGTAACTTCACAGAATGAGCCCTCTTAATGATTATGAATTATTTTATTTCAAAGTCAAGAATGATTTCTTTTATGATGTCTTTTGAATATTTGACTATAATTGTTCTCATAATTCAAATGTCAGTTCCTATTCAAGAAAGTTTTTTAACTTTATTATTGATGACAAAACAGAATAGCCATTAATATTAAAAATAAATTTAGTCACCAAACTACTGTTGTTGTTTGATTTTGGTTCCCCTTATATATGATGGCTGCCCAATATACATTTGGGAGGAGGGCACAGAATATTAGAGCCTAATCATGGCACTAAAATATATTTGAATATTAAGATATTGATCAAGGAAAATCAAGTTTGTAATATGCCAAATAAATGTCTTTGACTACTGTATATTCAGTGCATGTATTATTTTGCATAGTTATATTTTTCACCTAACATTAATATTACTTCACAAACGTGATTGTGATCATTACAATGATGGCTACAATACAAAATTTTTGAAGAGGATGATTCCGTTTTATCTATTTCAAAATCAACTTTAGAAGATACATTTTCAATAAGTTTTTAACTTATTTGAAACTGTATATCTATTGAATGATAAATAATCTTAGATTGCTTTAATTGAATTTGGTGTCTGAAGACAGAAAATCTTGGTTTTGAAAAATAAACCTTACTAAATGTCAATTTGAACAACTATCAGACATTTCAGACCTTCAAAATGAAGTTTAATAGGGTCATGATTATTTTTAAATCTTTAAAGTGGATGTTTAGAAACAATACACAAGTTACGCTGTGTTGGTTAGAAGTTCAAAGGAAAATCCAACTGGAAAAGTCAGAATTAGCTAATTCATATTTAGGAGTTAAGTTTTTGATAAATTGGAAGTTTTGCTGTCATACTAAGGAAGGAGTTTTCCACCTCTGAGCGAAAAACTCATATGTAAGCATGACATTTGGTTAAATGGCTTCCATAATCTCTCCCCTGTCAATATTGTGATGATTCTAATGAATAATTAAGCATTTACAATGTTACTAAAATTAATGAGAGAAATTAGTTTATAACCAATTGTTTTTTTTTGTTTTTGTTTTTTTTTGTTTTTGTTTTTTTTGGTCTGTTTAGACTGAGTAGGTTTGGAGAGTAATTATTTTATTTACACAATGAATTGTGGCTTATTTGTTTTTCAAGGTCAGTGTGTGACTTCTTTCTTATTTCTTCATCTCAGTAGAAATGAAATGGTATTGTCCATCATGGTGTTATATAAAAGAGTGCATAGAGCCATCTGTGTATATATTTTTATTCTTTTAAATTGAAAATAGATTCTCCTTTCATATAATCCATTCAAAAAACAGTTTTCTTCTCTACACTCCTCAGAGCAACCCATCAGGTTCCTCTCCTCCCCAGATCCTCTTGTCCACGATTTTCTCTTCAGAAAAGATCAGGCCTCCAAGAGAAAACAACAAACATGACAATGGACAATACAATAACATAGGTTGCCCTGACTCTGTATATTTTTAAACGTAATTTCATTGTTAATCATGTTGCCATAATCATGTTTTTTAACCCTGTGTGGACAAGTCTATTTAATGTCATAAGAAGAATGAATAAGAAGTTATGAACATGATAAAGATTAACCTTGCAATCAAATAGTTAATACTAAAATATTTCATGTAACATAACTGTAAAAAACATTGACAGAATCCAACACCTATTCATGTTTAAAGTATTGGAGAGATCAAAGATACAAGGCACATATCTAAACATAGCAAAGGAAATATACAGCAAGGCTATAGCAGACATCAAAATAAATGGACAGAAACTTAAATCAATCCCACTGAAATTAGGGACAAGGCAAAGATGTCTGCACTCTCCATATCTCTTCAACATAGTTCTTGAAGTCCTTGCCAGAGCAATAGGACAATTGAAGGAGATCAAGGGGATAGAAATAAGAAAGGAAGAAGTCAAAGTATCACTATTTGCAGATGATATAATAGTATAATTACATGACCCCCAAAATATCTACCAAGGAATTTCTACAGTTGATAAACACCTTCAGCAAAGTGGCTGGAAACAAAATTAACTCAAAAAAATCAGTAGCTCTGGGCTGAGAAAGAAATTAGGAAAACAACACCCTTCACAATAGCCACAAAGGACATAAAGTACCTTGGTGTGAACCTAACCAAGCAAGTCAAAGACTTGTATGAAAAAAATTTCAAGTCTCTGAAGAAAAAATTAGAAGAAGATATAGAAGATGGAAAGATCTCCCATGCTCATGGCTTGGCAGGATTAACATAGTAAAAATGGCCATCTTACCAAAAGCAATCTATAGATTCAATGCATTTCCCATCAAATTACCAACACAATTCTTTACAAATCTTGAAAGAAAAATTCTTAACTTCATATGGAATAACAAGAAACCCAGAATTGCTAAAAGAAAAATCCTCTACAATAAAAGATAATCTGGAGGTATCTCCATCCCTGACCTCAAGCTGTACTATAGAGCAACAGTAATAAAAACTGCATGGTACTGGCATAGAAACATAATGGTGGATCAATGGAAACGAATAGAATACCCAGAAATAAACCCACACACTTACAGAAACCTGACTTTGGACAAAGATGCCAAAACCATATAATGGAAAAAAGATAGCATCTTCAACAAATGGTGCTGGTCTAACTGGATATCTACATGTAGAAAAAATGAAAACAGATCCATACTTATCACCCTGTACAAAATTAAAGTCCAAGTGGATCAAAGACCTCAATATAAAACCAGACACACTAATCCTGTTTGAAGAAAAAATAGGGAAAATCCTTGAACTCATTGGCACAAGAGACAACTTTCTGAACAGAACACCAACAGCACAGGTTCTAAGAGCAACAATCAATAAATGAGACCTCATGAAATTGAAAAGCTTCTGTGAAGCAAAGGACACTATCCTCAGAACAAAACAACTACCTACAGATTGGGAAAGGATCTTCACCAACCCTATATCTGACAGAGGGCGAATATCCAGTACATATAAAGAACTAAAGAAGCTGAAAAACAGCAAACCAAGTAATCCAATTAAAAATGGGGAACAGAGCTAAACAGAGAATTTTCGATAGAGGAATATCAAATGGGAGAAAAACACTTAAAGAAATGGTCAGCGTCATTAGTCATCAGGGAAATGCAAATCAAAATGATCCTAAGATTTCACTTTACACCCATCAGAATGGCTAAGATCAAAAACTAAAGTGACAGCACATGCTGGAGAGGTTGTGGAGAAAGGGGAACTCTCCTCCACTGCTGGTGAGAATGTAAACTTGTACAACCACTCTGGAAATCAATCTGGCGCTTTCTCAGACAATTAGGAATAGCTCTTCCTCAAGATCCAGCCATTGCATTTCTAGGCATATATCCAAAAGAAGCTCAAGTACACAATAAGGATATTTGCTCAACCATGTTTGTAGCAGCTTTATTTGTAATAGCCAGAATCTGGAAACAACAAATGTGTCCCTCAACTGAGGAATGAATACAGAAATTATGGTACATCTACACAATGGGATACTACTCAGCAATAAAAATCAAGGCAATCATGAAATTTGCATGTAAATGGTGGGAACTGGAAAAGATCATCCAGAGTGTGCTATCCCAGAAGTAGAAAGACACACACACTCAGTATATACTCACTCATAAAACATATAATATAGGATAAATCTACTAAAATCTGTACATGTAAAGAAACTAATCAAAAGGGAGAACTCTGGCTAAAATGCTCAATCCCAATCCAGAAAGGCAAAGAGGATGGACATCAGAAGAAGGAGACAAGTTAGGAACCTGCTACAGAGGGCCTCTGAGAGGCTCTGCCTTACAGTCTATCAAAGCAGATGCTGAGACTCATGGCCAAACTTTGAGGAGAATGTAAGGGAATCTTATCAAAGAAGTGGGAGTTAGGAAGACCTGGAGGGGACAGGAGCTCCACAATGAGAGCAACATATCCAAAAAAAGTCTGGACACATGAGTCTTCCCTGAGACTGATAGTCCAAGCAAGTAACATGCATGGAGATAACCCAGAACTCCTGCACAGATGTAGCTCGTGACAATTCAGTCTCCTAGTGGGTTCCATAGTAATGGGAACAGGGACTGTCTCTGACATGAACTGATTGGCCTGCTCTTTGATCACCTCCCCCTGAAAAGGGAGTAGCCTTACCAGGCCATAGAGGAAGACAATGCAGTCACTCCTGATGAGACCTAACAGACTAGGATCAGAAGGAATGAAAAGAAGACCTCTCCTACCAGTGGACATGGGGAGGGGCATGCATGGTGTAGAAGGAGGAAAGGAGGGATTGGGAGGGGAGGAGAGAGGGAACTACTGGGTGATTACAAAGAAAGTAAAGTGTAATTAATAAAAAAAATTAAAATTAAATAAAAAAAGAAAAAAAGAAATGTGTTGTATTTTCATATTGACTACAACCAGAGAAATATAGATACTCCTCAAAGGAAAATATTCTCTTATAGAAGTTTTTTTATGTAAAATAATCTTTCCTTAGGAGTTAAAGATGTCACAATAAAAGGGTCTTAGTATCCCAATAAAATTATGTTTTTCTTTCAGAATAAAGGCAAAGACTCCTGTTTTATATGTGTATAATTGAACCAATTTTCACAGATCTTAGCTAGTGGTAGAATTTCATTTTTTTTTTGTGCCCAAATAGGAAGATGAAATAAATATCCTTACTTTCCCCAAATTTTTTCCAGTGGAATGAATCAATCAACTCTTCTCATGTTTCTCAGGAGTTGAGGAAAATCCATAAGGTATTTCTTGGCTGCAGGAAAATATCAGCTTTTATGTTAAGAGCCATGAGGAGAATTCATGCAGGCTTCCTTTGGCCTTGTTGGAAATAAATCTTCCAAATAATTTGGTTACAAAATTTCTGTACTTAAAACGTCAGAGTTTACTTATGGTAATAATAAAGTGAATACTGAACACTGTGCAAAGATACCTAGAAAATTAAAATTGAAAGAATAAGTCATTTTGTACAACTTGTTTGTCTGCTAGTATCTTGTACACAGAAATGACAATTGTCCTATTGTGCAACATGTATTAGGCAAAATTTGTGAAATATATCTGTCAAAAACAGTCTGATCAGAAGATGAACATAATTCTAAAGCAAAAGTCTATAATGATAAATTCAGAAAATAATGCAGATGAATATATTCAGTAACTTATACAAAGATTACTTAAACCTACAAGTTTGAATAACATGAAACTCAAACATATTTATGGATCAATAAGTACTTTATATTAAGCTTTTACTGAAAATATAAAGGATGTCTTTTTTATTAAATCACATGTTTTTCTGAATTTCAACTGATTATCTTTTTAAATGTGCACAAAACAAACTAATCAGTATGAAATAAAACTTGCATGTTTAAACTACATTTAATATAATTATTTTTTACAGGTTTTCTTTATTCAAATAGTTTTTTTTTAATCTAAAAAGTTTGGAAATCTGTTGACATGCATTTACAATGTATATAGTGTTAGAAACTGTACTCAGATACTTTCATAAAATTTATCCTAATGTTGTGAACACTTTAATTAACATTTAATTAACATCTTTTGATGATAGGGTGGAATACTAATACTAATTCTTTTTTTTTGCTTTCTTTACTTCCTGAAGTTTTTCCAGTACTTGAGAGTCACTGCATAAATCTGATTTTGAGATTACTTAACTTTACTGTTTTAGTTAGCCAAACTTTTCTCAAATAAAATAATTCGATTTTCAGGTTTAATATGGTGTTGGTTTGATCTGAAGGTTGATCTACTAACAAGCTGGAACAGTTTCTCATTATTTTCCTTCACTATTCCAAGTAGTCTTTACCAAAGTCATTCAAGCAATGTCTGACCTCTGTTTCAATGTTTCTCACAGATTTCACAGGCTGTCACCACCACTCAGCCATCACTAACACAGACAACTGTAATGGAAACAGTAACTATGGTGACTACAAGGGAAGAAATCCTGGTAAAACATGCCCAAGAGGAACTTCCACCACCACCTCCACAAAAGAAGATGCAAATTACTGTGGATTCTGAAATTTGGAAAAGGTGAGAGCATCTTACTCATGACTTGGTAAACAAGTCATATTTATCTGTAAGTAGAAAAACACAATTACATGAGAATCATATTTTATACTTGAATCATTTTTCACAAAGCTTTAGGATTTTGTGCTGTCAATTAAATAGTGAAAAAAGCAGGCATTGTAAATTTTAACCAAGAACTTATTATGTCAATAACTGGAGATTTAGTGGAAATGCTATTTTCTGAATTGAAAGTAGAACTACATGTAATGAACAACGGTGGCAGATTTTAATCCTGAAAGTGTCCAGTTTTGTTTTGCTTTGTTCTTATCTCATAAAGGGCCTGTTTATTCAGCCATGAGCTTTACGTTAAATGCCTTTCTTCTAAGAAGGGGAAAATCAGTTTCCTAAATAAGTGAGATCCATTCTGCTGCTTTATGAGAATATAATGTCTCAGTATGCATATCCAAAATCAGAAGTAATAACAAAACAGATTTCCCATTCTTTGATATTTATAGAGTCTTATCTTGAAATTATTACAATTTTTAACTGAAGTTATGTGAATACTCTTAACTAAAGATTGTATATGGTAGGTATTATGTAAATCATGAATATATTAAAATCATGGGAATCAAATTTTATGAAGGCAGAACTAGCATGAAAATCATAAAATGGTACAGTTTCTATCCCACTGCCATTATTGAAATTTTAAGTTTAAGAAAGTACATTGCAATATGCCTTATATTTCTAAGTAGCATATGCTCAGGAATGTATAGAACACTTGACATTAGAATTTGCATATACCAGGGTATAGAAGTAAGGATGAATACAAACCTATAAATAGTATGTCAGATGCTCTTCACAACAGAAAAGGAACAGCTAGAAAAGTTATTTGAATACATTACTTGATACATTTTTAGTGTTCTTTTTTAAAATTTTTTCTTCATAATTTATTCATTACATATCCCTATTGAAGCCCCCTCCCTCAACTGACACAGTTGCACCCGCCCTCCCTCTTCCCCCAATCCTTCTCCCCTAGTCCACTGAAAGGGGGAGCTGTCAAATACTGCCATCTGCCCACAGCTTGTAAGGCCTCGTCAGGACTGCTTGGTGCTTCTTCCTTGGTAGCCTGGCAAGGTTGCATCACAGTTGAGTTCATGATTGTGGCAGTACCTGCTCCCCTAACTCAGAGATCCACATGGAGACTTAGCTGACAATTGGACACGTCTAAGCAGGGGGTCTAGGTCCTCTCTAAGCATGGCCCTTCCATGTTCAGTCTATGCAGAACACCTTGAGCTCAGATCTTTTAGGTATTTGTTTGTTTGTTTGTTTGTTTGTTTGTTTGTTTTGGCCTCTTGGTGGTGTTCCTGTCCCATCCATTTCCCTCTAATCCATCCCTCTCTTCTTCCATAAGACTCCCTGTGCTCTACCCAAAGTTTGGTCCTGAGTCACAGCATCTTCTTTGATCCCCTATTTGGGGGGATCTTTTCAGAGGACCCCCTATACTAGGCTCCAATCCTATTTCCTCTTTTCCACTACTTCTTATGTCTATCTTGTTTTCCATTATGAATGAGATTTAAGCATTCTCCCTAGGGTCCTCCTTACTGTTTAGATTCTTTAGGTCTCTAGATGGCTGTTCTATAATATCCGCTTATTAGTGAATGTATACCATGCCTGTTTGTCTGTTTCTGGGTTAACTCGTTCAGGATGGTTTCTTCTCGTTTCATCCATTTGCCTGCAAATGTCATGACTTCCTTATGTTTAAGAGATGGATAGCATTGTATTGTATAGATGTACCACAATATCTGCATCCATTCTTCCGTTGAGGAACATCTAGGTTGTTTTCATATTCTGGCTATTACAAATAAAGCTGCTATGAACATAGTTGAGCAAATGTCCTATTTGAATGATGGGCCACCCTTTAGGTATATGCCCAAATGTGATATAGCAGGATGTTGAGGTAGTGCTTTTTCCAATGTTCTGAGAAAGGGAGAGATTTATTTCCAAAGTGGTTGTACAAGTTTTCACTCCCACCAGTAATCGAGGAGGGTTCCCCATTCTCCACATCCTCCCCGCTTCTGTAGTCACTTGAGTATTTTATTTTAGCCATTCTCATAGTTGTAAAATGGAATCTCACATTGTCTTAAATCCCTGACTACTAAGGATACTGAGCATTTCTTCAAGTGTTTCTCTGGCATTCTACATCCCTCAGTTGAGAATTCTCTGCTTAGCACTGTACACCATTTTTAATTAGATTATTTGGTTTGTTGATGTCTAATTAATAGATTTCTTTATATATTTTGGATAATAGTCCTCTAGCAGATGTATGGTTGGTGAAGACCTTTCCCGAGTCTGTAGTGTAGGCTGTCATATATATATTCTTTATTATATATAACATATAATATATAATAAATAATATATAATATAATAAATAATATATAATATATAATATAATAAATAATATATAACATATAATATATAACATATAACATATAATATATAATATATAAATTCTTTATTAATTACACTTTATTCACTATGTATCCCCCCTGTGGTTCCCTCCCTCCTCACATCCCAATCCCTCCCTTCCTCCACCCTCTGCATGCATGCCCCTCCCCAAGTCCACTGATAGGGGAGGTTTTTCTTTTTCTTCCTTCTGATCTTAGTCAATTAGGTCTCATCAGGAGTGGCTTCATTGTATTCTGTGGCCTGGTAATGCTGCTTCCCCCTTAGGAGGAGGTAATTAAAGAGCAGGCCAATCCGTTCATGTCAGAGATAGTCCCTGTTCCTATTACAATGGAACCCACTTGGATACTGAAATGCCATGGGCTCCATCTGTGCTGGGGTCTTAGGTTATCTCCATGCATAGTCCTTGGTTGCAGTATCAGTCTCTGGAAAGACCCCTATCCTCAGATTTTTTGGTTCTGTTGCTTTCATTGTGCAGTTCCTGTCCTCTCCAGATCTTACTGTTTCCCACTTCTTTCCTAAGATTCCCTGCACTCTGGCCAAAGGTTGCCCATAAGTCTCAGCATCTGCATTAATAGTATGCAGGGCAGAGCCTTTCAGAGGTCCTCATTGTCAGGCTCCTGAATTGTTCCCTCTTCTCTCCTTCTTCTATTGTCCATCCTCTTTGCCTTTCTGGATAGGAATTGATCTTTTTATCAAGAGTCCTCCTTCTTGATTAGTTTCTTTCAGTGTACAGATTTTAGTAGGTTTATCCTATTTTATATGTCTATATGAGTGAGTATATACCTTGTGCATCTTTCTGCTTCTGGGATTGCTCAATCAGGATGATCTCTTCCAGATACCACCATTTACCAGCAAATTTCATGATTTCATTGATTTTTATTGCTGAGTAATATTCCATTGTGTAGATATACCATATTTTGTGCATCCATTCCTCCACTGAGGGGCATCTGGGCTGTTTCCAGCTTCTGGCTATTACAAATAAGGCTGCTACAAACATGGTTGAGCAAATGTCCTTATTGTGTACTTGAGACTCTTTTGGGTATATACCTAGGAGTGGTATAGCTGGATCTTGAGAAAACGCTATTCCTAGTTGTCTGAGAAAGCACCAGATTGATTTCCAGAGTGGTTGTACAAGTTTACATTCCCACCAGCAGTGGAGGAGGGTTCCCCTTTCTCCACAACATCTCCAGCATGTGTTGTCTCTTGAGTTTTTTATCTTAGCCATTCTGATGTGTATAAGGTGTAATCTTAGGGTCGTTTTGATTTGCATTTCCCTGATGGCTAATTAGGTTGAGCATTTCTTTATGTGTTTTTCTGCCATTCGATATTCCTTTATTGAGAATTCTCTGTTTATCTCTGTACACCATTTTTTAATTGGATTACTTGATTTGTTGCTGTTTAACTTCTTGAGTTCTTTATATATACAGGATATTAGCTCTCTGTCAGATACAGAGTTGGTGACGATCCTTTCTCAATCTACAGGCTGTCTTTTTGTTCTTATTGCAGTGTCCTTTGCTTTACAGAAGCTTTCCACTTCTACGAGGTCCCATTTATTAATTGTAGATCTTAGACCCTGAGCTATTGATGTGCTGTTCAGGAAATTGTCTCCTTTGCCAATGAGTTTGAGGCACTTCCCAAACTTTTCTTCGCAGAAATTTAGGGTGTCCGGTTTTATGGTGTGATCTTTGACCTACTTGCACTTCAGTTTTATAGAGGGTAATAAAAATGGGTCTATTTGCATTTTTCTATATGTGGACTTCCAGTTAGACCAGCACAATTTTTTGAAGATGCTTTCTTTTCTCCATTGTATACTTTTAGCTTCTTTGTTAAAAATTAAGTTTCCAGAGGTGGGAGGGTTTATTTCTGTTTTTTTTTTTTTTTTCCTTATTCTATTCCATTGACCCACCAGTCTGTTTCTATGCCAATACCATGCCCTTTTTAATACTTTTGCTCTATAGTACAGCTTGAGATCAGGGATGGAGATAACTTCAGAAGATCTTTTATTGCAGAGAATTGTTTTAGTTACTCTGATTTTCTTGTTATTCCATATGAAATTGAGAATTTTTTGTTGTAGTTCTATAAAAAGTTGTATTGAAAGTTTGATGGGAATTGCATTGAATCTGTAGGTTGCTTTTGGTAAGGTGGCCATTTTTTGCTTTGTTTTGTTTTTTAATCCTGTCAAGCCATGAGCATGGAAGATCTTTACATCTTCTGATATCTTCTTCAATTCCTTTCTTCAGAGACTTGACTTTTTTTTCATACAACTCTTGACTTGCTTGATTAGAGTTACATCAAGGTACTTTATATCTGTTGTGGCTATTGTGAAGAGTGTGGATTCTCTAATTTTTTTCTCAGCCGATTTGTCTTTTGTATACAGGATGGCTAATGTTTTTTTGAGTTAAATTTATGCGCAGCCACTTTGTTGAAGGAGTTTATCAGCGGTAGTAATTCCCTGGTAGAATTTTTAGGGTCATTTTTATATTCTGTCATATATGCAAATAGTGATGCTTTGACTTCTTCCTTTCTGATTTGAATCCACTTGATCTCCTTTAATTGTCTTATTGTTCGAGCAAGGACTTCAAGAACTATGCTGAAGAAATATGGAGAGAGTGGGCAGCTTTGCCTTTCCCTGATTTCTGTGGGATTGATAGAAGTTTCTCTACATTTAGTTCGATGTTGGCTACAGGCTTCTTGTATATTGTCTTTACTATGGTTAGGTAAATGCATTGTATCCCTGGTATGTCCAGGAATTAAATCATGAATTTTTATAAAATGTTTTATAATAGATTTTATAAAATGTTTTTTCAGCATCTAAGGAAAAGATCATTTTTTTCTTTTTTAATTTCTTTCAGTTAGTTTATATGGTAGATTACAATGACGTGTTTCTTTATATTGAACCACCCAGGCATACCTGGGATGAAGCCTTCATGGTCATACTGGATATCTTTTTTTTTTTTTTATTAATTACACTTTATTCACTTTGTATCCCTCCATAAGCCCAACTCTCCTCCCCTCCCAGTCTCACCCTCCTTTTCCCTTCTTCACGAATGCCCCTCCCCAAGTACACTGATAGGGGAGATCCTCTTCTCATTCCTTCTGATCTTAGTCTATCATATCACATAAGGAGAGGCGGCATTGTCATCTTCAGTGGTCTGGTAAGGCTGATCCCCCCTCAGGGGGAGGTGATCAAAGAGAAGGCAAATCAGATTATGTCAGAGCCAGTCCCTCTCCCCATTACTAGGTAACCTACTTGGACACTGAACTGTCATGTGCTACATCTCTGCAGGGGTTCTAAGTTATCTGCATGAACAGTCCTTGGTTGGAATATGAGTCTCAGGAAGTTCCCTGTGTTCAAATTTTCTGGTTCTGTTGCTCTCCTTGTGTGGTTCCCATCCTCTCCAGCTCTTACTATTTCCCACTTCTTACATAAAATTCCATGCACTCTGCCCAAGGATTGGGCATAAGTCTCAGCATCTGCTTTGATAGTCTGCAGGGCAGAGACTTTCAGAGGCCCTCTGTAGCAGGTTCCGAGGTTGTTTCCTATTTTCTTTTTCTTCTGATGTCCATCCTCTTTGCCTTTCAGGATGGGGATTGAGTATTTTAGTCAGGGTCCTCTTTCTTGATTTGTTTCTTTAGATGCACATATTTTAGTAGGTTTATCCTATGTTATATGTCTATATGAGTGAGTATATACTGTGTGTGTCTTTCTGCTTCTGGGAAGGCTCACTCAGGATAATACTTTCTAGGTCGCACCATTTACCTGCAAATTTCATGATTTCCTTATTTTTCATTGCTGTGTAATACTCCATTGTGTAGTTGTATCTCAGTTTCTGCATCCATTCTTCAGTTGAGGGGCATCTGGGTTGTTTCCAGCTTTTGGCCATTACAAATAAAACTGCTACAAACATGGTTGAGCAAATGTCCTTACTGTGTACTGGAGCTTCTTTTGGATATATGCCTAGGAGTGGTATGGCTGGATCTTGAGGAAGCAAAATTCCTAGTTGTCTGAGAAAGCGCCAGATTGATTTCCAGAGTGGTTGTACAAGTTTACATTCCCACCAGCAATGGAGGAGGGTTCCCCTTTCTCCACAGCCTTTCCATCATGTGTTGTCACTTGAGTTTTTCATCTTGGCCATTCTGATGGGTGTAAGGTGAAATCTCAGGGTCGTTTTGATTTGCATTTCCCTAATGGCTAATGATATTGAGCATTTCTTTAAGTGTTTCTCTGCCATTAGATATTCCTCTACAGAGATTTCTTTGTTATCCCTGTTCCCCATATTTTATTGGCTTACTTGGTTTGTTGCTTTTCAGCTTGTTTAGTTCTTTATATATACTGAATATTAGCCCTCTGCCAGATAAATGGTTGGTGAAGATTCTTTCCCAATCTGTAGGCAGTCGTTTTTTTTTAATGATGGTGTCCTTTGATTTACAGAAGCTTTTCATTTTCATGAGGTCCCATTTATTACTTGTTGCTCTTAGAGCCTGTGCGGTTGATGTTCTTTTCAGGAAGTTGTCTCCTGTGCCACTGAGTTCAAGGGTATTCCCCATTTTTTTTAAGCGGTTTAATATGTCTGGTTTTATGTTGAGGTCTTTGATACACTTGGACTTTAGTTTTGTTCAGGGTGATAAGTATGGATCTATTTTCATTTTTCTACATATAGACATCCAGTTAGACCAGCACCGTTTGTTGAAGATGGTATCTTTCCTCCATTATATGGTTTTGGCATCTTTGTCAAAGATCAGGTATCCATAAGTGTGTGTGTTTATTTCTAGGTCTTCTGTTCAGTTCCATTGATCAACCCTTCCATTTCTATGCCAGTACCATGCAGTTTTTATAAGTGTTGCTCTATATTACAGGTTAAGATCAGGGATGAGGATACCTCCAGAAGATCTTTTTTGTAGAGGATTGTTTTAGCAATTGTGGGTTTCTTGTTATTCCATATGAAGTTGAGAATTTTTCATTTCAGGTCTGTAAAGAATTGTGTTGGTAACTTGATGTAAAATGCATTGACTCTGTAGATTTCTTTTGGTAAAATGGCCATTTTTACTATGTTAATCCTGCTAGGCCATGAGCAAGGGGGATCTTTCCATCTTCTGAAATCTTCTTCTAATTCTTTCTTCAGAGACTTGAATTTTTTTTTTTTTCATTCATGTCTTTGACTTGTTTGTTTAGGGTTACTCCAAGGTAATTTATGTCAGTTGTGCCTATTGTGAAGGGTGTTGTTTCCCTAATTTCTTTCTCAGCCCTTTTGTCTTTTGTATACCGGAAGGCTGCTGATTTTTTTGAGTTAATTTTGTATCCAGCCACTTTGCTGAAGGTGTTTATCAGCTGTAGGAGTTTCCTGGTAGAGTTTTTGGGGTCACTCATGTATACTATCATATCATCTGCAAATAGTGATAATTTGAATTCTTCCTTTCCAATTTGTATCCCCTTGATCTCCTTCAACTGTCTTATTGCTCTAGCAAGGACTTCCAGCACTATGTTGAAGAGATATGGAGAGAGTGGGCAGCCTTGTCTTGTCCCTGATTTCAGTGGGATTGCTTTAAGTTTCTCTCCGTTCAGTTTGATTTTGGCTATAGGCTTGCTGTATATCGCCTTTACTATGTTTAGATATGTGCCTTGTATCCCTGATCTCTCCAGTACTTTAAACATGAATGGATGTTGGATTTTGTCAAATGCTTTTTCAGCATCTTGGGAGATTATGATGTGTTTTTTTTTTCTTTCAGTTTGTTAATATGGTGGATCACATTGATGCATTTCCATATATTGAACCACCCCTTCATGCCTGGGATGAAGCCTACTTGGTCATAGTGGATGATATCTTTGTTGTGTTACTGTATTAGTTTTGCAAGTATTTTGTTGAGTATTTTTGCATCAATGTTCATAAGGGTGATTAACCTGAAATTCTCTTTCTCTGTTCGGTCTTTATGAGGTTTAGGTACCAAGGTTACTGTGCCTTCATAAGAATGAGTATGGTAATGTTCCTTCTGTTTCTATTTTGTGGAATACTTTGAAGAGAACTGGAGTTAGCTCTTCTTTGAAGGTCTGCTAGAATTCTGCGCTGAAACATTCTGGTCCTGAGCTGCTTTTTTTTTTTTTTTTTTTTTTGGATGGGAGACTTTCAATGACCGCTTCTATTTCCTTGGGGGATATAGGAATATTTAAATGATATACCTGGTTCTGATTCAGCTTTGGTAAGCCTAATTGATCAAGAAAATTTTCCATTTCATTTAGATTTTCAAATTTTGTGTCATATAGACTTTGGAAGTAAGTCTTAATGATTGTTTGGATTTCCTCAGTGTCTGTAGTTATGTCCCCCTTTTCATTTCTGATTTTGTTGATTTGGGTGGTGTCTCTCTGCCTTTTAGTTAGCTTGGCTAAGGGTTTGTCTATCTTGTTCATTTGCTCAAAGAACTAGCTCTTGGTTTCATTGATTCTTTGAATTGTTTTATTTGTTTCTAATTGATTGATTTCAGCCCTGAGTTTGATTATTTCCAGCCATCTATTCCTTTTTAGTGTGTCTGCTTCTTCTTTTTCTAGGGTTTTTAAGTGTCCATTAAGTTGCTTGAATGAGAAGTCTTGAATTTCTTCTTGAAGGCACTTAGTGCTATGAACTTTCGTCTTAGTACTGTTTAATTCTGTCCCACAAATTTGGGTATGTTGTGTCTTCGTTTTTATTGAGTTCTAGGGAGTCTTTAATTTTTTTCTTTATTTCTTCTCTAACTGAGCTGTCATTTAGTAGCAAGTTGTTCAGTTTCCATGCGTGTGTAGGCTTTTTGCTATTTCTGTTGTTGTTGAGGTGCAGCTTTATTCCATGGTGATCAGACAGGGATACAAGAGATTATTTCAATCTTCTTGTATCTGTTGAGGTTTGCTTTGTGACCAACTATGTGGTCTGTTTTGGAGAAGGTTCCATGAGGTGCTGAGAAGAAGGTAAATTCGTTTGTGTTTGGCTGTAAGGTTCTGTAAATGTCTGTTAGATCCATTTGATTCTTGAACTCTGTTAGATACATTGTTTCTGTGTTTAATTTCTGTCTTGTTGACCTGTTCTTTGTTGATAGTGGGGTGTTGAATCTTCTACTATTAATGTGTGGGGGTTAATGTGTGGTTTAAGTTTTATCAATGTTTCTTTTACAAATGTCGGTGTCCTTGTATTTGGGACAAAGATGTTCAGGATTGTGATGTCTTCTTGGTGAAATATTCCTTTGATGAGTATGAGGTGTCTCTCCCCATCTCTTTTCATTTATTTTGGTTGAAAGTCTATTTTATCAGATATTTTAATGCCTACTCCTGCTTGCTTCTTGTGTCCATTTGCTTGGAAAGCCGTCTTCCAACCCTTTACCCTCAGGTAATGTCTATCTTTGTGACCTAGGTGTGTTTCTTGTATGCAACAGATTGCTAGGTTTTGTTTACCCATCCATTCTGTTAGTCTGTGTCTTTTTATTGGGGAATTGAGTCCATTGATGTTGAGAGATATTATTGACCAGTGGCTGTTAGATCCTTTGATTTTGATGTTGGTTGTGGTCATAAGTTTGTGTGCTTTTTGCTTTTTGTTTTACTCTAGTGAGGTTAATTATTGCCTGTGTTTACTTTACAATAGCTAGTTTTCTTGGGTTGTATTTTTCTTTCTAGTGTCTTCTGTAACGCTGGATTTGTGTGTAGGTATTGCTGAAATTAGTTTTTGTCATTGAATATCTTGTTTTCTCCGTCTATGAGGACTGAGAGTTTTGCTGTGTACAGTAGCCTGGACTGACATCTGTCTTCTCTTAGGGTCTGCATGATATCTGTCCATGCCCTTTTGGCTTTCATAGTCTCTGTTGAAAATTCAGGTGTGGTTCTAATGGTTTGCCCTTATATGTTACTTGGCCTTTTTCCCTTACAGCTTTTAGTATTTTTTTCTTTGTTCTGTATACTTACTGTTTTGATTATTATGTGGCAGGAGGATTTTCTTTTCTGGTCTAATTTATTGGGTGTTCTGTAGGCCTCTTGTATTCTTATTGGCCTCTTCTTTACATTGAGGAAATTTTTTTTCAATGATTTTGTTGAAAATATTTTCTGGGCCTTGGAGCAGGGAATCTTCTTTTTCCTCTACTCCTATTATTCTTAGGTTTTGTCTTTTCATGTTGTCTTGAATTTCTTGAATGATCTGTGTCCGGAATTTTTTAGATTTAACATTTTCTTTGACAGATACATCTATTTCTTCCATTGTATCTTCCAAACCTGAGGTTCTTTCTTTCATCTCTTGTAGTCTATTGGTTATGATAACCTCTTTAGTTCCTGTTTTCTTCCCTAAGTTCTTTCTCTCCACAATTACCTCCATTTGTGTTTTCTTTAATTTTTTAAAATTCTTTGTGTCTTTAGCCATTTTGTTGATTTTCTTCACCTGTCTGACTGTATTTTCCTGTTTTCCCATCAATTCCTTCAGCTGTTTGTTTGAACAATCCTCTGTTTCTTTTATTTCATTCAGTGTTTTAAGCATTTCCTTTCTTTTTTTAATTTTATTTTTTTCTTATCAGTTACATTTTATTAACTCTGTATCCCAGCCGTGTCCCGATTCCTCATTCCCTCCCAGTCCCTCCTTCCCTCATCTCCACCTTGCTCCTTTCCAAGTCCACTGATAGGGGGAACCTCCTCCCCATTCATCCACTCCTATTTTATCAGGTATCTTCAGGACTGGCTGCAAAGCTCTCCTCTGTGCCCTAACAGGACTGCTCCTCCCTTGGGGGGTGGGGAGGCCAAAGAGCCAGTCATTGAGTTCCTGTTAGAAATAGTCCTTGTTCCCCTCACTATGGGAAACCAATTGGTCACTGAGCTACCACAGGCTACATCTGAGCAGAGGTTCTAGGTTACATTCATACATGGTCCTTGATTGCATGTCAGTCTCAGAAAAGACCCTGTGTCCAGATATATTTGGTCCTTGTGGAGCTCCTATCCTTTCCTCATCAGACTAACTCCCCTTCTTTCTTATGATTCCCTGTACTCTGCCAAAGGTATGGTCATGAGTCTTTGCTTTGAAAACACTGCTAGTTAGAGTTTTTCAAATGCACTCAGTAGACTCCTGTCAATGTTTAATGTGCATCCCATCTGTCTTTCAAAACGAAAATTGATAATCTTACCCCATGTCCGCTCTCTTGATTATCTTTTTTAGGTGTATAGATTTCATTATGTTTATCATATCTGTTTATATAGGTCTATATAAGTGAGTATATACCGTGTTTGTCTTTCTCCTCCTGGGATATTTCACTCAGGATGATCTTTTCTAGGTCCCACCATTTGCCTGCAAATTTCATGATTTCCTCCTTTTTGATTGCTGAGTAGTATTCCATTGTGTAAAAATACCACAATTTCTGTACCCATTCCTCCGTTGATGGACATCTGGGTTGTTTCCAGGTTCTGGCTATTACAAATAAAGCTGCTATAAACATGGTTGAGCAAATATCTCTTTTGTGTACTTAAGCAAACTTTGGGTATATACCTAGCAGTGGTATAGCTGGGTCTTGAGGAAGCACTATTCCTAATTGTCTTAGAAAGCGCCAGATAGATTTCCAGAGTGGTTGTAGCAGTTAACATTCCCACCAGCAGTGGAGGAGGGTTCCCCTTTCTCCACAACCTCTCCAGCATGTGTTGTCACTTGAGTTTTTCATCTTGGCCATTCTGATGGTGTAAGGTGATATTTCAGGGTCGTTTTGATTTGCATTTCCCTGATGGCTAATGAGGATGAGCATTTCTTTAAGTGTTTCTCTGCCATTCTATATTCCTCTTTCGAGAATTCTCTGTTTCGCTCTGTTCCCCATTTTTTAATTGGATTACTTGGTTTGCTGCTTTTCAGCTTCTTTAGTTCTTTGTATATACTCGATATTAGTCCTCTGTCAGATAAAGGGTTAGTGAAGATTCTTTCCCAATCTGTAGGCAGGCGTTTTGTTTTGATGACAGTGTCCTTTGCTTTATAGAAGCTTTTCAGTTTCATGAGGTCCCATTTATTGATTGTTGCTCTTAGAGCCTGTGCTGTTGGTGTTCTGTTCAGGAAGTTGTCTCCTTTGCCAATGAGTTCTAGGCTGTTCCCCACTTTTTCTTCTAACAGATTTAGAGTATCCGGTTTTATGTTGAGGTCTTTGATCCACTTGGACTTTAGTTTTGTGCAGGGTGATAAATATAGATCTATTTTCATTTTTCTGCATGTGGACATCCAGTTGGACCAGCACCATTTGTTGAAGATGATGTCTTTTTTCCATTGAATGGTTTTGGCTTCTTTGTCGAAAATCGAGTATTCATAGGTGTGTGGGTTTATTTCTGGGTTTTCTATGCGGTTCCATTGATCCTCCTTTCTGTTTTTATGCCAATACCATGCAGTTTTTATTACTATTGCTCTGTAGTACAACTTGAGATCGGGGATAGAGATACCTCCAGATGATCTGTTGTTGTATAAGATCGTTTTGGAGATTCTGGATTTTTTGTTTCTCCATATGAAGCTGAGAATCTTTTTTTCAAGGTCTGTAAAGAATTGAGTTGGTATTTTGATGGGAATTGCATTGAATCTGTAGATTGCTTTTGGCAGGATGGCCATTTTCACAATGTTAATCCTACCAATCCATGAGCAAGGGAGATCTTTCCATCTTCTGAGATCTTCTTCAATTTCTTTCTTCAGAGACTTGAAGTTTTTCTCAAACAGGTCTTTCACTTGCTTGGTTAGTGTCACCCCAAGGTATTTTATGTGGTTAGTGGATATTGTGAAGGGTGTTGTTTCCCTAATTTCTTTCTCGGCCATTTTGTCTTTGGTATACAGGAGGGCTTCTGATTTTTTTGAGTTGATTTTATATCCTGCCACTTTGCTGAAGGTGTTCATCAACTTGAGGAGTTCTCTGGTTGAATTCTTGGGATCGCTCATATATACTATCATATCATCTGTGAATAGTGACACTTTGGCCTCTTCCTTTCCGATCTGTATCCCCTTGATCTCCGTTAGTTGTCTTATTGCTCTGGCTAGGATTTCAAGTACTATGTTGAAGAGGTAGGCAGAGAGTGGGCAGCCTTGTCTTGTCCCTGATTTCAGTGGGATTGATTTAAGTTTCTCTCCATTGAGTTTGATGTTGGCTATAGGCTTGCTGTATATTGCCTTTACTATGTTTAGGTATGTGCCTTGTATTCCTGATCTCTCCAAGACTTTAAACATGAATGGGTGTTGGGCTTTGTCAAATGCCTTTTCAGCATCTAAGGAGATGATCATGTGGTTGTTCTCCTTCAGTTTGTTTATGTGGTAGATTACATTGATGGATTTCCGTATGTTGAACCACCCTTGCATGCCTGGGATGAAGCCTACTTGGTCTTGGTGGATGATATCTTTGATGTGTTCTTGGATTCGGTTTGCAAGTATTTTATTGAATATTTTTGCGTCAATATTCATAAGAGAGATAGGTCTGAAGTTCTCTTTTTTTGTTGGGTCTTTGTGTGGTTTAGCTATCAGGGTGACTGTTGCTTCATAGAATGAGTTTGGTAATATACCTTCTGTTTCTATTTTGTGGAATAGTTTGAGGAGAATTGGTGTGAGCCCTTCTTTGAAGGTCTGGTAGAATTCCATGCTGAAACCATCTGGCCCAGGGCTTTTTTTGGATGGGAGACTGTGAATGACTGCTTCAATTTCCTTGGGGGATATAGGGCTGTTCAGTCTTTCTACCTGATCTTGACTTAATGTTGGAAGATGGAATCTATCAAGAAAATTGTCCATTTCATTTAGATTTTCAAATTTTGTGGCATATATGCTTTTGTATTATGACCTAATGATTGTTTGAACTTCCTCTGTGTCTGTAGTTATGTCACCCTTTTCATCTCTGATTTTGTTGATTTGGATAGATTCTCTCTGCTTTTTAGTTAGTTTGGCTAAGGGTTTGTCTATCTTGTTGATTTTCTCAAAGAACCAGCTTTTTGTTTCATTGATTCTTTGAATAGTTTTATTTGTTTCTAATTGATTGATTTCAGCCCTGAGTTTGATTATTTCCAGCCTTCTGCTCCTCTTGGGTGTATCTGCTTCTTTTTTTTTCTAGGGTTTTCAGTTGGGGCATTAAGTTGTTTGTATGTGATGTTACGAATTTCTTCTTGCAGGCACTTAGTGCTATAAATTTTCCCCTGAGCACTGCTTTCAATGTGTCCCATAAATTTGGGTATGTTGTGCCTTCATTTTCATTGAATTCTAGGAAATCTTTAATTTCTTTCTTTATTTCTTCCTTAACCCAGCTGTCGTTGAGTAACAGGTTGTTCAGTTTCCATGTGTGTGTCGGCTTTTTGTTATTTCTGTTGTTGTTGCGGTCCAGCTTAATTCCATGGTGGTCAGATAGAATACAAGGGATTATTTCAATCTTTTTGTATCTGTTGAGGCTTTCTTTATGACCAACTATATGGTCTATTTTGGAGAAGGTTCCATGCGGTGCTGGGAAACACGATTGATAGCTGTTGTTTTAGGGCTCAGAGTTCAGTCTCCTGGTCGCTGCACGGAGTGTGTTGTTCTGCTTCTCAGACATGGTGTTCTCCTGGTGCCGCCATCTTCAAGCATTTCCTTTCTATAGGCCACAAACTGTTTGGCTGCAACTTCCTCTATTTCTTTATGGATGGCCATAATCTGTTTGTTTTTATCTTCCTCTCTTTCTTTACACATTTTATTTGTTTTCTCTGTTATCCTCTTCATGATCATAGATGTTAGGTCATCTTCTTGAATTTCAATTAGGCTGTGGTGTCTAGGGCTACTTGACCTTGGATAACTGGGTTCTGGAGATTCCATATTGCTCTGGGTTTTGTTGGTTGAACTTTTATGCTGGCCTCTATCCATTAGGTTATCTTAGGTGTTTGGAGTTGGTTTCTTGTGGTTCCTGGAATTCTGTGTTGTAGAGAATCCTTTTGGCAGGAAGATGATTTTTCCTGAAGGAAGCCTTCTCAGCTTTTTGGGTATAGTCACTGGATGGCTGGCATTTTTCAGGAGTTGCCGCTGCTCACTTCAGGCATAGAGACCTGAATAGTACTTGTGGTCCTTGTGAGTCGAGAGGGCTCTCTCTCACCAGGAGAAGTCCTGAGGATAGCTGCCCTATTTCTTGCTGTGAATTTAGTGATCTGCTGCTGTAGCCTGTGTGTCCCGTGGTTTGGTTGGTTTTGTTAGGGATAACTGATTGCCCCTTTGAGCAGTACCTGGGGGTTAATCTTGGGGATCCCGGGCTTTTGTAGGTCTGAGGTTGGGGCTCTGTGCCCCAGTACCCAAGCAGTAATCTGTGGCTGGTGAGTACTGCTCTCCTGCTAACAGCAGGTTATCTTGTGCACAGCAGGTCACTGGTTTGGGCCAGTCTGTTCTGCGGGATCTTTTCTGGGGATATACTGGGTGGTCTAAGTCTGTCCCCTTTGTTTCGTTCCCTGTGAGGATTTCTCCAGACAGTGACTCCAAGTCTTTGGTGTCCTGGGGCACAGAGTTCTGTTTGTGAGAAATAGTTGGTACAAAGCAGATCTCTGGGCTGGCGGTACACCAGTCAGCCTGCTAGTCTGCAGGAGCTGGGTGCCCCATAGTGGATATCTTTGATATGTTTTTTGATTCAGTTTGTGAGTATTTTGTTGAGTATTTTTGCATCAATGTTCATAAGGGAGAATGGACTGAAATTCTGTTTTTTTGTTGGGTCTTTGTGAGATTTATGTGTCAAGGTGACTGTGGCTTCATAGGATGAATTTGTTAATCTTTTTTTGTTTGTTTGTTTTTATTTTGTGGAAGAGTTTGAAGCATTTTGATGTTAGCCCTTTTTGAAGGTCTGGTAGAGTTCTGCACTGAAACAATCTGACACTGGGGATTTTTTGAACAGAAGAGGTTTAATAGACAGCTTCTGTATCCTGAGGCGATATAGGATTATTTAATTTATTTACTTGGTCTTGATTCAGCTTTGGTAAGTGGAATAGATTAAAAAAAATGTCCATTTTATTTACATTTTCAAATGTATTGGAGTATTGGTGTATTTAATTATTTTTTTAAATTTTATTATTTAGTTTATTCACTTAATCACACTAAAATCTGTACACCTAAGGAAGCTAATCAAGAAGGAGGACCCTGCGTAAATGCTCAATCTTCATTCAGAAAGGCAAATGAGATGGACATTGGAAGAGGGAGAAAATAGGGAACTGGACAGGAGCCTATTACAGAGGGCCTCTGAAAGACTTTAGCAAACAGGGTATCAAAACATGCTGAGATTCATAGCCAAAGGTCGAGCAGAGTGCAGGGAATCTTATGAAAGCAGGGGGAGATAAAAAGACCTTGAAGGAACAGAAGCTCCACAAGTGAAGCAACAGTACTGGTGTTTTAAGTAAGACCTAATGATTGTTTGTATTTCCTCAGTGTCTGTTGTTATGTCCCCTTTTTCATTTATGATTTTGTTGATTTGTATAGTTTCTCTCTGTCTTTTAGTTAGTTTGGCTAAGGGATTGTCTATCTTGTGAATTTCTTCAAAGAACCAGCTCTTGGATTCTTTGGATTGTTCTCTTTGTTTCCAGTTGATTTCTTTCAGCCCTGAGTTTGATTATTTATCACCATCTAATTCTCTTGTGTGTGTGTGTGCTTCTTTTTTTCCCTAGGGCTTTCAAGTGAGGCTTTAATTTGCTTGTATGAGATGTTTTGAATATTTTATGAAGGCACTTATTGCTATGAACTTTTCTCGTGGCACTGCTTTCCTGTGTCCCATAAGTTTGAGTATGCTGTTCCTTCATTTTCATTAAATCTTAGGAAATCTTTAATTTCTTTATTTCTTCCCTCACCCAGCTGTCATTGAGAAGAGAGTTGTCAATTTCCATGTGTGTGAAGGCTTCTTGCTATTTCTGTTGTTGTTGGGGTCCAGCTTTAGTCCATGGTGTTCTGATTAGATTCAAGGGATTATTTCAATGTTCTTGTATCTGTTGAGGCTTGCTCTGTGACCAACTATATGGTCTATTTTGGAGATGGTTCCATGAGGTTCTGAGAAGAAGGTAAATTCTTTTTTGTTTGGGTCAAAGTTTCTGTAGATGTCTGTTAGGTTCATTTGATTCATGAAATCTGTAGTGTCATTGTTTCTGTTTCGTATACTTGTCATTTGTTGATACTGGGATTCTCAAGTCTCCCACTATTAATGTGTGGGAAATCTATATTTGGTTTAAATTTTATTAATGTTTCTTTTACAAATGTGGGTGCCCTTGTATTTGGGGAACAGATGTTTAGACTTGTGATATCTTCATTTTGGAATTTACCTTTGATGACTATGAAGTGACCTTCCCCATTTTTCTTTGATTAATTTTAGTTGAAAGTCTTTTATTAGATATTAAAATGGTTACTTCTGATTGCTTTGGGGGGCCATTTACTTGGAAAACCATCTTCCAGCCCTTTACCCTCGATAATATCTATTGATCTTTGTAACTTAAGGGTGTTTCTTGTAAGGAACAGATTTTTGTGTCTTGTTTACACATCCATTCTATTAGTCTGTCTTTTTATTGGAGAATTCAGTCCATTGATGTTGTGAAAGATTAATGACCAGTGGATTTTTTATCCTTTTATTTTGACGTTGGTTGTGATAGTGTGTGTGATTGGCTACTTTTAGTTTTGATGTAGTTAGTTTATTTATTTCCAGTGTTTCCCTGAATGTAGTTAGCTTTCTTGGGTTGTATTTTTCCTTCTAGAATCTTCTGTAATGCTGGATTTGTGGGTAGGTATTGTTTAAATTTGGTTTTGCAGTTGAATATCTAGTTTTCTCCACCTATGATGATTGAGAGATTTGCTGGGTATAGTAGCCTGGGCTGACATCTGTGTTCTCTTAGGGTCTGCATGATATCTGTCCAGGGCCTTCTGGCTTTTATACTCTTTGTAGAGAAGTCAGGTGTGATTCTGATGGGTTTGCCATTATATTTTACTTGACCTTTTTCCTTTGCAGCTTTTAGTATTTTGTTGTTGTTGTTCTGTATACTTACTGTTTTGATTATTATGTGGCACATAGATTTTCTTTTCTGGTCTAATTTATTAGGTGTTCTGTAGGCGTCTGGTATGCTTATAGATTTCTCCTTTCAGTTGGAGAATTTTTCATCTATGATTTTTGTTGAAAATATTTTCTGAGCCTTGGAAATGGTAGTCTTTTCCCTCTATTCCTATCAATCTTAGGTTTTGTCTTTCATATTGTCTTGGATTTCTTGCATGGTTTTTGTCAGGAATCTTTTTAGATTTAACATTTTCTTTGACAGATACACTCATTTCTTCCATTGTATATGCCACATTTGAGTTTCTTTCTTCCATCTCTTGTAGTCTGTTGGTTATGCTTACCTATGTAGTTCCTGTTTTCTTCCCTATGTTCTTCCTCTCCATAATTTCCTCTGTTTGTTTTCTTTAATTTTTCCAATTCTTTCTTCAGGTCGTGAATTATTTTGTTGATTTCCTTCAATTGTCTGGGTGTATTTTCTACTTTTCCTTCAATTCCTTAACTTGTTTGCTTGAATATTTTTCTGTTCATTTTTTTTCTCATTGATTTATTTCCTCTCAAAGGCTACAAAATTTTTGGCTCCATCTTGATGTATTAATTTATGGATGGCCATATTTTGTTTGACTTCATCTTCCTCTATTTCTTTACATATTTTATTTATTTCCTCCATTATTCTCTTTGTAGGTATACATGTAATGTCATCTTCTTGAATTTCACTTATGTTTGGGTGTCCATGGATACTTGTCCCTGTATAATTGTGTTTCAGAGATGTCTTATAGCTTTGATTTTTGTTGGTTGTGCTTTTACTCTGGTCTCTATTAATCTGGTTTTCTCAGGTGTTAGCTGTTAGTTTCTGGTGCCTGATAAAATTTTGTGGTGGGGAGAATCAACTTAGCAGAAAGATGTTTGTTCCTGAAGGAGGCCTCCTCAGCTTTTTGGGTATGTTCACTGAATGGCCAGTACTTCTCAAGTAATTGCCACAGCTCATTTTAGGTGTATGGAACTGTGGGGTAACAGAGGTTGTTCTCAGTCAGTGGGGCTCTCCTCTCACCAGGACAATTACCAGAGACAGCTGCCCTGCCAGTGGGTTTCTTTTTCTGAATTTACTGAGCTGCTGCTGCTGCTCTTACACTGTGTTTGCTGAGTACAGACCTCTTGAAGATTCAGGGATCCCCACAGTTTGGTCATTTTGGATAGGGAGATAGGTTGTTCCTTGGAGCAGTATATGGAGACTGTTCCTGTGGATCCCACCCTTCTGTAGGTCTTAGGTTTGAGCTCTGTGCTCCATTACACAAGATGTAATCAGTGGCAGGTGAGTGCAGCACTCAGCCTTGTGGCAGCAGGCTAGAGGCTGGAGCATGCAGGAACTCAGGAACTTTGTTGTGGATTTAGCTGGGTGTCCTGAGGTTGGACCCTATGTTTCCATCACTGTAGGCTTTCCTCCAGACAAAAAGATACTGTCTGTGGGGTTTTGTGGTCCACAGTTCAGTCTGGGATGGTGAGTACAGCATGCAGGCACAAAGGAGAGGCTCTGTGCTGCTGACTGGTGCCCGTAGAAACCCATCAACTTTCCTGGGAACTTTTTGTGATGAGGAAGGGTCAGCTGGTGTCCTGAAGTTTGAACTGATGTTTCCTTCACTGATGTGTCCTGATGTTTGAACTGTGCTTTCCTTCCAACAGGGAAACACAGTCTCTGGTGTTTTGGGGAACAGTTCTGTCTGGGATGGTGAGTTAGGCACACAGTCAAGTCTCTGGGCTCCCAGCTAAGTGCCCCACACAGTCCCAGGCTTTTTCCAAATATTGACTGGGTGACCTGAGGTCATTAGGTCCTTTTTGCTTCCTTTACCCTGGGGTTTTCTCTTGACTGGGAAACTTAGTTTCTGGAGATGTGGGGCCTACATTTTAGTCTGGGGCATTGAACAGAGCACGCTGTTCTGAACTGGCTAAAAAGCACCTGGCAGGCCCCAGAAACTCTTCTGGGGTTTAGCTGGGTGATCTGAGAATGGACCAGATTGCTTGTCACATCTTGGTTATTCCTCTCACCTGGGAAACACAATCGCTGGTGTTTTAGGCCCACTGTTAGTCACAGTGCAATCACTGCTATACTGCTCATCAGACACAGTGTCTTCTTGGCCTTGCTATCTTGGATCCCCATCTACTTGATACTTTGAGTTCATACATTCATGACTTATAACTTCATTTCAAGCTATAACTTGTTTTCTTTACCTTGAACATTTCTGCTTTGCAGAGCTAATTCTCTAGTTCTCGGATCTGCAAACTACATAAAGCCTTTACACAATAGCCAGTCTACTACAATTTTCTTTTGAAACACCCCCGGAGGGTATCTTTCGTCTGAGAGACCCCCCTCCCAAGGAACAAGGAGGCCAGGCGTTCGGATGCAATCAGCAAGAGGCTTTTATTTTGATACACGGGTACCCGGGGCAGCAGAGTCACTCGGAGGACTTGCGCGCCCTCTGGGTGGAAAGCTGGGGTTGTTATAGGGTTTTAGAGCAGAAGCGTGGGTACAGAAGCGAGAAGCATGATTACAGGGGGCTGATTGGTACATTTACATGAGACCACAGTTTGAGTCAGAGTTTGGCAGGGACACCAGGATTCCAGGAACTGGGTGGTCGAAACGGTCATGATGACCCCCTTAACTTGGCCCGCCACCTGTTGTTTTCCTTAGGACCCTTATCTTAACTGGAACAGTCTCACAGATATCCATGAGGGTGATTAACACAAACTGTTTTTACCTCGACTGGGGCAGCCTGACCGCAGATATCCCAAGTGGATGACACAGCTGGGTTTCTTAGTAATTTTCCAGTTCCCCATCTAGCCTACAGAGTTTCTCAAAACAGTGGTGTACCACAAAATGGCGTTAGCTATGTTTAACTTAGGGTGAGGCAGGGGTCTTTCACTTTATTAGTTATGAACTCAGAATTAGTATTTATATATTTTAACATTTTATGTGTATATGTACACTTGTCTATAAGGGCATGGGGATGTGTATAGATGATATGTAGACATATTCTGTGTGGTAGTATGGACATGTGCATGCCAGTGTGTATGTGGATAGAATGGACATTGTGGGTGTCAATTCTTGAATTTTACTTTTTTTTTAATTTTTATTTTTTTTCAATATGAATCACAGGTTATTTACTTTGTATCCCAGCTATATCCTGTTCCATCATTCCTTCCCAATCCCACCTTCCCTCCCTCATCTCCTCCCTATCCCTTTCCAAGTCCACTGCTAGAGGAGGTCCTTCTCCCCTTCCATCTTCCCCTAACTTATCAGGTATCTTTGGGACTGGCTGCAATGTCCTTCTCTGTGGTCTAGCAAGGCTCTACCTCCCTCGGAGGGGTGGGGATGTAAAGGAGCCAGTCCTTGAGTTCAGATCAGAAGTAGTTCCTGTTCCCCTTATTAGGGAAAACACACTTGGATACTGACCTACCATGGGCTACCTCCAAGCATGGGTTCTAGGTTATATCCATACATGGTCCTTGGTTAGAGAAACAGTCTCAGCCCCGTGCCCTGATATATTTTGTCCTTGTGGAGCTCCTAGCCTCTCCCAGTCATACTAACTCCCTCTTTTATCATATGATTTATTGCACTCTACCGAAGGTTTGGTTATGAGTCTGAGCATCTGCTTTGACAAGCTGCTAGGAAGAGTCATTCACAGGCCCTCTGCGGTAGGTTCCTGTCCTGTTTCCTGTTTTCAGCTACTTCCTATGTCCATCCCATTTGTCTTTCTAAGTGAGGATTGATCATGTTATCCTGGGTCCTCTTTCTTGTTTATCTTCTTTAGGTGCACATATTTTAGTATATTTATCCTATCTTATAGGACTATATAAGTGAGTATATACCATGAGTGTCTTTCTGCTCCTCCTTTACCTCACTCAGGATAATCTTTTCTAAATCCCATTTGTCCGCAAATTTCATTATTTCTTTGTTTTAATTGCTGAGTAGTATTTCATTGTGTAAAAGTACCACAATTTCTGTATCCATTCTTCCATTGAGGGACATCTGAGTTGTTTCCAGGTTCTGGCTATTATGAATAAAGCTACTACAAACATGGTTGAGCAAATTTCCTTATTGTATACTTGAGCCTCTTTTGGATATATACCTAGGAGTGGTATAGCTGGATCTTGAGGAAGCACTATTCCTAATTATCTGTGAAAGCACCAGAATGATTTCCAAAGAGGTTGTACAAGCTTACATTCACACCAGCAATGGAGGAGGTTTCCCCTTTCTCCACAACCTCTCCAGCATGTGTTTTCACTTGAGTTTTTAACCTTTGCCATTTTGACAGGCGTAAAGTGAAATCTCATGATCTTTTTGATTTGCATCTCTCTGATGACTAAGGATGTTGAGCATGTCTTTAGGTGTTTCTCTGTAATTCCATATTCTTCTACAGAGAATTCCCTGTTTAGCTCCATACACCATTTTTTTAAATTGAATTGCTTGGTTTATTGCTTTTTAATCTCTTTAGTTCTTTATATATTCTGGATATCAGCCCTCTGTCAGATATAGGGTTGGTGAAGTTCCTTTCCCAGTCTGTAGGCTGTCATTTTGTTCCTATGACAGTGAATTTTGCTTTAAGGAAGCATTTCAGTTTCGTGAGGTCCCATTTATCAGTTGTTGCTCTAAGAGCCTGTGCTGTTGATGTTCTGTTCAGGAAGTTGTCTCCTATGCCAATGAGTTCCAAGGTCTTCCCCACTTTTTCTTCTAACCGATTTAGTGTGTCTGGTTTTATGTTGAGGTCTTTGATCCACTTGAACTTTAGTTTTGTGCAGGGTAATAAATATGGATCTATTTTCATTTTTATGCATGTAGACATCCAGTTGGCCCAGCACCATTTGTTGTAGATGCTGTCTTTTTCCCTTTGAATGGTTTTGGCTTCTTTGTCAAAAATCAAGTATTTATAGGTGTTTGGTTTTATTTCTGCGTCTTCTATTCAGTTCCATTGATCCTCCTTTCTGTTTATACGAAAATACCATGCCGGTTTTTGTTTGTTTGTTTGTTTGTTTGTTGTTTTTTTAACTATTGATCTGTAGTACAGCTTGAGATCAGGGATGTGCTTGAGATCAGGAATGCAGATACCTTCAGATGATCTGTTGTTGTACAGGATCGTTTTAGAAATTGTGTTTTTTTTTTTCTTTTCTCCATATGAAGTTGAGAATTTTTCTATCAAGGTCTGTAAAGTATTGTATTGGTATTTTGATGGGGATTGCATTTAATCTGCACATTACTTTTGGCAGGATTTCACTATGTTAATCTTACCAATCCATGAGCACAGAGATCTTTCCAACTTCTTATATCTTTTTCAATTTCTTTCTTCAGAGACTTGAAGTTTTTTTCAAACATGTCTTTCACTTGCTTGATTAAAGTCATCCCAAGGTACTTTATGTTGTTGCTGGCTATTATAAAGGGTGTCCTTTTCCTGATTTCTTTCTAGGCCCTTTTGTCTTGGGTATACAGGAAGACTTCTGATTTTTCTTTTTTTTTTTTTTTGTTTTAATTTTGTATCCAGCCACTTTGCTGAAGGTGTTTATCAGCTGAAGGAGTTCTCTGGTTGAATTTTTGGGGTCACTCAGATATACTATCATATCATCTTCGAATAGTGAAACTTTGACTTCTTCCTTTCTGATTTGTATCCCCTTGATCTCCTTTACTTGTCTTATTGCTCTAGCTAGGGCTTCAAGTACTATGTTGAAGAGATATGTAGAGAGTAGGCAGCCTTGCCATGTCCCTGATATCAGTGGGATTTATTTAAGTTTGAATTCCACTTTTTGAGACAAGTCCATGTTTTATTTTATTTTATTTTATTCATTTTTTTAAATTTTTGTTGCATTGTTCACCACTCCATAGACTATTGAAAAGTAAGCTTCCAGGGATCTTCCTATCTTTACTTTAGCACATTAGAAGCTGATATTATAGATGTATCCTACTATGCCTGCCTTTGTTGTGTGCCCTGTGGATTTGAACTTTAGTCCCCTTTGCTTTCATGTCAAGTGTTTTATACAAGGAGCCATCTCTACAGCCCTGATATTATATTCCCTGATATTATATTTCAAATGGTAATAATAATCAGAAGAACAATACTTCATGACTTACAAATACATAAATTTCAAATTAAAGGATCTTGGTTTATAAAACCATTTATTCAATAAAACCCATTTATTCAAATATTTATCATCTATGACGCCTTTCATATGACCTCTCAAACACCTAGCTGTAAAAAATTATAATGGCACAAATAAATAATTGTTTCTTCATTTGCATTCAAATTTTCCTAATATCATATGCACTAATTTACTTAATGTCACAGTAAAAAGTTGTCTATAGGCTGGTTGTGGCAGCACATGCCAGTAAGATTTACTGAAGGAGGCAGAGGCAGAATGATCAGGAGTTCAAGACCAGACTGGGCTACACATATTGGGGCTGGAGAGATGCCTAAGTGGTTAAGAGCATGTTTTGTCCTTCCAGAGGTCCTTAGTTCAATTCCCAGCAATTTTATGGTGGCTCACAAACATCTATATTGTGATTATGCTCTCTTCTGTCATGTAGGTGTACATGGAGATATAATATTCATACATAAAATAAATAAATCTTTTAAAAATTGTCTGTTGAAGATGCTTAATAGGATCATGACTTATGGGTATATGTTTTCCAATCCTTGTAATGTTTCCAGAAACATCCTTATACAAAAATCAGCAAAGTGAGTTGATCTGTGACAATCTGATTTCAAAGATCTATTTTCAGCAGCTCTTCTTTTGAGACTGTATTAGATTTAATACTGTATTTTGATTTTTTTGTTTCAGAAGAGAATGTGTAGTAGTATAGTAATTCGTCATCAAAATTCTGTTTTGATCATGTGTTCCCTGTAGTTATTGTAATTCAGTAGGGTTAGAAAATAAATTGGGAATATACAGATGATTTAAATAAAACATAGCAATTATTACGAATTTTATTATATGCATCAAACACGATTATATGCTTTAACTGAATAACATTAATTCTTCCTGATCGCTTTCCAAGATACGTATAGTTAGTATTATACATAATGACAGATTGCCTGTGCTTTGATTTCAGCAGGAACTGCATAGTGAAATTTCTCCTTAGCAGGTCAAAAACTAAGATGATAATATGCAATGCTTTGCCTAAAGCTGTCTAATTATAGTTCTTTTCCCAACATAATTATGCTTAGCACTAGCATGCAGTCTACACGTATCTTTCCTTGAACAGCATAATTATATAGACAGACTACAGAGAACTCTAAAATTGATAGTTTAAATTGAACAAAGTTCAAAGAACATGCATTTTGAAGCAATAAATTCAATAATTGGTAATTGTTTACCTGATAGAATGTGATTGAGGGCATTTTGTGAGATTATGACTGAAATTTTTATGTTAGCCAGTATCTTTCTTTCATTCCATATTTGAAACAATTACATTTCATTGTGAACTTTGTATTTGTGTTCTGTTAATTCTCCTTCTTTAAAAAAAAGTCCTTGTTCATTATCTATGACTAAGTATAGTTCATCCCATGAAACATTTCACATGATGTGTTTTCTTTTTTGTCTAATTCCTATGAGTGTGTCTCATAAACTAAATCCCTCTGCCTTTGTGATTTATTTGAGTTGTCCTTTCTCATGGATGTGTGATTCTCTGAATGAATGACCATGTTGTTCAACAAAACCATATTGAACAACAAAACCATGTTGTTCCATGTATGGCCTAGTCACTCAAATACATATTTAAAAAAAACTTAATGCTGATATGGTGATATTTCTACATCTGAATCCAGCCAGTGCCTCAATTTTTATTTTTATTGACCACAATTACATTGCTCACATATTTTCGTTGTAATGTATAGCCTGTATGTCCAGATGAATAACATATATTGGAAGCAAGATTATCAAGTTTTGAAAATTGCCTAATTTAATTACTTAGGAATGATTTCAGAAGAAAAAAAAAACTTAAGATCCATTTATCAGATTCAGTATTCTTTTACATTATCATGCACAGTGAAGATGAAGAAGCACTGAGTCTGGTGCATATGAAGTAATAAATTTTTAGTAAATGCTAGACGATTTTTTTAATTTTTCATGGACTGGATGTGGTTTGTGGTAATGGTGGTGGTAGTATTTAGAGGGAAAAGAGGTGATAGTGTTCGAGTTGTTGATGGAGACTGTTAATGTATAGAATTTGTGGAAAGAACTCATAATAAGTATCTCAAATGCAATGAATGTATAGTAGCCTTAATTCCTTTTTTTAAGTTTTCATTTGTTTATTACAGTTTATTCACTTTGTATCCCTGCTATAGCTCCCTTCCTCATCTTCTCTCAATCCCACTTTCCATCCTTCTTCTCCCCTTATGTTCCTCCCCTAGTCCACTGATAAATGAAGTCCTCTTTCCCTTCTATCTGACCCTAGCCTATCAGGTCTCATCAGGACTGCCTGCATTGTCTTCCTCTGTGGCCTGGCAAGGCTGCACCCCCCAGGGGGAGGTGATCAGAGAGCCTGCCAATGAGTTCATCTCAGAGACAGCCTCTGCTCCCCTTAGTAAGAAACCCAGTTGGAGATTGAGCTGTGTATGGGCTATATCTGAGCAGGGGCTCTAGGACCTCTCCATGCATGGTCCTTGGTTAGAGTATTGGTCTCTGCAAGGTCCCCTGGGCCCAGATTTTTTGGATCTGTTGGTCTCTTTTTAGAGCTCGTCTCCCCTCCAGGTTTTTCTTTCTCCTCCTTCTTCCATAAGATTCCCTGCCTTCTGCCCATAGTTTGGCTGTGAGTCTCAGCATTGTCTTCTATAACCTACTATGTAGTTTTTTTTTTTTTCCAGAGGCCTGCTGTGGTAGGTGCCTGTCCTGTTCCCTGTGTTCTCCAAATTCCAGTGTTTATCCTGTTTGCACTTCGATGTATGCTCAACTATACAAGGACATTTCCTCAACTATGTTCGTAGAAGTTTTATTTGTAATAGCCAGAACTAGAAACAACTTAGATGTCCCTCAATGGAGGTATGGATACAGAAATTGTGGTACTTTTCCACATTGGAATAATACCCAACTATTAAAAATGAGGAAATCATGAAATCTTCAGGCAAAATGGCTGAAACTAGAAAAGATCATCCTATGTGAGGTAACCTAGAAGCAGAAAGACACACATGGTATATACTCACAAGGGAATATTAGCCATATAATATAGGATAAACATACTAAAATCTATAGTCCTAAAGAAGTAAAACAACAAGAGGCCACTAAGAAACATGATTAACCATAGTACTCTTTTTTTTTACTTTTTTAAAATGATTATTATTCTTTTAACTTTTATTAGTTACACTTTATTCACTTTGTATCCCCCCACGAACCTCACCATCCTCCCCTCCTAATCCCACCTTCCCTCCCCTTTTTCACACATGCTCCTCCCCAAGGTCCACCTATCCTTCCGTCTTATCTTAGTCTATCAAATCTCATCAGGAGTGGCTGCATTGTCATCTTCTGTGGCTTGGTAAGGCTGCTCTCCCCTCTAAGAAAATGGAAGACTATCTAAAGAATTCCATAGCTTTGAAAGGGAAGGTGCACCATCCAATGATCCATATCTTTCCATAAGGACATTATTAGCTTTTCCTTTTGGTTTTGCCATTTTCAATAATGTCCAATTTACTCAATTGTCTTAGTAGTGTCAACCTAGGCATGCGACATTTCACCTTCATAGATTCATTACTATGACAGCATTTCATCTAGCTATATGACATAAGAGAATATTCCTGTTAATTATTGTTACAGTGATATATTTGGTATTGAATTGTGTTTTGTAGGCATCTGTGGACTAGAAACATTTTTTCTTCAATTGTCTGCATCAGACCTTTTTATTTTTAATATTAGTTTTTTTTTTTAATTTGTTTGCATTATGACTAATTCCTCTGTTACAGCTAGTACCAGCATTTAGAGTATAGGGAATTTCTTTAGTTTTGAATTTTGAGTTTAACATTATATGAGGCGAAAATGTGAAAGTAACTTCTAGCAATCACGGAACATGTTATAAGTACAAATTCAGATGGGATTTTAAGTGATTAAGATTTGATATTAAATTTAGGTAGGAGGATTACTTTAAAGAACTTTTTACTTAGCAGATAATGAAATACTTTGACTAAGTCTTACCTTTTTAGGAGAAGCAATATTTCAGCAGAAGTCTGAATCTTTTTAGTGTAATAGCTTGCTTAGATACACAAAAGATAACATCAATGCCAAGTAACTTGCAGACTTCCCTTTACTTAAGAAGATAAAATACCTAAGCACTTGCTTTGCATTCTATGGTATATATCACAAAAGAACTAATCGGATGTAATTTGATATTCATAATTAACAATGCACATAACACAATTTGATGACATTTCATATTTAGACAAAACTTCAAATTTAAATAGGAATATTTTAGGACAAAGTAAAGTATACTGAAATGAATGTTTTAGAATTTTTCAAAGAAACATTTTATTGCAGTCTGGGATCATTAAAATTTACTGTTTAGAAACATATAATTTTATGAAGAAAGTGCTTAAGTTTACACAAGTAAAAAACAACAAATACATTCAAGACCACAGGAATAGGTTTATTGACAGGAATAGTAATGTTGAAGGTTGAGTCAATTAATGCACTTGAGAAATGAAAGCCACAATGTAAGAAAATCTAAGTTCAGCATGTATCTCAAAACAAAACCTCTTCAACTATAAAGACAAATAAACTTATTTTTATGGAATATGTTTAAAATAGTATTATGTTTTTATGTAAAGACTAATTTTATGGTAGCTTTTTCTTCCTGTTTAAAAAGATTATAATTATTATTGTTATCATAATTATTGTATGTTTGTACCAGAATGAAGGTAGGAATGTCAGAGGACAGCTTTGTGGAGTTGGATCTCTTCTTCTATCTGTATATGTTTCCAGGGATCAAATTCAGGTTTTTAGCATTAAGCTGAAAGCACATGTACCAGCTGAGTTGTCATCTTGGCCAATATGATTTTACTACTTAATCAAAGAAAAATGAACTTCTGGGATTTTTTTTCTTTTTTTTTTAGTGAATTGTTTGTTTTTTTTTTTTTAATTTTGTTTTTTTTCTTATCAGTTACATTTTATTAACTCTGTATCCCAGACTTGTCCAGATCCCTCATTCCCTCCCAGTCCCTCCCTCCCTCCCTCATCTCCACCGTGCCCCTTGCCAAGTCCACTAATAGGGGGAACCTCCTCCCCATTCATCTGATCCTGTTTTATCAGGTATCTTCAAGACTGGCTGCAAAGCTCTCCTCTGTGGCCTAACAGGACTGCTCCTCCCTTGGGGGGTGGGGAGGCCAAAGAGCCAGTCATTGAGTTCCTGTTAGAAATAGTCCTTGTTCCCCTCACTATGGGAAACCAATTGGTTACTGAGCTACCACAGGCTACATCTGAGTAGAAGTTCTAGGTTACATTCATACATGGTCCTTGGTTGCATGTCAGTCTCAGAAAAGACCCTGTGCCCAGATATATTTGGTCCTTGTGGAGCTCCTATCCTTTCCTCATCAGACTAACTCCCCTTCTTTCTTATGATTCCCTGTACTCTGCCAAAGGTTTGGTCATGAGTCTTTGCTTTGAAAACACTGCTAGTTAGAGTCTTTCAACTGCACTCAGTAGACTCCTGTCATATGTTCAATGCGCATCCCATCTGTCTTTCCAAACAAAGATTGATAATCTTACCCCATGTCTGCTCTCCTGATTATCTTTTTTAGGTGTGTAGATTTCATTATGTTTATCATATCTTATAGGTCTATATAAGTAAGTATATACCGTGTTTGTCTTTCTCCTTCTGTGATATTTCACTCAGGATGATCTTTTCTAGATCCCACCATTTGCCTGCAAATTTCATGATTTCCTCCTTTTTGATTGCTGAGTAGTATTCCATTGTGTAAAAATACCACAATTTCTGTACCCATTCCTCTGTTGATGGACATCTGGGTTGTTTCCAGGTTCTGGCTATTACAAATAAAGCTGCTATAAACATGATTGAGCAAATATCCCTTTTGTGTACTTGAGCAAACTTTGGGTATATACCTAGCAGTGGTATAGCTGGGTCTTGAGGAAGCACTATTCCTAATTGTCTTAGAAAGCACCAGATAGATTTCCAGAGTGGTTGTAGCAGTTAAAATTCCCACCAGCAGTGGAGGAGGGTTCCCCTTTCTCCACAACCTCTCCAGCATGTGTTGTTCCTTGAGTTTTTGATCTTGGCCATTCTGATGGGTGTAAGGTGATATCTCAGGGTCGTTTTGATTTGCATTTCCCTGATGGCTAATGAGGATGAGCATTTCTTTAAGTGTTTCTCTGCCATTCGATAGTCCTCTGTGGAGAATTCTCTGTTTAGCTCTGTTCCCCATTTTTTAATTCGATTACTTGGTTTGCTGCTTTTCAGCTTCTTTAGTTCTTTGTATATACTCGATATTAGTCCTCTGTCAGATAAAGGGTTAGTGAAGATTCTTTCCCAATCTGTAGGCAGGCGTTTTGTTTTGATGACAGTGTCCTTTGCTTTACAGAAGCTTTTCAGTTTCATGAGGTCCCATTTATTGATTGTTGCTCTTAGAGCCTGTGCTGTTGGTGTTCTGTTCAGGAAGTTGTCTCCTGTGCCTATGAGTTCTAGGCTGTTCCTCACTTTTTTTTCTAACAGATTTAGAGTATCTGGTTTTATGTTGAGGTCTTTGATCCACTTGGACTTTAGTTTTGTGCAGGGTGATAAATATAGATCTATTTTCATTTTTCTGCATGTGGACATCCAGTTGGACCAGCACCTTTTGTTGAAGATGATGTCTTTTTTCCATTGAATGGTTTTGGCTTCTTTGTCAAAAATCGAGTATTCATAGGTGTGTAGGTTTATTTCTGGGTCTTCTATGCGGTTCCATTGATCCTCCTTTCTGTTTTTATGGCAATACCATGCAGTTTTTATTACTATTGCTCTGTAGTACAACTTGAGATCGGGGATAGAGATACCTCCAGATGATCTGTTGTTGTACAGGATTGTTTTGGAGATTCTGGGTTTTTTGTTAACTTCTGGGATTTTAAATCATCTCTCAAAGAATACAGGGAATATATATTAAGAATTGGACTAGTCTACACATGCAGAAATGATACTTATATAAATATGTCATCTTGGTGTAATACTTAACACAGAAATCATTATACAGGAAATGGAGACAATACACAATCAGTGTCCATCCAGTAGCTCCCTTTCCACAAGAAAACAGTTATCATGAAGGATAATATCTGAACATTGACAAACTATTTACAAGTCAAAATTTTACAAATTTTTAACTACAAGAACATAAATATTTCTTTGGTTCTTTAAAATGTTTTTTGTGCCTTTGTCTTTTAAATAAATTTAAATATCTATACAATTATCTCTTATTGCTGACCATAAAAGCTGTCCATGACCTAATTTATATTATATTTCTGGAAATTTTACCTGACTAATATTGAATCTGTATTCTAGCATGCTGAAGGAAATTTTGCTTTTGTACTGTTGGGTATGTAACACAATTTTGAAATTTGAATCTTCCATAAATGAAGAGTGAATAGATATGGGAATAGATATGGGAATAGAATGAGGCAACTGTGGCTAGTTTATTTTGAATGTTGGAGAGGATCTCTAGGTGGTACTTGCTCATCCTCAGGTACTATAACTGAAAATATCTCTTACAAATCACGTGGAAAACTATTTAACACCTAATTTGAGCATGTATGCATTTACTTCAGGAGCCATTACTTTACATTTCAGCATGTGTATCTGACAATTTAGAAGTAGTAGAAAACATGAGACCTACATACAAAAGAAAACCATAGCATACAATAAAAAATAGCTGTCAAATTGATAAATATATGTGCAATTGCTACTTAAAAGCCAGGATGTCTAGGCTCTAAAAGGTGATTACATTGATTACCTTCACTGTGCAATAGAAATGTCATGAGTCCAAGCACTGAGTGTAAGCTGTTGGCACTCTGTGAAGAGTACATGGGAAACCTTTCAAAGACTGCTTCTCCTTCTGCTCCCCCTTCACTTCTAGCATTAAGAAGTGGGACTGTTTATAAGCACTGTATTGGAGAGAAAGCGATGCATGACACTAACTGTTAACTCGCAGAATTGTAAGCAATAATGTTGAATATTACATAATATAATCTAGACTGAACATTACATTGGTACAGTGGAAAATTTAATAAACAACACAGAGAAAAATCATTTTAAAGATTATAGCAATTTCTATAATGCCAAATTTAAGTATGAACAACAAAAATAATAGTGATTCTAGAGAGTATTGGAGAAACCACCGGTATACTTGTACGGTAATTTGGTTAATTTTAAGATAATTTTTGTATAGCATGGGAAATAAAGTATCTGGTAAATTTAATTTACATTAGAAACAGAAATCATATTAAAGATAATCAGATATTTAGTTGGCAAAATAACCCCAAGTAGAAGTAATGGGGAGACTATGTTAACAGGATTGTGTTGAGATGAAATAAGATCTTGAACTATTTAAGCGTTTCAGGTTGGAATTGTAGTTATTGTGAAATGGCCAGTCCTGCTGTTCCAAAGCTGTGGGATATCCATGATATAGGGCAACAACAGAAAAATTAAGAGGAGTCTGATGAGGATCCAATATTGAGGGTGTCAGAGAAGCCAAAGATCATGAAAAAAAACAAAAAAAAAAACAAAAAAAAAAAAACCAATACTCACTGTACTCAGCATTGCAGGTGAACATGTGTGGACAGAAGGATATACTGTGGGACACACTGTGACATGCTTCCATGATGAGATGTTTTCTATGCTTTTTTTCTTTGTTGTTGTTGTTGGTGGTGGTGCCTGTGTGTGTATTGTGTGTGTGTTGTTATTGAGGGTGAAATTTGCAAGGACAAAACATGGTTATGAGGTGATGGGAAGATTAGTAAGACTGGCATCCATGCTGGAAAACTCACAGAAAAAAAAAAGAAAGAAAGAAAAAAGAAGTATCAAGTTAAACTACACTGCACCTATTTCCTTGACAATCAAGATGTCACAATGATGACTGGGCAGAATATAGAGGTGAAACTAGCATAAACTCATTGTTATTAACACATATTCATATTTGTATTTATATCTTGATATATTTCATTCCAGAAAAGAAAGAATGAAGTATTAACCTATGTGCCTGTGAATAGTTATGTATAACTTTCAGTCAAAAATAATACCTGAAGTCCTTTTTTAAAATGTATAAATAAGGAGTCAGCAACGTGGCTAAGCAGGTAAATTCACTTATTGCCAAGCCTAGCAGGTGAGATCAAGCCTAGGGTCCTACAAGGCAGGAGAGAATAAACTCCTATAATGTTTTACAAGTTGTCCTCTGACATCCACAGTCATGCCATGGCACATTCTTGCTCACACACAAAGGCAGAGGATATGTAAATAAACAAATACATAGAAAATGCTTTTGTAAAATGAAAAAAATATATAAATATTTCAAAATGTGCAATCATGCTCAAGAGCATAATTATTTCAAAGAGAAGTTCAAGTACTTATTATAATGCATTATCAAATTTATAAAATCAAGCAAACAAACAAATAAACAAACAAAAGAAAACAACTGAAGGCTTCCTCAAATTTTTACAATTTGGTTGCATGGCAACTGGTATCCAGGCTTCACTTAAAAATTTCAGAGAGCTACAAACAAATGGTTACCATAGTATTGAACCTACAAAGCTTTTATTGTATATAGATAACTGATTTACTTGGCAGGGCCATTAGTTTTCAAGCTGACTTAATAACTCATTTGAAATGTGTTTTGTTTGTTTTAAGAAATATTCAGAGTTCCTAAGTGAGATAAGCTTCTTTTTGGTGTTCAAAATATTTTATTTAATCAAATATATCCTTCAATAAATCGAATTCTTTTATTATGTGGACAGCTACATTCTGGCCTATTATTTAGGAATGTTAGAAATAGTTAAGATATAGGAATATTAGACACAGCCAATTGTTAGATAAGGTACAAATATAGTATCTATTTAAAAATAATTTTAAGTTAATTCTTTTGAGATAAAATATATTTTGAACATACCCCATATGTCAAAACAAAAATAAAAAAGGCAGTCTTCAGCAGTCATTAAACGCTACTAGTAACCTCAGGTAATGTTGGAATTGATCACCAACACCTGAGGGGGGAGCAGCCTTAACAGTCCACAGAGGAAAACAAAGAAGCCAGTCCTGATGAGCTTGATAGACTAGGGTCAGATGGAAGGGGAGGAGGGCCTCCCCTATTATTGGACTGGAGGAGGGGCATAGAAAAAGAAGAGAGAGGGGATGGGGGAAGTGGATACAGCTGAGATACAAAATGAATAAACTGTAACTAAAAATAAAACAAACATAAATATCTGAAGATTCAAGCTAACACCCATTTAATAGTCCATTGTGTAAATGTACTACATTTTCATTATCCATTCATAGTTGATGTATATCTGGGTTTTTTCCATTTTCTGGTTATTGTGAATAGAGCAGCAATGACTGTGGATGAGAAGCTATGTCTAGAGTAATATTCAGAGTCCTTTGGCTATATACACAAGAGTGGTATCATTAAATAATGTATTTGATCTATTTTTAGCTTTCTGAGGAACATCCACACTGATGTCCATAGTGACTGCATTAGTATCCAAAAGCTATTGCTCTTGGTTACCTTCCAGAATTTGACAATAAGACAAAACATATATGAGTAACACAATATGACAAAATCAAGCTGGTAGTCAACTGGAAGACTCATCTATATTGGTAGCTTTTATAATGCTGGAAGATGATGTGCAGTGAAAAAAATCCTAAATTATAACCAGCTTTGAGCCCTGTGAACTATACTATTTACTATAATATAGCTATTTACTATGTTTAGTATAATATAATATGCCTGGCCAGATATTTCCATAAGTGTAAGAGTGGCATGAATACTAGAGAAATAACCCACCACTTTAAGAATGAATTTAATTACAGCTCCACAAAATGAAACCCATACCTGGCAACATTATTACGACAATAAACTGTGGTTAGATATGCCATAAGCCCTATGAGAGGAACTATTATTCTAGTAAATGAACATAGTATTAACCTGCTTCTAGTGCTTATAATTATATCCATATATCAATGCATCTCTCAACCTTCAACCCCCATCCAAGAAACTTCTGTTTACTGTAGATTGTGGGTAACAAATATTCTGCTTTTGGTTCATTTGCCTTGTTTTGTTTTGAAGTTACACAAGCTACAGTTATCTGGCAAAAGAAAGTCAACTGAGAAAACATATCCATAAGATTTCCTGTAGACAGGTCTGCAATGCATTTTCTTGATTAATGATTGATGTAGATTTCTCCAACCAATGGGAGGTGATGCCATCTGTGATCAAGTGGTTCTGTGTTCTACAAGAAAGCAGACTAAGAAGCAATCCAGTAAGCAGTACTCTTCTTCCGTTGCTTCTGTTTCCATTCCTAACTCTAGGCTACTATCTTGAATTCTTACCCTAACTTCCTGTGATGTTGGATGATAATGTGGAAATATAAGCCGAAATAAACGGTTTCCTTTAAAAAAAAAGTAGTGAGAGGAGATTATATTAGAAATCTTCCAATGGTGTGCTGAATACTAGTCAAGAAGGGATTTTTCTGTTTCTAAGGGATGGCAGGAGATGATAAAACTGAACGAAGGAGTTCAGCATATCAAAGACACTTGAAGGAAGATGTGCCTTAAATAAAGCACACATAATATAGGTTTAACAGGTCCAGGATAACCGTACTACAATCCACAAAAATAAAGATGCTAAGTAATAAGGAGCACCTTAGGGAGGATGCTTAATTCTCATTCAAAAGGCCAAATAGAATAGATATCTGAAGGGGTTGAAGAGAGGGAGTAGAAAAGGAGCTTACTATAGCTGTTCCAAGACAGCAGGGGATGAAAGCAGATGCTGAGATTCACAACCAAACTTGGACAGAGAACAGGGAATCTTATGTAGGAATGGTGATAGAAAAGATCATTTTGAGTGAAATACCCCAGAAGGAGAAAGACAAACACGGTATGTACTCGCTTATATAGACCTTTAAGATATGATACACATAATGAAATCTATACACCTAAAAATGATAATCAAGAGAGCAGACACGGGATAAGATAATCAATCCTCATTTAGAAAGATAGATGGGATGTGCATTGAACATATGACAGGAGTCTACCACAGAAGGCATCTGAAAGACTCTACTTAGCAGTGTTTCAAAGCAGACACTAAGACTCATAACCAAACCTTCGGCAGAATACAGGGAATCATATGAAAGAAGGGGAGTTAGTATGATGGGGAAAGAATAGGAGCCCCACAAAGACCAAATATATCTGGGCACAGGGTCTTTTCTGAGACTGACATTCAACCAAGGACCATGTATGGATATAACCTAGAACCTCTGCTCAGATGTAGCCCGTCGTAGCTCAGTAACCAATTGGTTTCCCATAGTGAGGGGAACAAGGACTATTTGTAACAGGAACTCAATGACTGGCTCTTTGACCTCCCCATCCCCCAAGGGAAGAACAGTCCTGTTAGGCCACAGAGGAGGACTTTGCAGACCCAATTAAACAGGATCAGATGAATGGGGAGGAGGTCCCCCCCATCGGTGGACTTGGAAAGGGGAAGGACGGAGAAGAGGGAGGGAGGGTGGGATTGGGAGGGAAAGAGGGAGCGAGATACAGCTGGGATACAGTGTTAATAAAATGTAACTAATAAAAAAATAAAAATTAAAAAAAGAGTGGTGATAGAAGGACCCAGAGGTGAAAGGAACTCCACAAGGAGACCAACAGAGCCAAAAAACCTGGGCCCAGGTTGGGTGTAAGCTGTGGAGACTGACACAACAAGCAAGGACCATGCATAGAGAGGACCTAGAACCCCTGCTCAGATGTAGCCAATAGGCAGCTCAGTCTCCATGCACTTACCTAGTAAAGGGAAGGGGGGATGACTCTGACATGGATTCTGTTGCCGGATCCTTGATCACTTCCACTTATTGGGGTGGATTTGCCAGGCCACCAAGGAAAAGGATACAGGCAGACCTGAGGAGTCTTGACAGTCTGGAAGTCAGTTAATAGGGGAGGAGTGCTCCCTCTTAATGAAGAATAGGGTAAGAGAATAAGATATAGGGAGAGTGAGAGGGGGGTCTGGAGGATACAATGGTGAGGGCTACAATAGGTATGTAACATAAATATTTAAAAAAATAAATTAAAATACAACGTAGTACATTTATTAGGATGTCATTATTTGATCTTGACCCTATGGAAAATTAGAATGCTTTTGATTATATGTGAAGATTATAATAAGACTTTAAACAATTTTAATAATTTCCTTATAAAGTGTGCTAGGAGGGTAGAGTTGAATTTCTGTCATAGATAATTGGAAATTGAGACTCATATGATCTAAATTTCATAGTATAATGCCCCAAAAGAAAATGTAGGTAACTATTATGTAAAAGTGAATTCAAACTTCAGTGAAGAAAATGAAAAAGGTCGAAATGTTTCTACACAGAACAAAATTTTTTGCATACTAGTTATATATATATATATATATACATATACATATATATATATATATGTATATATATATATATATATTTCTGTAAAGAGAAAACTATGAGCTCCTTAAAAATCCAGAGAATAAAAGTAGCTTAGAGCTTTGAGAACTTTGGAAAATCCTTTAAATATATTATGATGTCAGTCCAAATTAACGTTGGAAAATATTCATTGTAGAATTATGGGCTTAAGGACCACATTGTCATGATACCATTTGAAGGTCTGGAGAATCACAAGTTTAAGTAATTTATTGGGAAAATGTGCCTTGGACATGTTAAGTAAGAACATAAAAAATGAGGCAAATTGAAGATGTTGAATAACCAGAGATTAAGTTATCACTGTGGACAACTGTGGTTCAGTCTTACTGGGGGGTCTGAGAGACCATGTATGAAACATACCCTGATTGTTCAACTAATTAATCTTGGAAATCTTCAAAGATGCTTAAGAACAAATCTAACCATACTTCACAACACTTGTAAGGTATGTACCATGAAGAATTTCTGGTCTTTACTGTTACTTTGCAAGTGAAAATATGGAGGCAACAATACCAAAAAAAAAATTAAAAATAAATAAGTAAATAAAAGATCCTAAAACACACAAAACAAAACAAAACTAAAAGCAAACTATGTTAATCTTACTGATCCAGGAGCATGGGAGATCTTTCTAAATTCTGATATCTTCTTCAATTTTGTTCTTCAAAGACTTAAAATTTTTTTCATAAAGGTCTTACACTTGCTTGGCTAGAGTCACAGCAAGATACTCTATATTATTTGTAGCTATTGTAAAGGGTGTTGTTTCCCTAATTTCTTTCCCAGCCATATTGTCATTTGTATAAAGGAAGGCTACTGATTTTTTGAGTTAATTTTGTATCCAGCCACTTTGCTGAAGGTGTTTATCAGCTGAAGTAATTCTCTGGTAAATTATTGGCGTCATTCATGTATACTATTATATCATCTGGGACAATGATACTTTTACTTCTTACTTTCCAATTTGGATTGCCTTGATCTACTTTATTTTTCTTATTGCTCTAGCTAGGACTTCAGGTATTATGTTGAGATTTGGAAAGAGTGGGCAGCCATTCCTTGTCTCTGATTTTAGTGGGATTGATTTAGGTATCTCTCGATTTAGGTTGTTGATGGCTATAAGATTGTGTATATTGCCTTTAGTATGGTTAGATATGTGCCCTGTATCCCTGATCTCTCCAAAACTTTAAACATGAATGGGTGCTGGATTTTGTCAAATACTTTTACAGCATGTAAGGAGATGATCATGTTTTTGTTTTGTTTGGTTTTGTTTTCTGTATGATTACATTGATGTATTTCCATATATTGAACCACCCCTGCATGTCTGGGGTGAAGCCTGCTTGGTCATGTTGGATGATACATTTCAGATGTTCTTGGATTCGGTTTGTATTTTCGTGACTATTTATGCATCAGTGTTTACAAGAGAGATGGTACTGAAGTACTCTTTTTTAATTAATTTATATTTTTTATAAATTACAGTTTACTCACATTGTATCACAGCTGTAGACCCCTCGCTTATTGCCTCCCAAACGTACCCTCCCTCCTTCATCTCCTCTTATAGCCCCTCCCCAAGTCCACTGATAGGTTCTTATCAGTTCTCATCAGGACTGGTTGCATTGTCTTCCTCTGTGGCCTGGTAAGGCTGCTTCCCCAAGAGGGGGAGGTTTCAAAGAGCCAGCCAGTGAGTTAATGTCAGAAAGACCCCTGTTCTTCTTACTAGAAATTCACTTAGAGAGTGAGCTGCCATGGGCTATATCTGTGCAGGGGTTCTAGATTAACTCCATGCAAGGTACTTGGTTGGAGTATCAGTCTCAGAAAAAAAATTTTTTTTTTTTGCTGAGATTTTTTAGTGCTTTTGCTCCTCTCCTTGTGAAGTTCCTGTCTGCTCCAGGTCTTTTTATTTCCCCCTTCTTCCATAAGATTCCCTGAACTCTGGTATGAGTTTGGCTATGAGTTTCAGCATCTGCTTTGATACCTTCCTGGGTAGAGATTTTTCACTTGGGTTTTTGATCTTAGCCATTTTGATGGGTGTAAGGTAAAATCTCAGGGTCATTTTGATTTGCATTTCTGTGATGACTTAAGACATTGAACATTTCTTTAAGTGTTTCTCTGCCATTCGATATTCCTCTATTGAAAATTCTCTGTTAAGCTATGTAAATCATTTTTTAATTGGATTACTTGATTTGTTGCTGTTTAACTTCTTGAGTTCTTTATATATACTGGATATTAGCCCTCTGTCAGATAAGGGTTGATGAAGTTCCTTTCCCAATATGTAGGTAGTTGTTTTGTTTTGACCACAGTGTCCATTGTTAATTGTCCTGGAATCTATTTAAAACAAAGCAAAACAACAACAAAAACAAAAACAAACAAACAAACAAAAAAACAGACTGAGTAGGCCATGTGGAACAAACCAGCAATCAGCAGTCCTCCATGGCATCTACATTAGCTCCTGCCTCCAGGTCCTGAAGCTTCTTGAATTCCTGTCCTGGCTCCTTTCAATTGACTTCCTACAATGTGGAAATGTAAAACAAAATTACTTCTTGGTCACCACATACTTTTTGGTCACAGCTTGCTTTTTAGTCACAAAAATCTTCTGATGATGAACAATTATTTGGAGGCATAAGCCAATTAAACACTTTCCCCAAAGTTGCTTTGGTTGTGGTGTGTAAATATAACTTTTATTTCCTAAGATGAATGGATATGAAGAGATCTGTACCCAAGCTCTACTAATACATGTCTTTGGCTGAACACAGATTGTCTCTGTCCAACTATCCATAGGCCTAGGACCAGAAGCCTCTACACAATTTAATCTACCTTTAAGGCTTCAACTTTCAGCCTCTAAATCTAGAATGTTCTCAGTCTTTGAGACTTACTGCTTAATAAGCTCACACACTCTAGTTCTTTCTGAACCCTAACTGGTTGGTTCAATGCAGTTTTTCTTGCTTAAAAATTCTCTCTTATCTGACTGATTCAAACTGAATTTCTCTACCTGGAAAACCTGCCTGTGAAATCTGAGAATTGAACTTTACCGACTATATTGACTGCTCAACGTGAATGAAACTGCACAAACACAACTGTTCTCAACTGACCTGCAGCAAACTCCACTCTCCTTCTCTTCCTGTGCTGCTCTTAAGTACACTCTTTTTTGTCTGTTGTCATGAAAGTTGAGCATATCCTATCTCTGACTCATTCTGTCAAATCTTTCTCTGATTCAACACTATATCAACATAATACGTAATGATTTGGTATTATAGATATGTACTAAAATTGCATCTGTATTCTATCCAGAAGTAGTAAAAGTGTGTCTTTCCAGCCAGATCACACAAACCTAGAAGGTCTTTGAATACAATCTCTTCCCAGAACAGCCATTTTGCTGGATTAAAATTCCTCTACAATGGAGTTTCCTCACAACAATAGCAAGCTTGACTAAGAAAGAAATTGGTACACTGAACATTTTTTGGTTATTCACAGTGTCAGTTGGAGTGTGTATTTCAGTAACTTCAAGTCATCTGGAGATATTTCAGGAGGTAAAAGAAGAGTTTTAACATAAATATTGCTTTGGACTTCTTTATTGATAATAGATAACTACTCAAAGTATGGCCACCCAGTTCAGCTTCTTATGCTATAACTGACTTCTAGGAATGTGTGCTGTATGAAGAAAGATTATAGTATACAAGCATTTGCTGTGACATTACTTGGGATAGTCTTATTGATATCCTTTTTGTTGTACCAAGTTTCACAGAAAAGCCAAGAGGTACTGTTTGGATACCACATGAAAACATGAATATCAGAATTATGATTCAACTGAGTCAACCAACAGTCCCCTTTTTTTTCTTTTTTTTTTTTTAGTTTATTGTAAATATTTTTCAAAAATAATCATTTGGAAAGAGAGTAATTTTTTTAGGGAACAAAACTTTCAAGCAGAGTTTAGGTAATAGCTTACAAGAGGTAGTGTACAGATGATTGCTGTGTTGAGTTGCATAAATTGGATCATAAGAATCTAGATCAAAGTTGACTCCAAAGTTTGAGTCTACCTAACTAGTGAAACTAGAATACTATTAATAATAATAATAGGAGCACCAGATGAAAAGGAGTGTGGTAAATGTGAATATACTTCTTTTCTTTCTATACAGAAGAAAGAGATGATAAAGAAATAATGAGCCTTATTTTTTGCTCTCTTAGGTTGGATGTCGATATAACTGAACTTAACAGTTGGATTACTCGTTCAGAAGCTGTATTGCAGAGTTCGGAATTTTCTGTCTATAGGAAAGAAGGCAACATCTCAGACTTGAAAGAAAAAGTCACTGTAAGTTCTACACTAAATTTTGATTCTTTTTATTCTCTGTTGCTTAAGAATTCTTTTGTTTCAAATATCTATATCATATTTATTGTAATTAAAGCAATATGATGGAATTATGTGCAATATATAAAATAGTTTAGATAACAACAACAAAAAATATCTGCCTAGAAATAACCTTTTCTGATTATATGATGGGCAGGAAGGAATTTATTTTTCTTTAATTTAGGCAGTATTTATAAGGAAAATCTACTAATCTACTAACGTTGACTCCATTCCATAGAGTTTTCTAGAACTTAGAATGTTTATAAAATAGAATGGTTGCCTAATATAAATAAGTAGAGTCGTTGTATAGGGTGATACAGTGCTCTGTTTATGGATGATCAAAAATATAATTTTTATACTATTCAATGCCAATCATGAATTATTACATATTTCTATTTGCAAGACATTTATATATTGCATGAGCTCGCCTAAAAGATGCATGCCATCTTTTAGTATTTGTTTTTAGTGGCAGTTGGTTTTGTACTTTTTCTGTCTTAGGAGATAATATGGTTTGACCTTCACAACAGGATTTTTAATTTTTTGTTTAAAATTTTATTTATATATTAATTACAGTTTATTCACTTTGTATCCCAGCTGTAGCCCCCTCCCTCATCCTCTCCCAATCCTGACATTTCTCCCTCTTCTCCTCCCATGTCCCTTCCACAGTCTACCGATAGGGGAAGTCCTCTGCTCCTAACATCTGACCCTAGCCTTTTAAGTCTCATCAGAACTGTGTGCATTGTCTTACTCTGTGACCTGGTAAGGCTGCACCCCCCTCAGGGATTGGTGATCAAAGAGGCAGCCACAAAGTTCATGTCAGATACAGCCCCTATTCCCATTACTAGGGAAACCACTTGGAGACTGAGATGCAATGGCCTACATTTGTGCAGGGGTTCTAAGCAATTGCCCTGCATGGTCCTAGGTTAGAGTATCAGTCTCAGAAAATACCCTTATGCCCAGATTTTTTTTTTGTCCTGTTGCTCTCCTTGAGGAGCTCCAGTTTCTTCCAGAACTTTCTTTCTCTTCCTTCTTTGATAAGATTCCCTATACTTTGTCCAAAGGTTGGCTATGAATCTCAGCATTTCTCCAATATCTTGCTGGGTAGAGACTTTCAAAGGCCCTCTGTGGGTAGGCTTCTGTCTTATTCCTTGTTTCACCCTCTTCCAATGTCTATCTCTTTTGCCTTTCCGAAAGAGGATTGAGCATCTTACCCAGGGCTTCTGGCTTAGCTTCTTTAAGTGTACAGATTTTAATATTAATATCCTATATTATATGTCTACTATCCACTTATAAGTGAGTATAATACCATTTGTGTCTTTCTGCTTCTGGGATACCTCACTCAGGATGATCTTTTCTAGTTCCAATTATTTGCCTGCAAATATGATTTCCTTGATTTAATTGCTGAGTAGTATTCCATTGTGCAAATGTACCACAATTTTTGTATCCATTCCTCAAGTGAGGGACATCTGTGTTGTTTCCAGTTTTTCAATATTACAAATAAAGCTTCTATAAACATAGTTGAGCAAATGTCCTTGAAGTATACTTGAGCATACTTCGGATATACAGCTAGGAATGGTATAGCTGGATCATGAGGTAGCACCATTCCTAATTGTCTGAGAAAATGCCACATTGATTTCCAAAGGGGTTGTAAAAGGTTACGTTCCCACCAGCAGTCGAGGAGAGTTCCCTTTTCTTCATGTCCTCTCCAGCATGCGTCATCCATCATCCGGTGAGTTTTTGATCTTACCCATTCTGGTAGGTGTAAGGTGAAATCTCAGGGTCATTGTGATTTGCATTTCCCTGATGACCGAGGATGTTGAGCATTTCTTTGAGTGTTTCTCTGCCATTCGATATACTTCTATTAAGAATCCCTTTTTAAATTGAATTTCTGAATTTGTTGCTGGTTAATATCTTGAGTTCTTAATTTATGCTGAATCTTAGTCCTCTGTCAGATATAGAGTTGTTGAAGATCCTTTCCTACAGAGGCTGTCATTTTGTTTTGACACCAGTGTCTTTTACTTTACAGAAACTTTTCAGTTTCATGAGGTCCCATTTATTGATTGTTAATCTTAGAGCCTGTGTTATTGGTCTTCTGTTCAGGAAGTTGTCTCCTGTGCCGATGAGTTAGTTCTAGGCTCTTCCCCACTTTTTCATCTCAAATGTTTACTGTGTCTGGTTTTATGTTGAGGTGTTTGATCCACTTGGATGTTAGTTTTGTACAGGGTGATGAGTATGGATCTATTTGCATTTTCTCATGTAGATATCTAGCTGTACCAGCGCCGTTTGTTGAAATGCTATCTTTTTCCATTGTATGGTTTTGACATTTTTTTTTAATTCAGGTGTCTGTAAGTGTGCGGGTTTATTATTGGGTCTTTGATTCAATTTATGGTCAACAAGTCTGTTTCTTTGCTGGTATCATGCCGTTTTTATTACTGTTGTTCTATAGTACAGCTTGAGATCAAGGATGGAGATACCACCAGAAGATTTTCTATTGTAGAGGATTGTTTTAGCAATTCTGAGTTTCTTCTTATTCCCAATGATATTGAGAAATTTTCTTTCAAGGTCTATAAAGAATTGCGTTGGTAATTTGATGGGAATTGAATTGAATCTGTGGAATCCTTTTGGTAAGATGGCCGTTTTTACTATGTTATTCCAGCCAAGCAAATGAGCTTTCCATTTTCTGATATCTTCTTTGATTTCTTTCTTAAAGGACTTGAATTTGTTTCCATACAAGTCTATGACTTGGTTGTTTAGAGCTGCACCAAGGTACTTTATGTCCTTTGTGGCTATTATGAAGGGTGTTGCCTCCCTAATTTCCCTACTTTATCAGCCCATTTGTCTTTTGTATACAGGAGGGCTACTGATTTTTTTTTTTTTTAGTTAATTTTGTATCCAGCCACTTTGTTGAACGTGTTTATCAGCTGTAGGAGTTCACTGTTAGAATTTTTGGGTCACTCATATATATTACCATTTCATCTGAAAATATTGATACTTTGATTTCTTCCTTTCCACATTGAATCCCTTTGATCTCTTTTGTCTTATTGTTCTAGCAATACGTTGAAGCGATATGAAGCAAATGGCCAGACTTGTCCCTGATTTCAGTGTGATTGATTTAAATTTCTCCCCATTTCATTTGATGTTAGCTATAGGCTTGTTTTATATTGTTTTTATTATATTTAGGTAAATGCCTTGTATCCCTGATCTCTCAGGGCATTAAACATTAATGAATGTTGTATTTTATCAAATGCTTTTTCAGCATCTAAGGAGATTATTATGTAGTATTTTCTTTCAGTTTGTTTCTATGACAATTACATTGATGGATTTCCATATATTGAACCACCTTTGCATACCTGACATGAAGCCTACTTGGTCATAAAGTATGATGTCTTTGATATGTCCTTGTATTCAGTTTGTGAGTATTTTGTTGAGTATTTTTGCATCAATGTTCATAAGGCAAATTGACCTGGAATTCTCTTTCTTTGTAGGGTTTTTGTGAGGTTTAGACATGAAGGTGATTGTGACTTCATAGAATAAGTGTGGTACTCTTCCTTTTTCTTCTATTTTCTAGTTTGAAGAGTATTGGTGTTAGCTCTTTTTTTTATGGTATGATAGAATTCTGTGCTGAAAGCATCTGGCCCAGGGCTTTTTTTGGATGGGAGAGTTTTTGTGAGAGCTTCTATTTCCTTAGGTGATATAAGACTATTTAATTTATTTCCTTGGTCTTGATTCAGCTTTGGTAAGTGGAATCAATCAAGAAAATTGTCCATTTCATTTATATTTTCAAATTTTGTGGCTTATAGGCTAGTGAAGTAAGACCTCATGATTGTTTGGATATCATCAGTGTCTGTCATTATGTCTCCCTTTTCATTTCTGATTTTGTTGATTTAGATAGTGTCTCTCTGCCTTGTAGTTAGTTTGGCTAAGGGTTTGTCTTTTTGATTTTCTCAAAGAACCAGCTTTTGCTTTCATTGATTCTTTGAACTGTTTTAATTGCTTGTTTCTAGTTTATTGATCTCAATCCCGAATTTGATTATTTCCAGCTGTCAACTCCTCTTGAGTGTGTCTGTTTCTTTTTTTCTAAGGCTTTTAGGTGAGCCATTAAGTTGCTTGAATGAGGTGTTTCAAATTTCTTCTTGAAGACACTTAATGCTATGAACTTTCCTCTTAGCACTGCTTTCATTATGTTCCATGAATTTGGATATGTTATGCCTTAATTTTCAGTGAATTCCAGGAAGACTTTAATTTCTTTCTTTCTTTCTTTCTTTCTTTCTTTCTTTCTTTCTTTCTTTCTTCCCTGACCAAGCTGTCATTGAGTAGCAAGTTGTTTAGTTTCCATGGGTGTGTAAGTTTTTGGCTTTATTTTTATTGTTGAGGTCCAGCTTTAGTCCATGGTGGTCAGATAGTATACAAGGCATTATTTCAATATTTTTGTATCTGTTGATGCTTTCTTTGTGACCAACTATATGGTCTGTTTTGGAGAAGGTTCCATCAGGTGCTGAAAAGAAAGTAAATTATTTTGTTTGGGTGAAAGGTTCTGTAGATATCTGTTAGGTTCATTTGGTTCATGACCTCTGTTAGAATCATTGTTTCTCTTTTTAATTTCTTTTTTTATTATTATGCTTTATGAGAAATTCTTTCATTTTTAATTTTAATTTTATTAATTACAGTTCATTCACTTTGAATCCCACCTGTAGCTCCCTTTCTCCTCCCCTCCCAATCCCACCCTTCCTCCATATGCTGCACCTATCCCCCTCCTCCAGCCCACTGATAGGTAAGGTCTTCCTCTTCTTCTTTCTGATCCTAGTCTATCAGGTCTCATTAGGAGTGGCTGCACTGTCTTCTTCTGTGGCCTGGTAAGGCTGTACCCCCCCTGAGGGGGAGGTGATCAAAGAGCAGGCTAATCAGTTCATGTCAGAGACAGTCACTGTTCCCATTACTAGGGAACCCACTTAGACACTCAACTGCCATGGGTTACATCTGTGCAGGGGTTCAAGGCTGTCTTCATGAATGGTCCTTGATTTGAGTATCAGTCTCAGAAAAGACCCCTGTGCCCAGATGTTTTGGTTCTATTGTTCTCCTTGTGGTGTTCCTGTCCTCTTCAGGTTTTACTATTTCCCACTTCTTTCCCAAGATTGCCTATACTCTGCCCAAAGTTTGGCTATAAGTCTCAGTATCTGCAGGGTAGAGTCTTTCAGTCCTCATCCAGAAAGACAAAGAGGATGGACCTCAGAAGAGGGAATAGGACAGGAGCCTACCACAGAGGGCCTCTGAAAGACTCTTTGTTTTATTTCTGATTTGTGGACCTGTCCTTTTTTGAGACTGGAGTGTTGAAGTTTCCCCCTATTCATTTGTGAGGATCTAAGTGTGGTTTAAGTTTTATTAATGGTTCTTTTACAAATGTGGGTGTCCTTGTATTTGGGGCATAGATATTCAAGATTGTGATGTCTTCCTGGTGGAATTTTCCTTTAATGTGTATGAAGTGCCCTTCCCTATCTCTTTTCATTAATTTTGGTTGAAAGTCTATTTTATTTGATATTATAATGTCTATTCCTGCTTGCTTCTTGGGTCCATTTGCTTGGAAAACTATCTTCCAGCCCTTTACTCTCAGTTAATGTCTATCTTTGTGACTTAGGTGTGTTTATTGTATGCAACAGATAGTTTGTTGTGTTTACTCATCCATTCTGTTAGTCTGTGTCTTTTTATTGCAGAATTGAATCTCTTTGAGGTTGAGAGAGATTAATGACCAGTGCCTGTTAGATCCTTTTATTTTGATGTTGGTTGTGGCAGTGTGCTTGTGTGCTTGTCTACTTTTAGTTTTGCTGTAGTGGGGGCTCTTTATTTTCTGTGTTTTCCTGCAAGAAGTTATTTTTCTTGGGTTGTGTTTTTCCTTCTAGTATCTTCTGTAAGGCTGGATTTGTGTGTACGTATTGTTGAAATTTGTTTTTGTCATTGAATATCATGTTTTCTCTGTCTACAAGAACTGAGAGTTTTGCTGGGTATAGTAGCCTGAGCTGACATCTGTGTTCACTTATGGTCTGTATGATATCCATCCAGGCACTTATGACTTTCCTTGTCTCTGTTGAGCAGTCAGGTGTGATTCTGATGGGATTGCCATTATATGTTACTTGACCTTTTCCCTTTGTGGCTTTTAGTATTTTTCTTTGTTCTGTATACTTACTGTTTTGATTATCATGTAACAATTTTTTTTTTCTTTTCTGGTCTAATTTATTAGGTGTTCTTTATGCCTTTTGTATGCTTATATGCCTCTCCTTTAAGTTGGGGAAATTTTTTTCATTAATTTTTTGAAAATATAATCTGGGCCTTGGATAATGGAATCTTCTTTTTCCTCTATCTCTATTATTCTTAGGTTTTGTCTTTTCATGTTGTATTGGATTTCTTGGATGGTTTTTGTTAAGGATTTTTTAGATTTATCACTCTCTTTGAAGGCTGAAACAATTTCTTCCATTGTATCATCTATGTCTGAGATTCTTTATTCTATCTCTTGGAGTCTGTGGGTTCTGCATACCTTTGCAGCTCCTGTTTTCTTCCCTAAATTCTTCTTCTCCATAATTTCCTCCATTTGTGTTTTCATTAATTTTTCCAGTTCTATCTTCAGATCTTGAACCATTTTGTTGATTTCCTTCACCTGTCTGACTGTATTTTTATGTTTTCTTTCAATTCCTTCAGCTGTTTGTTTTAACATTCCTCTTTTTCTTTTATTTCTTTCAGTGATTTAATAATTTTCTCTCTGAAAACCACAAACTCTTCGGCTGCATCTTCCTGTATTTCTTTACAGAAGACCATAATTTCTTTGACTTTATCTTCCTCCAATTCTTTACACATTTAATTTGTTTTCTCTGTTATCCTCTTCATAAACATAAATGTAAGGTCATCGTTTTGCATTTCACTTATGTTAGGGTGCCTCTGGATAACTGTGTTCTGGACATGCAATATTGGTATGTCTTTAGTTGTGCTTTTATGGTGGTGTCTACCTATCTGGCTATCTCAGGTATTGGCTGTTAGTTTCTGGTGCCTGCCGGAATCCTGGGAAGAATCCTCTTTGCAGGGTTGTGAAGAAGGCCCACTCAGCTTTTTGGGTGTGGTCGACTGAATACTGGTGCATCTAAGGAATTGCCACAGCTCACTTCAGGCTTATGGACTTGTGTGGTAACAGTGGTTGTTGGTAGTCAGGGGATCTATCCTCTCACCAGTAGAAATCCTAGGGACAGCTGCCCTGCTTCTGGGTTTCTTGCTTTAAATTTAGTGGGCTGCTGTTGCTGTTCTTACACCGTGTTTGCGGGGTGCAGCCCACTTGAAAGACCAGGAAGCCCTGTGGTTTTGGTCAGTTTAGCTAGGGTTAACCTCCAGAGCAATCTCTGGAGGTTGATCCAGTGGCTCTCAGGCTTCTGTAGGTCTGATGTTGGAACTCTGTGTCCCAGTACCTTAGTGGTAATCAGTGGTAGGTGAGCACAGCACTCATGGTGCAGCGAGAGGCTAGAACCTGGAGCCTGTGGGAACCCAGAAACTTTTCCGGAGCTGAATGTCCTGTGGTCAGACATGAAGTTTCCCCGCACTGTGGGGTTCCTCTCAACAGGAAGACCAGTCTGTGGTATTTGGGAGTCCACAGTTCCATCTGGTATAGTGAGTAGATCCACCCTGATGACTGGGTGCCTTGGCACCTGCAGGTACCCGGGAAATTTTCCCTAAAACTTTTCTTTTGGGGGGTCAGCTGCGTGCCCTGAGATCAGGCCTGATGTTTCCTTCACTGTGGGTTTTCCTACCAATAGGGAAACCAAGTCTCTGGTGCCCTTGGGTCCACAGTTCTGTCTGGGGCATTGAATTGGGCACGCAGGCAGGTATCTGGGCTTGTGGCTGATTGCCCACAGGACTCTGAGACCTTTACCAAGGATTGTCTGGGTGACCTGGAGTCAGTCTCAATTGCTTCCTTCATCTTGAGGTTTTCTCTCCAATGAAATCCCATTATCTGGTGTTGCAAGGCCCACAATTCAGTCTGAGATGGTAATTAAAGAATGCAGGCATGTGGCTCTGGGCTGGCGACCTAGTGCTTGCCAGGACTTGGAACTCTTCTGGAGTTTAGCTAGGTGACATGAACCTGATTTTTTCACACACTGTGGGGTTTCTTCTCACCTGGGAAACACAATCGCTGGTGTTTTAGACCCAGATTTCACTCTTTTGATTACTGTGCCTTCAGTGCTGTCCTGCTGGGTCAGAAACAGTGTCCTCCTGGAGCTGCTATCTTGGATCCCCTGAGGATTTTATTTTCTGGTGTAATTTATTAGGTGTTCTGAGGGGTCTTGTATGCTTATAGGCCTCTCCTTTAAATTGGAGAAATTTTTTTCTATGATTTTGTTGAAAATATTTTCTGGGCCTTGGAGACAGGAATCTGCTTTTTCCTTTATTCCCATTATTCTTAGGATTTTGTCTTTTCATGTTTTCTTGGATTTCTTGGATGTTTTGTGTAGGGAATTTTTCAGATTTAACATTTTCTTTGGCAGATAAATCGATTTCTTCATCTGTGTCTTCCACACCTGAGGTTCTTTCTTCCATCTCTTGTAGTCTGTTGGTTATTCTTACCTCTGTAGCTCCCATTTCCTTCCTAAGTTCTTCTTCTCCATGATTTCCTCTTTTTGTTTCTTTTTTTTTTAATTTTTCCATGTCTGTCTTCAGATCTTGAACCATTTTGTAGATTTCCTTGACCTCTCTATTTTCCTTTAATTTCTTCACCTAATTGTTTGAACTTTCCTCTGTTTCTTTTATTTCTTTCAGTGATTTAATTATTTCCCTTCTGAAGGTTAAACACTCTTTGGCTGCATCTTCCTGTACTTCTTATGGAGAGCCAAAAATCTGTTTGAGTTCATCATCTTCTATTTCTTTATGGATAGCCATAACTTGTTTGACTTTATCTTCCTCTATTTCTTTAAGCATTTTATGTGTTTCTTCCATCCTCTTCATAAGCATAAAGGTAAGTTCTTCATCTTAAATTTTACTTCTGATAGGGTGTCCAGGGCTACTTGCCCCCAGATAACTGGGTTCTGGAGATGCCATATTACTTTGGATTTTGTTGCTTGTACTTTTACCCTGGCCTCTACCCACCTGGCTGTCTCAGGTATTAGCTGTTAGTTTCTGGTGCCCACTGGAATCCTGAGGTAGGGAGAATCCCCATGGCAGGAAAATGGTTATTCTTCCTGGTAGGCCTCTGGGCTGGCATCTGAGCACCTGCCAGAGCCCAGTACCTTTTACAGGGATTGTCTAGGTGACCTGATCTTGGTCCCGATTGAGTCCTTCACTGTGGGGTTTCCTCTCTACTGGAAATTCCAGTCTCTGGTGTTGTGGGTCCCACAGTTCAGTCTGGGATGGTGATTAGATTATTTAGACTTGTGGCTCTCAGCTGGCAACCAAATGACTGCTAGGACCTGGAAATTCTTTTGGAGTTTAGCTGGATCACCTGAGAATGGAATCTACTGCTTCTCACACTATGGTGTTTCCTCTCACCTGGAAAACACAATTGTTGCTGTTTTAGGGTCAAGAGTTCAGTCTGTTTGTTCTTGTGCTGTCACTGCTGTCCTGCTCCTCAGAAACATTTTCCTGAAGGCACTGTCATCTTGGATTCCTCACACAACAGGATTTTTATTGACTTAATAAGGAGCTAGTATATTTTGAGAGACATTATCAGGGCTTTGGTTACTTAACTGTAATGATTATAAAACATTTATTTTTAGTATGAAGATACTACAAATCAAGGTAAATTGAATGAACAGGCACCAAGTAATGAATGAGAAATAATTTTAGTTATACTAAAGTCTATGCATTTGAATTTCAATCATGACCTATAAAATATGTTTACAAGATTGCAAATGTAATACTACCTTACATATAAGCTCATGTTGTCTCATGGACTTAGAAATGTTGAAGAATTATATTCAAAAAACTATTTTTAATAACAGTGCATTTGTTAAAGGATGTCCATAAAACAAAGGTAATTTCTCATTTTTAGAAATCAGCACCTGTTTATATTTACAATGTTGTTATTTCAAGATACATATTAGCTTTACCTTAATTTGATTTTATTAGCATCAAAATAGACTATGGTAAACTGTTCCATTAAATAAAAGTATAATTTTATTATTAAAGCTATTATTTTGAAATTTAAATGAAGGATAATATATAAAAACAACTTTAAAGCTTGTTTTATTTTTAGGTATATGTTTTTTGAAATTTATTTTTGTTATGATTTTGTTTTTTAAGTATATTTACTAATATATTTATTATTTATTTATTACAATTTATTCACTTTGTATCCTGACTATAGCCCCCACCCCCATCTCTTACCTTTACTCCCTCTATAACCCTCCCATAGTCCACTGATAAGGGAGGATGTTTTCCACTTCTATCTGACACTAACCCATCAAGTCTCAGCTGGGCTGGCTGTATCATCTTCCTCTGTGGCCTGGTAAGGCTGCATCTACCCACCACCTCCAGGGAGAGGTGAAAACAAAGTAGAGCTAAAGCAATCCTGTACAATAAAAGATCTTCTGGAGGTATCTCCATCCCTGAACTCAAGCTGTACTAAAGAGCAACAGTAATAAAAACGACATGGTACTAGCATAGAAACCAACCTATTGATCAATGAAATTTAATTGAAGACCAACAAATAAACCCACACAACTATGCATAATGGATTTTTGACAAAGAAGCAAAAACCATACAATAGAAAAATGATAGCATCTTCAACAAATGGTGCTGGTCTCACTGGATATCTACATGTAGAAAAATACAAACAGACCCATATTTATCAACCTGCTTCCAGTATGGACATTGTATCAGGCCATACAATGAAGCCTGAGCAGTCTACCAGCAGCCAGATTCCTAAAGCAGAGTGACTCTCCTTTCAGCAACCACTAACAGCCAATAGTTGCACTGCTAACTGTGAGGACTTGGTATCTCCTCCTCTCTTCCTCCTGTAATATAAAATTATGCTTTCAGTATTAAGTGAAACTTCACTCATGTTTTCTCTTTTCTGGGAGCCTGCATAGAATTTTCTGACACTATGTAAGTTAGGCAGCAAAGAAAATGTTTTCTGGTCAACATTAATTTTTCTTTGTGCTGTATATAACTGAGTGGAATTTTCAGCAATGGGGTCTCACCCTCTAGTTTTTATGGACACAAACAAAATAAATTGTAACAGTGTGTTGTTTAGATGCCTCTGGGCCTCCATTACCGTATTTCCTCATAAGAGCTATGTGTGCCTGACACAAAATTTCCTTTATAAACCACGCCTTTTGGTAATAGCATTAACCATTAATGAAAGGCACATTTGTTAAAATACCTTTTAAAATGTGTCTTCTACGTTTTTCATCATCATTATTATTATTACTTACAATTTGTCCACATAGTATCCCAGTTGTATACTCTTCTCTAATCTCCTCCCTGTCCCACCGTCCATCTCTCTTCCTCACCTATCTCTCTTCCTTAGTCCACTAATAGAGGAAGACCTCCTCCCCTACAGTTTGACCTGAGCCTATCAGGTCCCATCAGAACTACCTTGATCCTCTTCCTCTGTGGGCTGGCTAGGTCACCCCACAAGAGAGAAGTAATCAAGGACCAGGCAACCAAGTGTGTCCGAGACTGTCTCTTTTCCCCTTATTTGGGAACCCACATGGAGACTGAACTGTCTATGGGCTACATCTGAGCAGGGTGTGTAGGTTCTCTCTATGCATGATCTTTGTTTAATGCATCAGTCTCTGCATTCCCTACTGGAACAAGCATTTTTGGCTTTGTAAGTCTCTTGTGTGGTTCCTGTTACTTCTGGTCCTTCTATATCCCCCTTCTCTGGCAAATTTGGCTATGATTCTCTGCAACTCTTTGAATACCCTGCTATTGGAGTCTTTTAGAGGACATCTGTGCTGAACTCCCATCCTATTTCCTCTTTTACCACTTCAGGTAAAAAAGATTGATTACCAAAGAGGTTGTACAAGTTTACATATCTTCTACTTTTTATAGCATATAAACTAGGGGATTTCTATAAGGTTTCATCATATATGTTTAATTTCCATTAACACAATCTATAACCTCCATTCTCCTATCTTACCTTGCTCTGATCCAAATTTAAATTTTTAGCTGCTTCTTCTTCTTCTTCTTCTTCTTCTTCTTCTTCTTCTTCTTCTTCT
>NW_026590552.1:186620-202071 GCF_907164565.1 Psammomys obesus
CTTCTTCTTCTTCTTCTTCTTCTTCTTCTTCTTCTTCTTCTTCTTCTTCTTCTTCTTCTTCTTCTTCTTCTTCTTCTCCTTCATATATGATTAATTTTGCTAGTCTGGGTTAGAAAATCATGGGTGGAAAAATTCTGAGAATAGAAATTATCTAGACAAAGACTTTTACTCTCTAAGTTTCAGAGTTTGTATGATATATTCAATCACATATGTATGAGTTGCCTTAGTAATTTTATTAATTGATTGCAGCGTTTATTGATTTGGTTTTATAATTATTTCTGTACCATATTATATCTGTATTTTAAAATGGCTTTGACCAAATATGAATATGTAGTTCCACAATATGGGGCACATAAATTCAAATTTCCTCTCTTCATTTGGTTACTTAAAAGCAAAAGTCAAAAAGTTAATATCAACAGGATACACTGAAGGTACTAAAAATGTGCAGTATTCTATAAAAGATTTTCTGATTCTTTCTTATTCACTTTTATCAAATTCACCCTCATCTTCAGAAATGACATCTTCTTAATTGCCCACTAAAATAAGAAAGAAAATGATGTGCCTAGAAATTTCCTTCATCTAATTATAATGTATATGTATTAAAAAATCCTTGAAAGAAATGATGACTGATATTCATCTTAGGTGTACAATAACCTTCTTAATTTCCTCATTTTTTAAAAAATTATTTAAGTTATTTTGAACTGAAGGGTGTTCAATTATTAATGTCAATTATTAAAGTGATATTAATTCACTTATAGATATCAGTAATGAAACTTTATTAATTTTTCTGATTTTGCTGGACTTCTCCATTCATTTATACCTAACTGGAGCTTTCTTTGTTAATACGGATATCATGGTAATAGATGGTTCAGTGAAACAGATGAGAATATCTGGAATTACATAGATCATAACACCTCAAAGATATATACATGTATAAAATACATGCTAGTTGATGTGTGATATGGGCTTTTAGCCTCGTTGTGTTCATAATGCAGGTGTCTCCGAGAAAATGGATGGCGGTAAAATATTAAGACTTACTAATCCTAAATATATTTATAGAAATGTTCATTAATTTGAGGAAATGTGCATATTCACCCATATCTGGAGAGAAATCAGTTCCACTGATGATTTAATGTTTTATTTTTTTCATGTAATATATTTTAATCATGTTTTTATCTTCAATCAATTCCAATGTGGATAATACTCACATAGTCTCATGAACAAGGTATTCTACTCACCTCTTTGTCAGTGTTCTATTTTAAGATGATTGAGATCATACTAAGTTAAAATGAGGACATATTTTGTTTTGTTTTATTTAGTCTTAGTGTCTTAGCCAAATTAATAATTATTATTGTCCAAATATTTTTACAAAAATAATTTCACTTAGTCTGCTAAGAAGCTCATTTTAAAAAGATTTATTTGTTTATGAATGTTGTATTTGCATGTGCACCTCCATGCTAGAAGAGGTCATCACATCCCAGTATAGATGGTTGTGAAACACCATTTTGCTTTCTGGGAATTGAACTCAGGACCTCTGGGAGAGCAAACTGTGCTCTTTACTGAGCCACCTCTCCAGCTCTTTACTGTTGTTAGTTAATAAAGACAAATTTATTACTTTATTGAAGTTAAAAAAATAGTATACAACACACAGAACTCAGTTTAAGCAAAAAAATGCTCCAAAAAAGAAAAAAAAATAGAAAAGCAAATAATGAACCAAATATATGAATAATAACTAAATAATAAAGCATAGTAACTCAGACCATTTATTTTTCTTGCTTTCTTTACTATCCATTTGTTACCCTTTATTTTTTGTGATCAAATATCTACAACTGTCTATGAAATTCAAGTTTGCTGGACTTTTCATCATCTATTCATGCTTTCTGTATTTAACTTCTTCATTAGCCAATATTTCCATTTATGTGCTTTGACCTAAGAATGCCCATGTGAACTGAAAATTGACAAGTATGTGAATAGTTCTGACAACTGCTTTTGTTGGGCTTCTATAACCATATATACATAAGTTGCTCCTCAGCCATATAGTGTGCATGTCACAAATGGGTCAAGCAATTGAATTGTATTAGATGTTTGTTATCAGTGACTTCGAGTGCCATGCAATTTTTTTTCTAACATCTTTATGTCCATGCAGAATTTATAACATCTGGAATACCTATACTTTCTAGAAACTAAATCTTCACCTTTACTATGAGTTCTGATCTCATATGCTCAAGCCTATTAAGTGAATTTTCAATGACATATTCCTAGAAGAAGCATATTGTGTTAGAGAGCGTTGAACCTGTAAACAGAAGAAATGTTTTCTTCTTTCAGAGTTTCACATTTTCAAATTATGTTCCTTTAGATTTTGTATAAAATAGGATACTAAAATGCTACTTTGTTCTGGCTCACAACTGATGTGAAGTGTGTTACAAACAATATGTATAAAATATAATTTGTAGGCAGTATAAGGGGCTTGAGATTGAAATGACAATACTGATATTTTCAAATGTTTCACAAACCAGTTTGTGTCTTACCTGTCAAAACAGGAAAGTAACAATTTTTATGCTATAGATATTTTTTCTCTTGTGGCAATATTATAAATATAATTTATACTTATGTAAGAAGCACAAGAATAAAGTAGCTACCAAAAAAACAACTTAATCTGAGATATTACCCTTGAAATTTTTTAAAGTATGATTGATTCTCTAGATAGCATTGCTAATTTATCATCTTATTTGACACTGAAAATAATGAGACTATGAAAGTGGTATTTGGAAGGGAATCTAGGTGGCGAATCTAGGTGGTGGTCTAATACCTTATATAATTTTTTATAGATGTATTTTTCTTTTATTTATTTATTATTTATACAGAATTCTGCCTGCATGCATGCTTATGAGCCTGAAGAGGGCACAAGATCTCATTATAGATGGCCATGATATAGTATGTGGTTGCTGGGAATTGAACACAGGATCTTTGGAAGAACAGCCAGTTCTCTTAACCACTGAGCATTTTTTCCAGCAACTCCCCCATTACAATTTTTATAAGAAAAGTAAAATACCATGTTTTTTCAAATAAGAAATTACTCTGACAATAAATCATAACATTTTTCTTGGTGTTTGCATGTATATCTTTCTGTCTTTCCCTCTGTAAGTGTGTTTAAGTATATATTAGTAGACAAAAGTGGACACAAAACTGGATACCAGAGTAGGTGTTTGGATGACTTTTATCTTCTACCATTTTCCTTCATTGCAAGTCTTGACCTGAACATAGAGATTAAATTTTCTCACCTAGGCTAACAGGCACAGAGTTCTTACAATTCTCCCATTTCTGCCCCCTCAGAGCTTTGTTTATAGGTTTCCCAAGGAAAACCAGGTTTCATATGTTGATGCTGAGATCCAAATTCTGTTCATTGTGCTTTTCAGGCAAAGTTCTCTTAACCACGGAGAAAAACTCCCCAGTCACATAACTGAAACTTTTAACCCAAAGAGCATCGGTGTAGTGCTTATTATATTTGTTTATTTTAATGTACTGAAACATTGGATGATTTCTTCATTTTATATTTCTATGTATTGTAATCCAGGTAAGGATAATTAAAAACCCACTGTTGCTCTTGGTGTCTAATATTATATAATTACTTACAATCAATTCCTTCTGAGGGTGCTCAGAAAATATTATGAAAAATATTTCTGTTTCAGTGAAAAACAAAGTGAATTATTGGGAATCTGGTCAATAAGCTGCTAAGCACAGGGAATTTGTAACACAAAAACTTGGAACAGTTGAGGGAAGTAGAATGCTGGAACTTTAACTTTGATCTTAACCTTATGGAGATACTAGTGTACCCACTTTATTTTCATGGACTTGTCTAGTCAGCAAGCAAGTCAGAACTCTTCATGTTTGTCCAATTTTCTCTTTATGAAATTTAATTTCAAGACATCCAAGAGCTTTTCCTGATAATTGGAATGGGATCCTGGGAACACAGAATCACAGAAGATGCAATCTATATGTTGGGAAATTTTCAAGTGAAATACGAGATATTAAAATGTGTCTTTTCAATTTCAAAACTTTGCACTGAGGATACAAAACAGAATTTGCCTTTGCTGCTTGTTGCAGCAAAGTATAAAATGTAGATTTTTTCACCTTGGCTGTAGATACTTCAGATAATGCCAGGGCATCCACTTTGTCGTATTTTTGTTCACTCTTCATTCTTGGAAAAATTTAATAATACTTTGTATATTTAATGGTTTACTATGAAAAATCTGATGTTTATTTCTGATATTTAATCTGATAATTAATTTCTGATATTAAATGAGATATTTATTTCTCTGGGGTTTTTTGTTTTTATTACACTATTATCTGTTTATATGTCTGTCTTCATCTGCCTTTACTGTCTTTCAGCATGAAAACACCAGAGCAACATGGTACAATTAGAGATAACATGGGTCATATGTAAATTTTTAATATAAATTACTTTAAACTCATTAGATTAAATTAAAAAATAATTCTCTGTGTAACTGGCAACCTTTCTCCTACTCAACACTCATGTGTAGCTATTAGATTCTGTAATAAAAAAAAACAGACATTAAACATTTCCATTTGCAAACATATCTTCTAAAAAGCATTTTATAATATTCAAATTATATAACATGCTGCTTGTTCACTAATATTAATTCATGGAATGTTTGCTTAAATTCAAGTAGATAACAATGAAGTTTTGATTTGGAAAATATATCATGACTGACTGAGTCTCATATAATAACAGAAGCATTGCTTGTTCTATATGTTAATTGCATTATAGCTCTTTTTCTCTGGTAATGAGTATGTTGATGATATCAAATATCATATATAGTTGTACCCACATTAAAATTAATTATATTTATTTATCAACTGTGAATGTGTATCTATAAGGGTATGTATACTTCTACAAAGTATATCAGAGAGCAAGCTTCAGAAAATAAATAGTAGGTATTCTACCATGTGGGACCTGGGGATTGAACTCAGGTTGTTAGCATGGCAGTGATCAATCTTACTTGATAAGCCATCTTGTTGCCCCAGTTAACATGTTTTAACAGTAATGGTAATGTATAGTTTTAATTCCTTGTGTTTTAAGTTTTTGTGTCTAAATAACTATTAGTAAGTAAAATAATTGGCAGGTTCTATTTTTGTTACTTTGAACTATTTTATATTTGTTGTTAAAAGGTTAATTCTTGTTAGGAATTCTGAGCAAGCAATTCAGAAAGCTCTTAGAATATGAACATTGATATTTTCTTTTTTTGGAATAGGAAAACTTTGAAAATTGAATATTGTTGAGAAAACAATCTTTAAAATTAACATTAAAGGCTTATAAAATGAAGTATAATAAGACTTGAATAATCAGGTTGCAGTTACAATTACCGTTTAGACTCAGAATCTTTGTACTGAAATGCTCGCCTTTGCTATCATTCTGCAGGCCATATCACGAGATAAAGCCGAGAAGTTCAGAAAACTACAAGATGCCAGCAGATCAGCACAGGCTCTGGTGAAACAGATGGCAAATGGTAATTACATGAAGTTGATTTAAATAATCTTCTTAGAGATTTGATAAGCCCATAGGTTCATCTTTATCAGCTGAATTATATCAGACAAGCACTTCCTGAGTACACATTTAAAATAAAAGCAGTTAGTATATTTATTATTATTTTTCTTTCAAGCTAAACAAATTATTGGGGGAAAGGAAACTCGAGTCTATTGATCAAAACTGAGACATCATAGAATATTTTATAACTATTGGAGAGAAAGAAATTTTCAGCAAATTCTAATAAAATTTGTGTAAGTAAATTAAAGAAAACTGAGGTTTTCTGAAGTAATTATTCATGATATCAATTGAATAATTTTGAGTAAAGGCACTTAAAACTTTTAAAAAGTAATTTCACCCTTATATTTGTGGTTGTGAGCCTAGATTTTAAAGAACACAAGAAGTTAAACAACACACCAAGTAATCCAATTTAAAAATGGGGTAGAGAACTAAACAGAGAATTCCCATGAGAGGATTGTCAAATGGTAAAGAAACACTTAAAGAAATGCTCAGGGGCTGGAGACATGGCTCAGTGGTTAAGAGCACTGGCTGCTCTTGCAGAAGTTCTGAGTTCAATTCCCAGCACCCACATGGTGGCTCACAAGCATCTGTAATGGGATCTGATTCCCTCCTCTGGTATACATGAAGACAGAGCACTCATGTACATAAGTGGTGGGATCTAGAAAAGATCATTGTGAGTGAAGTATCCCAGAAGGAGAAAGACAAACATGGAATATACTCGCTTATATAGACCTAAAAGATACGATAAACATAATGAAATCTATACACCTAAAGAAGATAATCAAGAAAGCAGACACGGGGTATGATGATCAATCCTCATTTAGAAAGACAAATGGGATATGCATTGAACGTATGACAGGAGTCTACCGCAGAAGGCATCTGAAAGACTCTACCTAGCAGTGTATCAAAGTAGATACTAGGACTCATAACCAAACCCTCGGCAGAGTGCAGGGAATCATATGAAAGAAGGGGAGTTTGATGTGGAAAGGATAGGAGCTGCACAAGGACCAAACATATCTGGGCACAGGGTCTTTTCTGAGATGGACACTCAACCAAAGACCATGAGAGGATAAAACCTAGATCCTCTGCTCGGATGTGACCCGTGATAGCTCAGTAATCAATTGGTTTCCCATAATAAGGGGAACAAGGACTATTTCTAACAGGAACTCAATGACTGGCTCTTTGACCTCCCCACCTCCCAAGGGAGGAGCAGTACTTTTAGGCCACAGAGCAGGACTTTGCAGCCAGTCCTGAAAATACCTGACAAAACGGAGTCATATGAAAGGGGAGGAGGTCCTCCCCTATCAGTGGACTTAGAAAGGGGCAGGGAGGAGATGAGGGAGGGAGGGTGGGACTGGGGAGGGAATGAGGCATGCAGCTGGGATACAGAATTAACAAAATGTAACTAATGAGAAAAATAAAATTAAAAAATAAAAAGAAATGTTCAACGTCCTTAGTCATCAGGGAAATACAAAGCAAAATAATTCTGAGATTCCACCCTAGACCCATCAGAAAGGCTAAGATCAAAAACTCACTTGTTGGAGGAGTTTTGGAGAAAGAAAAACACTCCTCCATTGCTCGTAGGAATGTAAACTTGTACAACCACTTTGGAAATCATTCTGGCTTTTTCTCAGAAAATTAGGACTAGTACTACCTCAAGCTCCAGCGTATATCCAAAAGATGCTCAACTGTACTACAAGGACATTTGCTCAACTATGTTTATAGCAGCTTTATTCATAATAGCTAGAATCTAGAGACAACCTAGATGTCCCTCAACTAAAAAATGGATACCGAAATTGTGGTACATTTACACAATGAAATGACACACAGCTATTAAAAACAAGGAAATGATGAAATTTGCAGGCAAATTGATAGAACTAGAGAAGAACATCCTGAGTGAGGTATTCCAGAAGCAGAAAGACACACATTCTATATACTCATTTATAGGTGGATATTAATCACATAATATAGAATAAACATACTAAAATCTATACTTCTAAAGAAGCTAAACCTCAAGAAGGACCCTAAGAAAGAAGTTTGATTCTCATTCAGAAGAACAAATAGGTTAGATATCAGAAGTAGAAGACAAGGAACAGGAAAGGAGCCTTCCACAGGAGGATTCTGAAAGACTGTGAATCAGAGTATCTAAGCATATACTGAGACTTAAAGCCAAACTTTGGGCAGAGTGCAGGGAATCTTACGAAAGAAAGGGGAGATAGAAAAACTGCGAGAGGACAGGAACTCCAGAAGGGGACAAACAGAGCCAAAAATCTGGGCTTAGGGGGTCCTGCAGAGACTGATTAATCAACCAAGGACCATACAATGTAAATAACCTAGACCTCCTACTCGATGTAGCCCGTGGGCAGGTTAGTATCCTTGTGGGTTCCCTAGTAAGGAGAGTAGGGGCTGTCTATGACATGGACACAGTGGCCAAATCTTTGATAAATACTCACTGGCAAGGTGGCCTTACTAGGCCACAGAGAAAAAGGATCCAGACAGTTCTAATGAGACCTGATAGGTTAGAGTGAGATAGTAGGGGAGGTGGACCTCTCCTATCAATGGACTAGGGGATTGACAGAGGTCTGAAGAGGGAGGTAGTGTTGAACATGGAAGAGAAGAGAAAGGGAGCTACAGCTGGAATACAAAGTAAATAATGTGTAAATAATAATAATAATAACAATAAATGTAAATTTACCAATATAACTTACAAATAACCAAAAAGTTGGTTTAACCTTTCAGCCTTATAATACTACTGCTACTACTTGTGGGTTTTTTTGTTGTTGTTGTTTTTTGTTTGTTTGTTTGTGTTTTGGTGTCTTATAAAAAGAGGTGTTCTTGGAATTATAACTTAATCCCCTCTTTTTTTCTTTGAGACAAAAGCTTAGGGTAACATCATATTCGTATCCTAAATTTTTATATAAATTTAAGTATTTATTCTCTTTATATTAGGAACATAGCACTTTCCCTCCTCTCCTTCCTTTCCAATCCTCCCACACTTTTCTACCTCCCTTTCTCAAAAGGGGAATACCCCCATGTGGTAATACACATATGTAACCGAAGGGCAGCTTGGTGTTATCTTATTTTAAAAAGTACAATTATTCTTGAATCTGTGTAGACTGTTGTAAAGTCATGTGAGCAAACTTTTTCCCCAGCTTGTGTCCTCTAAGCTTGTATTCATTTCTAAATAAAAGTAATTTTATAAAAACCACAAACAATGCAACTTCAAGACAAGTTTATTTTTCTATTGCCAGGGTTAATATGAATAATAAAGCATGTTTTAAATATACATGTCAACATATTTGAAGAACTGCCTACATTTTCCATCATAAGTTTTTATATGAATTAATTTTAGCTTCAATTGCTGTGTTGGCACCAATAAGCTCAGTTATCTTCATAGGAAATCAATTTATTTTCTTTTTTATTTATTTAATTAATTTATTTATTTTATTCATTACAGTTTAGTAATGTTGTATACCAGCATTAGCTCTCTCCATTTCCCCCTCCTACTCTACTTTTCTCCTTCTTTTCCTTCCATGCCCCTCCCCCAGTCCATTGATGGGGTGGTCTCCTCCACTTCCATCTGACCCTAGCCTATCAGGTTTCAAAAAGGCTGACTGCATTGTCTTTCTCTGTGGCCTGGTAAGGCTCTTCCCCCCTTAGGGGGAGGTGATCAAAGAGCCAGCCACATAGTTCATGTAGGAAATAACCCTTGTTCCACTTATTAGGGAACTCACTTGGACTCTGAGCTCTCCTGGGCTACAACTGTGAAGGGATTCTAGGTTATCTTCATGAGGTCCTTGGTTGGAGTTAAAGTCTTAGGAAAAAAACTTGGGCCCAAATTTTTCCATTCTGTTGCTGTCCTTGGGGAGATCCTATTCCCTCCAGTTCTTTCATTTCTGCCTTCTTTCATAAGATTCCCTGTACTCTGACAAAAGTTTAGCTATGAGCCTCAACATCTGCTTTAATACCCTGATGGGTAGAGGCCCTCTGTCATAGGCTCCTCTCTTATTCCCTGTTTTCTACATCTTCAGATGTCCATCCCATTTGCCTTTCTAAATGAGGATTGATCATCTTGCCCAGGATCCTCCTTCTTGATTAGCTTCTTTAGGTGTACAGATTTCAGTATGTTTATCCTATATTATAAGTCTTTTAGTAACCACTTTTATTTATTTATTTATTTATTTATTTATTTATTTATTTATTATTTATTATTATTTATTTATTATTTATACAGTATTCTGCCTTCAGGTGTGCCTGCAGGCCAGAAGAGAGCACTAGATATAAACCACCATGTGGTTGCTAGGAATTGAACTCAGGACCTTTCGAAGAGCAGCCAGTGCTTTTAACCTCTGAGACATCTCTCCATCCCCCTAGTATCCACTTATAAGTGAATATATATCATGTGTGTCTTTCTTCTTCTGGCGATAATCTTTTCCCAGAGAATAACCTTTTCCCTTTCCTACCATTTGCCTGCAAATTTCATGATTTCCTTGTTTTTATTTGCTATTTTTCCATTTTGTAAATGTACCACAATTTCAGTATCCATTCTTCTGTTGAGGGACATCTGGGTTGTTTCCAGATTCTGGTTATTATGAATAAAGCTGCTACAAACATGCTTGAACAAATGTCCTTGTTTTATAGTTGAGCATATTTTGGACATATGCCTAGGAGAAGTATAGATGGATCATTAGGTAGTACTATTCCTAACTGTCTGAGAAAGTGCCAGATTTATTTCCAAAGTGGTTGTACAAGTTTACATTCCTAACAGCAATAGAGAAGGGTTCCTTTTTCTCCACATCATCTCCAGCATCTCTCATCACGTGAAGTTTTGAACTTAGCCATTCTGATGAGTGTAAGGTGAAATCTCAGGGTTGTTTGGAATCGTGTTTCCCTGATGACTAAGGATATTGAACATCTCTTTAACTGTTTCTCCACCATTTGATACTCCTTTGTTGAGAATTCTCTGTTTAACTCTCTACTCCATTTTTCAATTGGATTACTTGATTTATTGGTATTTGTGTTCTTGAAACTATATATTAGCCTTTTTATTATTATCATTTATTACAATTTTTATATTCAATTTGTATCCTTGCTGTGGCCCTTTTTCTGGTCTCCTCCCAAACTCACCCTCCCTCCCTTTTTTCCCCCATGCCCTTCCCCTGGTCCATATATAAGGGAGATCCTCCTCCCCTTCTATTTGACTCTAGCCTATCAGGTTTCATCAGGACTGGCTGTGTTGTCTTCCTCTGTGGACTGGAAAGGCTGCACCCTCAGAGGGACAGGTGACCAGAGAGCCTGCCACTGAGTTCATGCCAGAGAAATTCCCTGCTATATTTACAATTACCTCACATGGAGAATGAATCTATAGACTATATATAAGCCTGAGTTTTGGGTCCTTTCCATGCCTTTTCCTTTGGTTGGGGTATCATTCTCTTCAGAGCTGCCAGAGCTCAGTTTTTATGGCTCTGTTAGTATCCTTTTGGATATCCTGTTTTCTCTAGGTCTTTCCATCTCCTCCTTCATTCCTAAGTTTCCCTGTACTTTGCCCAAAGTTTGGCACTGAGTGCCTGTCTCTACTCTGATACCTGGATCACTAGAGTCATTCAGAGGCCTTCTGCGGTAGGCTCCTTCCCTTTTCCCTATCTTCTTTTTCTTCTGATGTCTATCACATTCTTCCCTAAGAATGAGAATTGAGCATCTTCCCTAGGGGTTTCCTTGTTGTTCAGCTATGTTAAGAGTATAGATTTTAGTATGTTTATCTTATACTGTGTGGCGAATATACACTTTGATTGAGTACATACCATGTGTGTCTTTCTGCTTCTTAGTTACCTCACTCAAAATGATCTTTTCTAGTTCCCAATATTTGCCTGAAAATTTCATGATTTCCTTGATTTTTAAAGCTGAGTAGTATTCCATTGTGTAAATGTACCACAATTTCTTTATCCATTTCTACTTTGAGGGATATCTAGCTTGTTTCCAGAGTCTATTACAAATAAAGCTTCTGTGAACATGGCTGAGCAAATGTTCTTTTTGTATAGTTGAGCATATTTTGGATGTATTCCTAGGACTGATGTAGCTGGATCTTGAGGTAGCACTATTTCTAATTTTCTGAGAAAGTGCCAAATTTATTTCCAAAGTGGTTGCACAAGTTTACACTTCCACCAGCAATGGAGAAGAATCACCTTTTTCCACATTCTCTCCAGCATGTATTGTCACTTGAGATATTTTTATTATTAATTACAGTTTATTCACTTTGTATTCCAGTGGTAGCACCATCCCTTATTTCCCTCCCAATCCCACTGTCCCTCCATCATCTCCTCCCAAGCCCCTCTCCAAGTCCACTGAGAAGGGAGGTCCTCCCCATCCATCTGACCCTAGCTTTTCAGGAATCATCAGGATTGTCTGCATTGTCTCCTCTGTGGCCTGGCAAGGCTGCTCCTCCCTCAGGGAAAGGTCAAAGAGCCAGCCACTGAGTTCCTGTCAGAGACAGTTCCTGTTCCCATTACTAGAGAACCCACTTGGACACTGAGCTGCCATGGGCTGCATCTGATCAGGTGTTCTAGGTTCTATCCATGAATGGACAGATCGTGGTTGTATAACCAATCTCAGAAAAGATCCCTGTGCCCTGATGTTTTGGTGCTGTTGCCCTCCTTGTGGAGCTCCTGTCCTCTCCATGTCTTATTATCTCCCCATTCTTTCATATGGTTCCCTGCACTCTGCCCAAAGTTTAGCTATGAGTCTCAGCATCTGTTTGATATAAGGCTGGGTAGAGTCTTTCAGAGGTCCTCTGTGGTAGGCTCCTGTCCTGTTTCCTGTTTTCTCCTTTTTCTAATGTGCATCTTATTTTTCTTTCTGAGTGAAGATTGATCATCTTACCCAGGATACTTCTTCTTGCTTGGCTTCCTTAGGTGTACAGATTTTTGTATATTTATCCTATAGTATATGTCTAGTATCCACTTATAAGTGAGTATATTCCATGTGTGTCTAAAAAGCAAAAAATCAAGTAACCCAATTTAAAAAAAATGGGGTACAGATCTTAACAGAAAATTCTCTGTTGAGGAATATAGAATGTCAGAGAAACACTTAAAGAAAAGTTCAATGTCCTAAGTCATCGGGGAGATGCAAATCAAAAAGACCCTGAGATTTCACCTTATACCCCTCAGAATGGTTAAGATCAAAAACTCAAGTGACACTACATGTTGGAGAGGATGTGAAGAAAGGAGAAGCCTCCTCCATTGCTGGTGGGAATGTAAACATGTACAACCACTTTTTACATCAATCTGGTACTTTCTCAGACAATTGGAAATAGTGCTTCATCAAGATCCACCTATACCACCTCTAGGCATATATCCAAAATATGCTCAAATACACAACAAGGACATTTGCTCACCATATTCATAGCAGCTTTATTCATAATAGTTGGAACCTGGAAACAACCCAGATGTCCCTGAATGGAGGAATGGATACAGAAATTGTGGTACATTTATACAACGGAATACTACTTAGCAATTAAAAACAAGGAAATCATGAACTTTGCAGGCAAATGGTAGGATCTAGAAAAGATCATCATGAGTGAGGTATCCCAGAAGCAGAAAGTCACTTGAATATTTTATTTTAGCTATTCTGATGGGTGTAAGGTGAAATCTCAGGGTTATTTTATTTGCAGTTCTCTGATGACTAAGGATGTTGAACAATGAACTCACTTATAAGTGGATATTAACCATATAAAATAGGATAAACATACTAAATTCTATACTCCAAAACTAAACAACATGGAAGATCCTAGGGAAGTTTTTTAATCCTCACTCAGAAAAACATGGGATAGACATCAGAACTGGGAAAATATAGGGAACAGGACTGGACCCTATCACAGAGGACCTCTGAATGACTACCCAGCAGGGTGTTGAAGCAGGTGCTGAGTCTCATAACCAAACTGTGGGAAGAGTGCAGGGAATCTTATGAATGAAGGGGTATCTAGAAAAACGTGGAGGGCAAACATACACACACTTCAACTGTGTTTATTTTTCTCCTACAATGGAAGAGAAATACAACACCCAATGATATTACTTAAGTGAACCCAATTCGCTTATATATTGATATACATCGAATTTGAAACCAAACATATCTATAATCAGAGTTTTAATTATAATAGAAACTATTTTTCTAGAGATTGTCTCTTAGACTGTGATTTCATGGGATGTATGTTTTGTTTTTATTTCCAGAGGGTATTAATGCTGAAAGCATCCAACAAGCCTCAGAACAACTGAACAGCCGGTGGACAGAATTCTGCAAATTGCTGAGTGAGAGAATTAACTGGCTAGAATACCAAAGCAACATAATTATTTTTTATAATCAGCTACAGCAACTGGAGCAGAAGACAACTACTGCTGAAAACTGGTTAAAAACCCAACCCACCACTCCATCAGAACCAACAGCAATTAAAAGCCAATTAAAAATTTGTAAGGTAAGAATTTTCTCTTTCCAGTTGAAGCATGATTAATAGGCACTTGATAAATTGCAACAGGGCTATCATAAATTGGTAATGATTTTTTTCCCAATCGCTTTTAGTAGTGAAAATTTCAACTCCAAAGGTTTCAGTGGGGTACAGTAAAGATCAAAATATAAAAAAAGAAAAATGTTTAAAGAACTACTGTAGTAATACAGTAGTTACTGTATTACCCCAATCCTGGGGTTGATTTGTATATTTTTGTAACATGGCTAACTCATTTTGTCAGTTTGCATTGGGGTAAAATGGGAAGTATAGAAAGTACTTTTTTAATAAAAGAATAAGCAGTACTCTACAACTCTTCAGTTGTAAAACCTAGTCCCATGATAAAAAACTTGTAAACAATAAAAGTAGTTCCAAGAGTTAACAATAAGGCCTTATGGTATGTAATGAGAAAAAAGAGAAATCTAACAAAAATAATGGCACATTTTGAGTAGTATTTCTTCACAAAGAGATATTTTACTAATGTCCTTGCTCGGTAGTTGAACCTCAAGCTATTCTCTGTCCAAAGGCAGAACGAATCAGTGTTGAAATTGTGAATACACAGAAGAGTCAGAGTCTTATTAACAAGGCAGCATTAAAAGTGAGCCCACATTCCTAGTAAGTGGAACCAGGAACTGGGGCTGTCTCTGACATGTGGCTTACTTTTTTTTTTGTCTGTTTTTGTTTTGTTGTTTTTTTCTATTCTTTTTTTAATTTTTTATTAATTACACTTTATTCATTTTGTATCCCCCCATAAGCCCTTCCCTCCTCCCCTCCCGATCCCACCCTCCCTCCCCTTTCTGCATGCATGCCACTCCCCAAGTCCACTGATAGGGGAGGTTCTCCTCTCCTTTCTGACCTTAGTCTATCAGTTCTCATCAAAAGTGGCTGCATTGTCCTCTACTGTGGCCTGGTAAGGCTGCTCCCCCCTCAGGGGGAAGTGATCAACGAGCAGGCCAATCAGATTATGTCAGAGGCAGTCCCTCTTCCCATTACTATGTAACCCACTTGGACACTGAACTGCCATGGGCTACACCTGTGCAGGGGTTCCAGGTCATCTCCACGAATAGTCCTTGGTTGGAGTATGAGTCTCTGGGAAGTTCCCTGTGTTCAAATTATCTTGTTCTGTTGCTCTCCTTGTGGAGTTCCCGTCCCCTCCAGCTCTTACTATTTCCCACTTCTTACATAAAATTCCATTCACTCTGCCCAACAGTTGGCCATCAGGCTCAGCATCTGCTTTGACAGTCTATACTGCAGAAGCTTTCAGAGGCCCTCTGTGGCAGGTTTCAAGGTTGTTTCCTGTTTTCTTCTGGCTTTCAGAGGCCCTCTGTAGCAGGTTACGAGGTTGTTTCCTATTTTCTTTTTCTTCTGATGTCCATCCTCTTTGCCTTTCAGGA
>NW_026590552.1:202081-238468 GCF_907164565.1 Psammomys obesus
CTTTGTATATACTCGATATTAGTCCTCTGTCAGATAAAGGGTTAGTGAAGATTCTTTCCCAATCTGTAGGCAGGCGTTTTGTTTTGATGACAGTGTCCTTTGCTTTACAGAAGCTTTTCAGTTTCATGAGGTCCCATTTATTGATTGTTGCTCTTAGAGCCTGTGCTGTTGGTGTTCTGTTCAGGAAGTTGTCTCCTGTGCCTATGAGTTCTAGGCTGTTCCTCACTTTTTCTTCTAACAGATTTAGAGTATCTGGTTTTATGTTGAGGTCTTTGATCCACTTGGACTTTAGTTTTGTGCAGGGTGATAAATATAGATCTATTTTCATTTTTCTGCATGTGGACATCCAGTTGGACCAGCACCATTTGTTGAAGATGCTATCTTTTTTCCATTGAATGGTTTTGGCTTCTTTGTCAAAAATCGAGTATTCATAGGTGTGTAGGTTTATTTCTGGGTCTTCTATGCAGTTCCATTGATCCTCCTTTCTGTTTTTATGCCAATACCATGCAGTTTTTATTACTATTGCTCTGTAGTACAACTTGAGATCAGGGATAGAGGTACCTCCAGATGATCTGTTGTTGTACAGGATTGTTTTGGAGATTCTGGGTTTTTTTTTCTCCATATGAAGCTGAGAATCTTTTTTTCAAGGTCTGTAAAGAATTGAGTTGGTATGTTGCTGGGAATTGCATTGAATCTGTAGATTGCTTTTGGCAGGATGGCCATTTTCACAATGTTAATCCTACCAATCCATGAGCATGGGAGATCTTTCCATCTTCTGAGATCTTCTTCAGTTTCTTTCTTCAGAGACTTGAAGTTTTTCTCAAACAGGTCTTTCACTTGCTTGGTTAGTGTCACCCCAAGGTACTTTATGTGGTTAGTGGCTATTGTGAAGGGTGTTGTTTCCCTAATTTCTTTCTCGGCCATTTTGTCTTTGGTATACAGGAGTTCTTCTGATTTTTTTGAGTTGATTTTGTATCCTGCCACTTTGCTGAAGGTGTTTATCAACTGGAGGAGTTCTCTGGTTGAATTCTTGGGGTCGCTTATATATACTACCATATCATCTGTGAATAGTGACACTTTGACCTCTTCCTTTCCGATCTGTATCCCCTTGATCTCCTTTAGTTGTCTTATTGCTCTGGCTAGGACTTCAAGTACTATGTTGAAGAGGTAGGGAGAGAGTGGGCAGCCTTGTCTTCTCCCTGATTTCAGTGGGATTGATTTAAGTTTCTCTCCATTGAGTTTGATGTTGGCTATAGGCTTGCTGTATATTGCCTTTACTATGTTTAGGTATGTGCCTTGTATTCCTGATCTCTCCAAGACTTTAAACATGAATGGGTGTTGGACTTTGTCAAATGCTTTTTCAGCATCTAAGGAGATGATCATGTGGTTTTTCTCTTTCAATTTGTTTATGTGGTGGATTACATTGATGGATTTCCGTACGTTGAACCACCCTTGCATGCCTGGGATGAAGCCTACTTGGTCGTGGTGGATGATATCTTTGATGTATTCTTGGATTCTGTTTGCAAGTATTTTATTGAGTATTTTTGCGTCAATGTTCATAAGAGAGATAGGTCTGAAGTTCTCTTTTTTTGTTGGGTCTTTGTGTGGTTTAGCTATCAGGGTGACTGTTGCTTTATAGAATGAATTTGGTAATGTACCTTCTGTTTCTATTTTGTGGAATAGTTTGAGGAGAATTGGTGTGAGCACTTCTTTGAAGGTCTGGTAGAATTCCGCGCTGAAACCATCTGGCCCAGGGCTTTTTTTGGAGGGGAGACTGTGAATGACGGCTTCAATTTCCTTGGGGGATATTGGGCTGTTCAGTCTTTCTACCTGATCTTGACTTAATGTTGGAAGATGGAATCTATCAAGAAAATTGTTCATTTCATTTAGATTTTCAAATTTTGTGGCATATAGGCTTTTGTAGTATGACCTAATGAATGTTTGAATTTCTTCTGTGTCTGTAGTTATGTCACCCTTTTCATCTCTGATTTTGTTGATTTGGATATATTCTCTCTGCTTTTTAGTTAGTTTGGCTAAGGGTTTGTCTATCTTGTTGATTTTCTCAAAGAACCAGCTTTTTGTTTCACTGATTCTTTGAATAGTTTTATTTGTTTCTAATTGATTGATTTCAGCCCTGAGTTTGATTATTTCCAGCTCTCTGCTCCTCTTGGGTGTATCTGCTTCTTTTTCTCCTAGGGTTTTCAGTTGGGCCATTAAGTTGTTTGTATGTGATGTTACAAATTTCTTCTTGCAGGCACTTAGTGCTATAAATTTTCCCCTGAGCACTACTTTCAATGTGTCCCATAAATTTGGGTATGTTGTGCCTTCATTTTCATTGAATTCTAGGAAGTCTTTATTTTCTTTCTTTATTTCTTCCTTAACCCAGCTGTCGTTGAGTAACAGGTTGTTCAGTTTCCATGTGCGTGTAGGCTGTTTGTTATTTCTGTTGTTGTTGAGGTCCAGCTTAAGTCCATGGTGGTCAGATAGAATACAAGGGATTATTTCAATCTTTTTGTGTCTGTTGAGGCTTTCTTTATGACCAATTATATGGTCTATTTTGGAGAAGGTTCCATGAGGTGCTGAAAAGAAGGTATACTCTTTTGAGTTTGGATGAAAAGATCTGTAGACGTCTATTAGGTCCATTTGATTTAGGGTCTCTGTAAGTGTTTTTATTTCCCTATTTGTTTTCTGTCTAGTTGATCTGTCCCTTGGTGAGAGTTGAGTGTTGAAGTCTCCCACTATTAGTGTTTTAGGATCAATGTGTGATTTAAGCTTTAATATTGTTTCATTTACGAATGTAGGTGCTCTTGTATTTGGGGCATAGATATTCAAAATTGTGATGTCCTCTTGGTGGATTTTTCCTTTGATGAGAATATAGTGGCCGTCCTTATCTTTGTTGATTAACTTGGGTTGAAAGTCTATTTTATTAGATATTAGGATGGCTACTCCCGCTTGTTTTCTGGAACCATTTGCTTGAAAGACATTTTTCCAGCCCTTTACTCTGAGGTAGTGTTTTATCTTTGTTGCATAGGTGTGTTTCTTGGATGCAACAGAATGTTGGATCCTGTTTCCGCAACCATTCTGTTAGTCTGTGTCTTTTAATTGGGGAGTTGAGTCCATTGATGTTGATAGAAACTAGTGACCAACAATTGTTACTTATTTTAGATGTGGTGTTGGTGGTGTCACTGAGTTTCATTGCTTGTCTTCTTTTGTTTTTTTTTTTTTGTTGTTGTTGTTTAGTTATCTATTTCCTCTGTTTCCTTAGATGTAGTTGTTTTCTTTGGTTTGGAGTTTCCCTTCTAGTAACTTCTGTAGAACTGGGTTACTATGTAGATATTGTTTCAATTTGGTTTTGTCTTGGAATATCTTGAATTCTCCGTCTATGTTGATTGAAAGTTTTGCTGGGTATAGTAGTCTGGGTTGGAATCTGTGGTCCCTTAAGGACTGTATGATTTCTGTCCAGGCCCTTCTGGCTTTCATAGTTTCTGTTGAGAAATCTGGTGTGATTCTGATAGGTCTACCTTCATATGTTACTTGACCTTTTTTCCTTGCTGCTTTTAGAATTTTTTCTTTGTTTTGTAGGTTCAGTGTTTTGACTATGATGTGACATGGAGAATTTTTCTTGTCTAGTCTACTTGGTGTTCTGTAGGCCTCTTGTATGTTTATGGCCATCTCCTTCTTTAAGTTGGGAAAGTTTTCTTCTATAATTTTCTTGACAATATTTTCCGGACCTTTGAGCCTGATGTCTTCTTTTTCTTCTACTCCTATTATTCTTAGGTTTTGTCTTTTCATGGTGTCCTTGATTTCTTGGATGTTTTGTGTTTGGAACTTTTCTGATTTTATTTTTTCTTTGAGAGACGTGTCAATTTCCGCAAGTGTATCTTCGGCTCCTGAGATTCTTTCTTCCATCTCTTGTAGTCTGTTGGTGATGCTTACCTTTGTGTCGACTGATCTTTTCTCTATGTTCTCCAGCTCCTGGTTTTTCTCTATTTGTGTTTTCTTTATTGATTCTAATTCTGTTTTCATGTCTTGCACCATTTCCTTCATCTGTTTGAATGTGGACTCCTGGTTTTCAATGATAGCTTCTATTTTTTTGTTAGTTTCCTCTCTATGTATCACTAATTGTGCCTCTACTTCTTTGGGTATAATTGCCTGTATTTCTATGAGAGCTTTGTTTATTTCTTCTTTATTTGCCTTCATTTGTGTGGACATTTCTTTGAGAGCTTTGTGCATTTCTTCTCTGCCTCAATTTTCATGGTCATTTATCTGAGTGCACGATTTGTTTCCTCTTGGTTAGTCTCGATTTCTTTGGTTATTTCTCTGAGGGCTTTGTTCATTTCATCTCTATGGGCCTCTAATAGCTGGACAAACATAGTTTTGAGGTCGTTTTCTTGTATATCTAGTGAATTGAAGTGTCCATTTTTTTTGTGGGGTTGCTGGTGAGATCATTATGTCCTGATTTTTGTTGGGAGTGTTCTTACGTCTGCCTCTAGCCATCTGGTTATTTATAATCCTCACTGGTTGTTCCTTGAGATTGTAATTTGGGCTATGATCCTCTCTTTCTGTTTTCTGGACTGTTTTTTCAGGAAGATGAGAGAGGTTCACTGCTTTGGGGGTGTGCACTGTGTTTTCAGTTTTGCCTAAGTAAAGAATGTGACGCTGGCGCTATTCGCGTGCGCTTTTAGCGGGCGCAGTGTGCATGTGTGGATTGTCTGACTATTGCAGTGGCCTGCAAGCCACTATTATGCAGTTCTGATTGAGATCCAGGGATTGTTTGCCTGGATTACTCTGGTGGACCTGCAAGGCAGAGGCTTCAATGTTTGGGTCGCTATCCCAAGAATCCCTATGATGCCCACACTAGGGGTGTGGGTGGCAGGGATCTCATCTGGTTGCTTCTGTGGAGAGGCCCTGGGTCTGGGGCAATCTCTCCCTAGAAGGCTCACTCACTCTCTTGCAGCACCAGTTGGAATGCACAGTGGTTCCCCTTGCTCACTACTCTCAGTTTTGGTCCTGCTGCAGAAGTGCACGGGTAGAGTAACAGTCAGCTCTGTGACACTGTGGCCGCAGGACTCGGTGTCCACCTTTCCTGTGTGCTGCCTCTTTGTTCTTTCCCTCTGCCAGGAGGGGTTGTGTTGACTGGTCCCTGGGTGGCGCAGGAAAGAGTTAGGGTGAGTGTATTCAATCCAGATCCCGGACCCAGATCTCTCTGCCAGAAGCAGCCTAGCAGTAGAATCTATGTTTGCTGATCCCAAGAGAGTACCAGGTAGGGTTGAGTGTCCTCAGATCCAGAGCTTGGGTTTCTCTGCTAGGGGCCGCTGGGTGAGCTGGAGAGAGGGTGATGTGTCCTTGGCAGGCTGCCTCTCTGTCCTTCCCCTCTGACCTTCTCTTCTGCTAGGGCGAGCTTATGGAGGTGCTCTCAGGGGAGTGCCAGCAGGGGTTGGGGCTTCTCAGTGGGATCCTGAGCCCTGAGTCGGTGGCATTTCTCTGCAGGGGAGGGGGGGGGCGCCGGTGATAGAACTTGCTGCTAGACCTTATTGCGCTGGACCCAGGATAATCTCAGGACGTGTAGAATGACCATAGTCCCAGATCCCGAGCTGTAGTTTGTTTGCTAGGAGCGGCAGGCAGCACTGGAGTTCCAGCACTGTGAAGCCACTGTGAGCCTTTTTATCCTTCTGCTCAGCTGTGGCAGTGTGATGGCGGTGGTAGGGTGATGGCGGCGTTTGGGGGAGTGCCCGAAAGGATTGGGTTTTCTCAGCCCTGATATCGGGTTGGGGTACAGACAATGTGGTCTGTGGCAGATTCTGCTGGATGCCTCCTGCCTCCTCCGAAGAGTGAGTAGGTATTTTGAGCTGGGTGTGCAGCTGCTATCCGCCCGTGGCAGGAGCTCAGTTGTGATGGCGGCAGGTACCCGCCGTGGTCGGAGAGACCTTCTAGGGAAAGACTAGGTGACCCGTGACCAGTCTGGCAACTTTCCTTCCCCGTGGGTTTTTTTTTTTTTTTTTTTTTTTTTGTGACTGGGACTCGCAGCCTTAGGCCCCCTTGTGCCCACCAATCAGCCTGGGAAATTGATCGTGATAAGCAGGCTTGTGGCACCAGCCTGGGACCCAAAACCCGGTTGCTGTGTTCTCTTTTGGGTTCTGGCTGGGTAGCCGAGAGTGGACCCGACTGATTCCCACGCCGTGGGAGCCTCCCCTCACCTGAGAAACATGATTGATCGCTGTTGTTTTAGGGCCCAGAGTTCAGTCTCCTGGTCGCTGCATGTAGTGTGTTGTTCCGCTTCTCAGACACGGTGTTCTCCCGGTGCCGCCATCTTGGCCCCTCCCTTCTGTGTTGGTTTTTATATTGAGGTATTTGATCAACTTGGACTTTAGTTGTGTGCTGGGTGATAAATATGGAAGAATTTTCATTTTTCTACATGTAGACACACAGACAGACCAACACCACTTGTTGAAGATGCTGTCATTTTTCCATTGTATGGTTTTGGCTTTCTTGTCAAAAATCAAGTATCAGTAAGTGTATAGGTTTATTTATGAGTCTTCTATTCAATTCCATTGATCCACTATTCTCTTTCTATGCCAGTACCACGCAGTTTTTATTACTTTTGCTGTATAGTACCACTTGAGATCAGGGATAGATATACTTCCAGATGATCTGTTGTTGTACAGGATCATTTTCGCAATTCTGGGTTTTTTTTTTTTTTTTGTTTTTCCATATGAAGTTAAGGATTTTCCTTTGAAGTTTTGTAAAGAACTGTGTTGGTATTTTGATGGGAATTTTATTAGATCTATAGATTGCTTTTGTCAGAAAGAACTTTTCACTATGTTAATCATAACAATCTATGCGCATAGGAGATTTTTCCATCAGAGACTTGAGGTTTTGTTTTGACTTTTTTCTTTAACACATTTTTCATAAGCTTGGTCATAGTCACACCAAGGTACTTTATGTTATTAGTGGCTATTGTAAAGGGAGTTATTTACATAATTTCTTTCTTGGCCCTTTTGTCTTTGGTATACAGGAGGACGACTGATTTTTTTTTTTTTAGTTAATTTTGTATCTAATCACTTTGCTGAAGGTGTTTATCAGCTGAAGGAGATCTTTGGTTAAATTTTTAGTGTCACTCATGTATACTATCATATCATCTGCACATAGTGATACTTTGGATTCTTCCTTTTAGATTTGTATCCCCTTGATCTCTTTTAGTTGTCTTATTTCTCTAGCTAAGACTTCAAGTACTACAATCCAGAGAGAGTGGGCAGCCTTGCCATGTTCCTGATTTCAGTGGGATTGATTTAATATTTTCTCTCTTTAGTTTGATGTTGGCTATAGGCTTGCTGTATATTGTCTTTACTAAGTTTAGGAATGGGACTTGTATTCCTGATCTCTTCAAGACTTTAATGTGAATAGCTGTTGTATTTTTTTTTTCAAATGATATTTCAGCATCTAAGGAGATAGTCATGCAGTTTTTCTCATTCAGGTTGTTTATATGGTGTATTACATTGATGCATTTCCATACACTGAACCACACCACCCCTGCATGCCTGGGATGAACCTACTTGGTCATGTTGGATGATATCTTTTTGTGTCCTTGGATTTCGATTGCAAGTATTTTATTGAGTATTATTGCATCAATGTTCATAAGAGAGACAGGTATTAAGTTCTCTTTTTTGTTGGGTCTTTGTGTGGTTTAGGTATCAAGGTGACTGTGGCTTCATAGAATGAGTTTGGTAATGTTCATTCTGTTTTATTTTTTTGGACAGTTTGAAGAGAATTGGAGTTAGCTCTCCTTTGAATGTCTGGTAGAATTCTGTGCTGAAAGCATATGACCCTGAGCTTTTTTATAAGGGAGACTTTTGATTATTGCTTCTATTTCCTGGGGATATATAGAACCATTCAATCTGTTTAATTGATCTTGACTTAATGTTGGTAGATGGAATCTATCAAGAAAATTGTCCATTTCCTTCAGATTTTCAAATTTTGTGGCATAGAGGCTTTCTAGTAAGACCTAATGTTTGTTTGGATTTCCTCAGTGTCTGTTGTTATGTCCACCTTTTCTTTTTTGGTTTTGCTGATTTGGATAGTTTCTCTTTATCTTTTAGTTAGTTTGGCTAAGGGTTTCTCTATCCTGTTGATTTTCTCAAAGCACCAGTTCTTGGTTTCATTGATCCTTTGAATAGTTTTATTTGTTTCTTATTGATTGATTTTAACCCTGAGTTTGAATGTTTCCTGCTAACTACTCCTTTTGGGTGTGTCTGCTTATTTATTTTTTCTAGCCTTTCAGGTGAGCCATTAAGTGGCTTGTATGAGATGTTTCAAATTTCTTTTTGAAGGCTCTTAGTGCTTTGAATTTTCTTCTTAACACTGCTTTCAGTGTATCCCATAAGTTTGGGTGTGTTATACTTTCTCTTTCTTCGTTTATTTCTTCCCTAACCCAGGTGCCATTGAGAATAGAGTTTTCAATTTTGATGTGTGTGTAGACTTTTTGATATTTCTGTTGTTGTTGAGATCCAGCTTTAGTCCATGGTGGTCAGATAGAATACAAGGAATTATTTCAATCTTCTTCTATCTTTTGAGGCTTGCTTTGTGGCCAACTATGTGGTCTATTTGGAGAAGGTTCCATGAGGTGCTGAAAAGCAGGTGTACTCTTGAATTTGGGTGAAAAGTTCTATAGACATCTATTAGGTCCAATTGATTTAGGGCCTCTGTAAGTGCCATTATTCCCGTATTTGGCTTCTGTCTAGATGACCTGTCCCTTGGTGAGAGTGGAATGTTGAATTCTCCCACTATTAAGGTTTTGAGATTGATGTGTGATTTGAGCTTCAATAATATTTCATTTACAAATGTAGGTGCTTTTGTATTTGGGGAATAGATGTTCAGAATTGTGATGTCCTCTTGGTGGATTTTTCCTTTAATGAGAATGAAATGCCCCTCATCATCTTTTTTGATTAATTTTGGTAGAAAGTCTATTTTATTAAATGTTAGGATAGCTACCCCAGCTTGTTTTCCAGGTCTGTTTGCTTGAAAAATATTTGTCCAGCCCCTTACTCTGAGGTAGTGTTTATTTTTGTTGCAGATGTTTGTTTCTTGGATGCAGCAGGATGTTGGATCTTGTTTCCACAACCGTTTTATTAGTCTTCATTTTGTTGTTGTTGTTGTTGTTGTTGTTGTTTTTGGAGAGTTGAGTCCATTTATGTTGATAGATAATAGTGTCCAATGATTGTTAATTTCTTCTATTATGGAGTTGGTGGTGTTACTGTGTTTCATTGCTGTTTGCTTTTAATTTTTTGTTGTGAAGTTATCTGTATGCTCTGTTTTCTTTGGTGCAGTTATTTTCATTGGATTGTAGTTTTCTTTGTAGTATCTTTTGTAAGGCTAGGTTGCTGTGTAGATATTGTTCAATTTTAGTTTTGTCATGAAATATTTTCCTTTCTCCATCTAGGTTGATTGAAAACTTTGCTGGATGTAGTAGTCTGGGTTGGCATCTGTGGTCTCTTAAGTCTGCATGACCTCTGCCCAGGCACTTCTGGCTTTCATTGTTTCTGTTGAGAAGTCTGGTGGGATTTTGATATATCTACCTTTATGTGTTACTTGGCCTTTTCCCCTTGTTGCTTTTAATATTTTTCTTTGTTTTGTAGATTTAGTGTTTTGACTCTGGTGTGACATGAGGTGTTTTTGTTCTGGTCTAGTCTATTTGGTGTTCTGTAGGCTTCTTGTATGTTTATGTTCTATGATTTTCTTGAAAATATTTTCTGGACTTTGGAGCCTGGAATCCTCTTTTTCATCTATTCCTATTATTCCTAGATTTTTTTCTTTTCATGGCAACCATGATTTCTTGGATGTTTTGTGTTTTGAACTTTTCCATTTTTTTTTCTTTGAGAATTGTATCAATTTCTGCACTTATATCTTCAGTGTCTGAGATTTCCCCTTCCATCTCTTATATTCTGTTGGTGATGCTTAACTTTGTGGTTCCTGATCTTTTCTCTAAGTTCCACAGCTCCAGGGTTTTCTCTGTTTGTATTTTCTTTATTGATTCTAATTCTGTTTTAATGTCTTGCTTCATTCCCTTCATCTGTTTGAATATGGATTTCTGTCTTTCCATGATTGCCTCTATTTTTTTGTTCATTTCTTCTCTATATGCCACTAATTGTGCCTCTACTTGTGCCTCTACCTGTGCCTCTATTTGTTTGGCACCTGTGATTCTTTGAGACTTTTGTTCGTTTCCTCTTTATGTGCATCTAATAACTGGATAAGTATAGTTTTAAAATAATTTTCCTGTGTATCCCATGGATTAAAATATCCGTTAATTTTGGGGGTTTTCTGGTAAAGGCATGATGTCCTGATTTTTGTTGGATGTGTTCTTATGCAGACTTCTAGCCATCTGCTTATCTGTAACCTTCGCTGTTTGTTCCTAGAGTCTGTACTTCAGACTGGGTCAGTCTCTGGTATCTTCAGAAAGATGAGAGAGGTTCACTAGTTTGAGAGTGGTTGTTGGTGTTTTAGCTGTAGCTAAGTGAGGAAGGTCACTGGAGCATATCCGCATGCGCTGGTGTATGCATAACAGTGTACCTTGGGAGAGAGTGGGCTAGGGTTTGTAGATGCCTAAAGAGTGGTGCTTAAGTACTAGGGATTGTGAAGAGTGAGAAAGGTATGGGTGCTGGTGCTGTTCATGGGCATAATGCTCATGCATTGGTGCCCTGACTACCTCAGTTGCCTACATGCCTGTAGTACTATCCTCCTGGTATTCAGATCTGTCTGCGATCTTGGTATTGTTTGCCTGGACTCCACTGGGAGACCCACAGAGCAGGGCCTTCAGTGTTGGGAACACTGTCCCAAGAATGTCTCTGTTGCACAAGTTCGGTTTGGGTGAGAGGGATCACATGACTGGCTGCTAGTGTAGAGGGGACCCTGGTCTTTGGCTAGACAAGCACTTACTTAAAGGTACATTCACTTGCTTGCAGGCCAAATTGGAAAGCACAGGGGTTCCTTCTGTTCTTTATTCTCAGATTTAGGCCTGCAGGGGCAAATGAAAGTGCAGGAGATCCATCAGCTCAGTGATGTCCACCGTTTGGCTGCAGGGTAGGTATGCCTCTGTAGCCTGGGTCACAGAGTTTGTGGGAGGATCCTGCTTGTACCATTGTCCTGTCCCAGTGGCAGCTCTGTGCGAACAGCCTGTGCTGTTTCAGTCACTAAGTAGATGGAGGTTTTTACTTGGACTATCTGCCACCTAGCCTCAGCTACAGTCCTCCCCATCCCCACCCCCAAGGCCCTACTGTTCCCTTTCAGTCACTGAGTGTGGAGGCATGTTTTTGGGGCAATCACTGAAGTCTCAGCCAAGCAGTCTCAGTGCTTGAGGCAGAGGCTAATGCTGGCTGCCTTTCTTAGCAGGGATACCCATGCTTAGAAAAAGGGGAAGTACAGGGGGTTGAATATTATCCACTCACAGTCCCTGGAGATGTCCACAGGTGACCCTGATCCAAACTGTCCCAGGACCTGGGTTGTCCCTTCTTGCCCACAAAGCTGCAATGTGGATGTTCTGGCTTCAGCCTCCACTCCACTCACCAATTTCGGAGTTTCTAATCGTGTGTCCCTCAGATGCTTTGTGCGCTGGTTGCTGCCATAAGGAACCTCTGTTTTTCACTTCTTGAAGTAACCTTTTATTCATGAGCTTATCTTCTATCATCTTAGAATCTCCTGGTATCACTGTAACTAGTCTTGCTCTGAATTTGTTTTGGTCTATTTATCCTGCTTCCTTTCACTGTACCATCTTCTGCCTTTTTTAACCTTCTTCTTAATAAAACAAGCACCGTAGAATTATACTATGTACATTACATTCTGCCAGAAGATAAAGTATAATGTTCACATGTTTAAATTTTTTATATCTGCAACGTCCTCCTGTCATGTTGGATGTATTAGATTGGAGATATTTGTGAATATATTAAATATTTAAGAAAAATTATATTAACAAGGAAAAGAGCTAATGAAACACTTATTTTAAATGTTATCTCAACTATATTTAGAACTAGTAGAACTTGGTATTAAAGAAGATGAAACTGAGATCATTGAAAAATGGAGAAGATGCTCAATTCAAAGAAATATGTTCAACATTTTAGCCATAATATGTATATTTGAGAGCAAAATATGTAGTTCAAAACTGTGGCACTATACTTTTGCATGAACCATTTCATTTATGAAATAAGATTAAATACAGCACAATTGCAAAGATCTATTCCCAAAATTTTTTAAGGGAAAGTACAGTTATATTTACATTTTCTAAGCACTATAATGAAAAAGGAAGAGATCACTGGCTTAAATTTAGAGAAAGGACTTGAGGAGAGTAAGTGAACGTAGGCAGAGATAGTTTCTTCAACAAGAAGTCTGTGATAAGACCTGAATGAGGTTATAGAGACATGGAGTAGAAAAATTAGCTTTGAAAGAGACCTGTAGTGAAATAATGTTTAGATTATTAGATTTTTCAAATAATAATAATAGTAATAGTAGTAGTAGTAGTAGTAGTAACAATAATAAAACTATAGCTAATAACTATATTTTTTACAATTAAAGTATTTTTATTACTGTTTATAATTTTTTCACCCTGTATCCTGCTTGTAGGACCCTCCCTTATCTCCTCCCTGTCCCCCTTCTTTCCCTCTTTCTCACAATTCCTCTCCTCTAGCTCACTGAAAAAAGGGGAGTCCTCCTCTCCTACTATCTGACCTTAGCCTATCAGGTCTCATCAGGACTATTTGGATCCTCTTCCTCTGTGGCCTAGTAAGGCCACCCTACCCAGAGGAAGTGATCAAAAAACAAGTAACAGAGTTCCTGTCAGAGACTATCCCTGATCACCTTGGAGACAGAATTGCCTATGGGCTGTATCTGAACAGGGGGTTCTAGGTTCTCTCCATGCATGGTCCTTGGTTGATGTATCAGTTTCTGATGGAACCCCTGGACCTAGATTTTTGGCTTTGTTTGTCTCCTTGTGAATGCAATATACAACAAGCTTATATCTCACATCAAACTAAACAGAGAGAAACTTAACTAAATTCCACTGAAATCAGGGACAAGGCCAGGCTGCCCACTCTCTCCATATCTCTGAAATAGTACTTGACATCCTTGCTAGAACAATAAGACAACTAAATGAGATCAATGGGATAGAAATCAGAATGGGAGAAATCAAAGTATCACTATTCGTATATGATAGTATACAAAAGTGACCCCAAAACTCTACCAGGAAACTCCTACAGCTGATAAACAATTTCGGCAAAGTGACTAGATTAAAAGTTAACTCAAAAAAGAAAAAAAGAAAAAAGAAAAAAAAGAGTAGCCCTTCTGTATACAAAAGACAAAAGGTTTGAGAAGGAAATTAAGGAAACCACACCCTTCACAATAGCCTCACCAAAATAATAAATAAATAAATTGGTAGATAGATAGCTAAATAAATAAATAGATAAATAGATAGATAAATAGTGTCTTGGTGTAACTCTGAGTAAGCAAGTGAAAGGCTTGTATGAAATAACTTCAAGTCTCTAAAGAAAGAAATTGATGATTATTAGCCATATTTTAATCATATTGAAAGACAAACATTCTGTGAGGCATATATTTTAAATAGAAATCTCAGAAAAGAGAAAAAGTATAATTAGACATTTAATTGAATTACCTCTAACTAAACAAGTGAAAGATTTATATTTGAAAAGTACATAAATGAAATGAAGTACATAACTAAAAGTAATACAAGAAAAAAATGGTGGGAGATGCTTGTCCATTTATAAATGACAAAGATACCATTGTTTGCCTGGTCATTAATTTTAACTTGTCAGACAAATAAATATAAAGCTTGTCTTTAAATATAAGGAAAATTTAAATTAAAATATCTAACTTAATGGACTGTTTAAACTTTAAACATCGGAAACCAATTTGTTCAAGCTCAGGGAGGCTATAAAGACACCATTACATTGAGTTTATTATTTGTAGTTTGTTTTGCGTACACTAAGGGCACATTGCTAGTAATACCATGAATTGTTTTGTAAGTTTAGTTTGCTCTACATGGAATATGATTTAATATTCTTGAGAGGAACATCATAAAACCACATTTGGTTGTATTTTTTTTTATTTTTAACAATAGCAAACTTCATACACTAATGCTTGTACTGTAGACCATAAATACAAACTTAGTAAAAATATTCTTTTCTAGGAAGGTAAAATGAAACATCCCTCAAATATGAGAGTTGTTTTCTGGCTTGTGTTTGGACATATCGTATTGGTGGCCTGGGTTACAAAAAAAAAAGTACACCAGAATGCCTTAAATTTGCTGTTTTATTTCAGAATCATATAAAAACCTTGAAGAAATGGATGGCTGAAGTAGATGTTTTCCTGAAAGAGGAATGGCCTGCCCTGGGGGATTCTGAAATTCTCAAAAAGCAGCTGAAACAATGCAGAGTAAGATTTTTTTTTGATGCTTTTCAAATGATGTCTTTCATATGACAGCATTTAGCTAGTTTAGTCATTTGCTAATGGGACAGTTCACAATACTTGAACATTTTTTGGGGTGTCTTAACATCATGAGTATTGCTAAACATCCTTCAGAAAAAGTTTCCTTTTTCAAAATATCACTAGTGGAAATGCTGTCTTATACTTGGCTAAAATTTATAAATCTTAACATAAAATTCAATTTAATTTGTAGAGTTTCAGTTCTTTATTTGTTCTTAATACAAGTTATTAGTCATACTGTATTGTATTTTCTTTATTTTCATCAATTAATTAACTTTATACCCTTATCAGAACTTACCCTCCATTCTCTATCCCCAGCCTCTCCCTTGCACCTCCCATCTCTTCGTCCTATGTCCTCCTCCCTTTCTTCTCAGAGAAGAGGAGACCTCCCATGTGTATCAATCCACTTCAGCATATCAAATATGATTGGGCACATCTTCTTCTATTGAGGCTAGACAAGGTGGTCCAATTAGGGGAAAGGGATTCAAAGGCAAGCAACAGAGTTAGAGGTCCCACATGAAGACCAGGCTGTACATCTGTTACATCTTGGGGGCGGGGGGCTAGGTCCATCAGATTTTCATTATGCATTTTCAGTTGAGGGACATCTGGTTTGTCTCCAGTTTTTGATTGTTATAAATAAAGATGCTATAAACATATTTGAGCAAGTTTCCTTGTTGTATGGTAGAACATATTTATGTATATGTCTAGGAGAAGCATAGCTGGGTCTTGTGGTATAATCACAATTTTCTGAGACACTGCCCAATTGATTTCCAGAGTAGTTGTACAAACTTCCACTCCAACTATTGATGGAGAAATGTTCCCTTTGCTCCTCATCTTAGTCAGCATGGACTGTCATTTGAGTTTTGGATATTAGCCTTTTTGACACGTGTAAGACAGAATTTCAGAGTCCTTTGGATTTGCATTCTCTTGATGACTAAGGACATTGAACATTTCTTTTTTTCCCCATCTCATTTATTTACTTTATTCAATTTATATCCTTGTAGCCCTTTCCCTTCTCCCCTCCCAGTCACAAACTGTATCCCTCCCTCTTCCCTTTTTCCTCATAGCCCTCATTCCCACCCACTTCAGCTTATCAAGTTGCACCAGGACTGAACCTGCCCTTTTCACCTGTGGCCTGTCAAAGCAGTCCCACCAAGGGAAAGTAATCTAAAAGCTTGCAAGTGAGTCCGTGTCCAATGCAGTCCTCATTTCTCTTGCTAGAGAACCCCCATGAAGCCTCAACTTCCCATCTGCTACATTTTTGTAGAGGACCTAGGTCCAGTTCATGCATGGTCCTTGGTTGATGCTTCAGTCTCAACAAACCCTCTGGGCCCTGGGTAGTTGGTTCTGTTTTTTGTTTTGTTTTGTTTTGTGGAACTCCTGTCACTTAGGGGTCCTTTTCTCTTTCCTCCCACTATTCTCCAAGACTCCCTAAGCACTGGCCAATGATTGGCTGTGAGTCTCAACATCTGTTTTGAAGTGCTTCTGAGTAAAGCTTCTCAGAGGTCAACTCTGACAGGCTTCTGTGCAAGCTTAGCAGAATAGCATTCATAGTGTCAGGGGTTGGCCCTTTCCCATATGGTGGGTCTTTGGTTGGACCAGGAAATGGGTAGGCATTCCCTAAAATCTCTGCTCTATCTGCTCTGTTTATTCCTGCACATCTTGTAAATTGGGCAGGGTAAATTTTGGGTTGAGTTTTTGTGGGTGCTTATACCTCTAGAAGATCTTTCATTGCATAGATTTGTTTTAGCTATCTTGGGTCTTTTATTTTTCCATATGATGGTGAGAATTGATTTGTCAAGCACTGTAATGAATTGTGTTGGAGTTTTGATGGTAATTGCATCAAATCTCTAGATTGCTTTTGGTATGATTGCCATGTTACTATGTTTATTCTGCCAATCTATGAACACGGGAAATATTTCTATCTTCTGATACCTTTTTCAATTTATTTCTTCAGGGACTTGAAGTTCTTGTCATACAGGTCTTTCACTTGTTTGGTTAGAGTTACACCAAGATAGTTTATATTATTTGTGGCTATTGTCATTATTGTGTTGTTTTCCTAGTTTCATCTTTTAATACTCAAAATTCATGTAGAGTGTTATGATACATATATAAAAAGAAAACTTATGTTGATACTTTTTTTTTAATTTAATGTTAAACCACACATTGTTTCCTTAGCTTTTAGTCAGTGATATACAAACAATCAAGCCCAGTCTAAACAGTGTCAATGAAGGTGGGCAGAAGATAAAGAGTGAAGCTGAAACAGTATTTGCATCCAGACTGGAGAAAGAACTCAAAGAACTTAACACTCAGTGGGATCAAATGTGCTGCCAGGTATGAGTAATTCACTATGGCTTGTGTCCATTAATTTAGTAAATTTTCTCATGGTCTACCTTCTTCGTTATTGTTATTTAAAATATTCTTTTTTTAATTTTATGACGGTTAAATCACTTGTATTTCAAAGAAATTATTCTTTTTCTAGTATAAAAGGATACTTTGTAATTGATATTTTCAATAGTTCCTAATTACTCTGCTGAAAAATAAAAAAATTTCTCTCTGAAACATTTTATTATTTTACTTAATGAGAGAAAGATATTATAAACATACATGTTATATATATATATATATGTATATATATATATATGTATGTATGTATGTTTGTATGTATGGTATGGAAATAAACTACATCCACATCCAAGTTTTTAAATTTACACAGCCTACTTTCCAGATATTTCTTTCTAATTTCAGCATTAAATTGTGAAAAATAAAATATTTATAAGCAGTGTGTATCTAACAGTTCATGCTCAAAACATAACATTTAGAATTTAAAAAGTGATTGCATTTAAATTTAGTGAATTTAGAATTTAAAGATGAGTTCTATTTATTTATGTTCATACATACCTCAAATTACCATAATATGTATATATATTTATTTAAATGAAATGAACATATATCTCAGTTAAAATATTTTATTGAGTTATTTCCTTTGCTTATTCATTGACTATGTAATGATTAAACTTTTCTTATCAGAAATAAATTGAAGATTTAATTTATATTCATGAAAATTCAAGTTAATGGAGAAGCTGGAATTTAAATTACTTAGACGTTATCTAAGAATATGAAGTTAATTTATTCTGATGTCATAAATTAAAGAAAGTGGATGACATATTACTCAGTATTTGACTTGAAAATTTGACAGCAGAAGACATGAACAACTTTCTGATTTATCTATTAGAATAGAATGTATTATAATCAGCTGACACTGAGTTGTGTCTCTTATAATGATCATGTTAGTATTGCCAATGTTATAAATTTAGAAGGAAATGTCATATTATACTGAAATATTTTCATATAAACTTTTTAATATGGAAAGACACAAACATTTTATAATTTCTCCCTGCTATCCTATTATAGCAGACTGTACCATTATGTCCTTATAAATCTTATTTCTGTTACCTTTCCTCTAGTTGATTTGTATAGCATACCATGTATTTTTCTTTATGACAAATCCTGACTAACTTCTATTCTTCCTTTTAGTACTTTTTAGTCTTCTTCAACTGCTTCAAAATATTAAGGGAACACATATTTACTACATAAAATTTAATAACATCTTGACTTAGGCTTTTTATGGGTTTACTGTACAAAATATGTGTTTATTAATATAATTGCCAATTATGCTATTGATGATCTATAAGAGTGAAGAAATTATTTGCATTTGGTAGATAGGTTAATATATTGACCTACAGAGAAAACTGCAATCATTATATTATATTTATTATGATTGATTTGTGTTTCTGAGATACTTAATTTCAAACATGCTGAAAATTCATTTCTCTAAAACAAGGAATTATTTAATATACAGAAACAATTTTAGTTACAGACATAATCACTATTTAAAGAGTTACACTTAAGTAGAAGCATGAAACAGTTTTACAGTAAGTATAACACTGTGGGGTACTTTGTAACAAACTGTTCTGATATAGGGCATTGTTTTTAGAAGTTTTAGGTTTTGCTGTTTTTCTGGTAAATCAGTACTAAATTATAAAACATCTCAAATGTTTATAAAGGGATGCGGTTTTAAAAAGTAGACTTAAAAAAAAAAAAGATTGGTCTGTTGCTCAGTGGTCCACTCTTTTTCTTCAGTCAAAGAAGGCCTTATTTCCAACCTCCAGCACTAAAGAGAAAATGACCAGTAAAAGAAAACAAAACAAAGCATCCTTAGAAATACAGTTCATATGTCTACATACTCTAAATAACATGATTTTCAAAAACATTTTATGTATTTATTAAGTAACTTTTAATTTTACTATATATATGTAAATGGCATATTTATGTCATAATTTATTCATTCCCTCACGTAAGCATTATCTTCAATTGTTTCAAACCTATTTGTGATTTTAAGCTGAATTGAACATTATATATGAAACTTTATATACTCCAATTCACTCTTAAGAATGAAAAAGAGAAATTCAGATTCAGGGATATTAAAAATTTAAACATATGTGATTGATATACTGTCTAAAGTATGCATGTCATTTTTTAAAATGTTCTCGAAAGGTATGGAAACTTCTTTCTGCCACTTCCCCTAAACTAATCATCTTTACTGTTTATTCTTTGCCTATTTTATGCATGGAAACATGTTAATTTGTCAGTTAAATATTAGTCATATTTAAACAACCTCTATACGTACAAACATAATAGATGTGATAGAAATTATATGACACCATATACTATGTATAGATGCATATGTGAATTGTATAATGCATATATTATTTTTTAATTAAATTTTTATTTTTTTAATTTAATTTTATTTTTATTTTTAGTTACAATTTGTTAACTCTGTGTCCCAGCTGTATCCCTCTCCCTCATTCCCTCCCCAACCCCACACTCCCTCCCTGGTCTCCTCCCTGCCCCTTTCCAAGTCCACTGATAGGGGAGGACCTCCTCCCCTTTCATTTGACCCTGTTTTATCAGGTATTTTCAAGGCTGGCTGCAAAGTCCTCCTCTGTGGCCTAACAGGACTGCTCCTCCTCCCCTGGGGGGGGGGGAGGACAAAGAGCCTGCCCTTGAGATCCTGTTAGAAATAGTCCTTGTTCCCCTTGCTTTGGAAAACTACTTGGTTACTGAGCTACCACGGGCCACATCCCAGCAGAAGTTCTATGTTATATCCATAGATGGTCCTTGGTTGAGTGTCAGAGATCAAGGGGATACAAATCGGAAAGGAAGAGGTCAAAGTGTCACTATTCGCAGATGATATGATAGTATATATGAGCGATCCCAAAAATTCAACCAGAGAACTCCTTCAGCTGATAAACACCTTCAGCAAAGTGGCAGGATACAAAATCAACTCAAAAAAAAAAAAATAAATCAGAAACCCTCCTGTACACCAAAGACAAAAAGGCTGAGAAAGAAATTAGGGAAACAACACCCTTCACAATAGCCACTAATAACATAAAGTACCTTGGTGTGACTCTAACCAAGGAAATGAAAGACCTGTTTGAGAAAAACTTCAAATCTCTGAAGAAAGAAATCAAAGAAGATCTCAGAAGATGGAAAGAACTCCCATGCTCATGGATTGGTAGGATTAACATTGGGAAAATGGCCATCCTGCCAAAAGCAATCTACAGATTCAATGCAATCCCCATCAAAATACCAACTCAATTTTTTACAGACCTTGAAAAAAAGATTCTTAGCTTCATATGGAGAAACAAAAAACCCAGAATCTCCAAAACGATCCTGTACAACAACAGATCAACTGGAGGTATCTCCATCCCTGATCTCAAGCTGTACTATTTTTTATACTAATTACAGTTTATTTACTTTTTATCCCAGCTGTAGCCCCCTCTCTTATTCCCTCCCAATCCCACATTATTTTTAATAAACTACTGTGAATTTTCCACTGCTTTGCATTTAGATTTTTGCTAGAATATTTAAAACTACATACAAAATCTACAACATTATATAGTCATTATATGGTCACTTATGTATATGTCAATAAAATTATTAACAATAACATATTTTCAACTAATTTCTTCTTACAAAGAGAACTGCCATACAGAAAAAAAAATATAGCAGTGTGTTTATTTTATCAACTGTAACTAAATGGTTCCAGTTTATATTTATAGCTGTACAGCATATTCAAATTCCACCAGTTTTAGTTCTTTTTGTTTGTTTCTTGTCTTGTTGCACCTTTGTTGTTATTTGTTCTTTTACTTGTGTATAGAGATAGGATTTACACTTTAATCCAAAGCTCACTTCTAAATCACATAGCTCAGACTGGCAATGAACTCATGACAACCTCCCTGCATACATGGATGATAGTCATAGTCCATGATGATTGGCTGCCATGATTTTTTTCTGCCAACAAGAACAGGTTGAGACTAATTATGAAAGAGCATTCTAAATGTAATGAGCTGCATGAAGTATTAGTATATTAAAAAATGAGGGGGCATTTTAATGTTTTCTTCAACTGGATACACTGGTCAGCTCTGCCAATATAATTATCAATCCTACAAGGTCCTTTTAGTGAGAGATAGGTTTGGGATAATCACAGCACCAGTCTCTGCTAAACAGGTTGTGCATTGAGACAAACATTAAGAAGAAGACCCAGGTACACTCAATTTCTCCCTTCCCAGAACAGGAAGTGAAAGTTGGCTTATTTAGCTCATTACTCCTGGTCTTTCTTGCTTCATCTTCACTCTCTAAGCTTTTTGTTATTTATAGACTGACAACTAATGTGGTGAAAATAACGTGCTTTTATTACGAATACTTATATTTTACCTACTTTTTTGTTATATATATTTTTAATTTTAATTCTTGTTTTTGTTTGTTCTTAATGCAAGGTCTACACCAGAAAGGAAGCCTTGAAGGCAGGTTTGGACAAAACTATAAGCCTCCAGAAAGATCTCTCTGAGATGAATGAATGGATGACACAAGCTGAAGAAGAATATTTAGAGAGAGATTTTGAATTTAAAACTCCAGACAAATTACAGGCTGCTGTTGAAGAAATGAAGGTAAAATTAACCCTCTAAAAACAAAGAAAGGAAAAATATAACTATAACATTATTGAAATTCTAATTTTTAAAAATACTATGTCCTGATAAGAACATGCTTATTTTAACTTTCAATAAAAACCCTACTGGATTTGTAAAATAGAGAATGGTTACTGGTTAAGGGACAATTGAGGGTGGTCAGATGCTATTTTACCAAAGTGTGAATTGTAAAGCATTTGGGTTTTATTTGTTTTATTTTGTTAAAGAACAGATTTACAATTTATTCACTTTGTGTCCTAGCTATAGCCTCCTGCCTTATCTCTTCCTCATCCCACCCTCTCTCCCTACACTCCCTTGTCCCTCCCCTAGTCCACTGATAGGGAAGTTCCTCCTCCCCGGCTATCTGACCCTAGCCTATCAAATTTCACCAGGATAGTCTGGACCTTCTTTCTCTGTGGCCTAGTAAGGTCACCTCTCTAGGGGAAGGTGATCAAAGAGTAGACAATCAAATTCATGTCAGACACTGATCCTGCTGTCCTTACTAGGGACCCTTCATGGAGACTGAGCTGCCAATGGGCTACATCTGTGCAGGGTGTCTGTTTCCTCTCCATGCATGGTCCTTGGTTGATTCATCAGTTTCTGTAAGCTACCTTGGGCCCAGATTTTTTGCCACAGGTGGTTTCCTTGTGGAGCTCCTATCCTCTCCAGGTCTTTCAATTCAGCATTTATAAACAAGGGAAACATGAAACTTGTTTACAACTGTATGGAACCATAAAAGATCATTCTGAGTGAGGTAATTCAGAAGCAGAAAGACATACATGGTAAACACTCACTTATAAGTGTATATTAGCCACATAATACAGAATAAACATACTAAAATCTATATTCCTATAGAAGCTAAACAAGTAAGAACCTAGGGAAGTTACTTAATCCTCATTCAGAATGGCAAACAGGATAGACATCTGAAGTGGGAGAAGACAGGGAACAGGACAGAAGCCTACCACAGAGAGACTCTGAAATACTCTACCCAGCAGGTTATCAAAGCAGATGCTGAGACTCATAGTCAAACTGTGTACAGAGTGCAGACAATCTTGTAAAGAATTTGTAAGGAATTATATTTAATGCAAAAAATCTGAGTGATGAGAAAAACCATCTTTAAAAAGTAAATCATGGAAACATATCCCTGTTGAAGGAAATATTTCTATCAAAAATTTTAAGACTAATTGGGAACAGGAATAAAAAAAACAAACCTGCTTACATAACATAAAAAGAACAGAGGTTAAATAACTTGAGATTCATTTGAGACAATGGGAAAACATCCTTTAACACCAGAGTTGTGTAGGCTGTCACAGGAATGTGCATTCTGAGTAAATAGAGTAAGCCTTTCAAGGTTTTTACATAAAAGTCTGTGATGATTTTAAATTTGATTGTGGGGAGCTCATGATGAGGATAGCCATATAAACGGTAAGTATTTTGAAAGTAGTGCAGATCATACTTTTTCTGCCAATTAAAATAAGTGAGACAAATCATCATAGAACAGTTGATTATGAATATACATATTTTATTTGTAGTAGAACAACATAGATTGATGTTATATCACCCCATTCCATTTTGACCTATTCCATTTTAATCTAACACATTCATGATTTTCAAATTCTTTTCACCTGTGGTTGTTGTAGTAATCAAAAAATGAGTGTTGGGCTCAATAATATTTATTGTTAACCCTAAGATTATCACAGCAGTATTATCTAACCTGCTATGGTAAGTCATAAGACACAGACTTGTGATAGATATTATAATTACCTTATTTACCTTGGGCTGGGCAGATATTTCACTTACACTGTCTGAATAAACTCACCATCAGTCTCCCAGTTACTATCCAATGGCATCCACCTTAGCTACCTTTATCTGGAATACCTTCCATCCATAATCTTATAAATGCTATATTCTGTATAGCTCAGATTTTTTGAAGACATTCATTTATCTTTATTACAATCTATCTATAGAATCAAATATATTTGTTAAACTTAAGATGTATATTCCTGTGATAAATTAGACAAGTGTCTGACATGACCATGAGTTGATTAACTAACAATTAACTTTCATTATGTAATATCCTAAACAGTTTGTAATAGTTTTAAAAGTATAGGAAGTAAACCTAAGTATGTATCAATTTACCAAAATCTATACAATGTATCAAAAATACTTATGTTTGCATCAATATACAAAATTCTATAACAATGAGTTAAAAATATCTTTGAAAATGCAAATAAAGCCTTAAGCTGAGGAGTAGATTCAATAATCTATGTTATGTCTTATTATTGATATAAGACATCCTTGTATATCCCTTTTTACCTCTTCATCCCTATTCTCCTTATCTAAGGAAGATAGAGAAAAGAAAAATCTCTAAGTCTAACTTTGCTTTCTTTGAAAAAGACATTAATACTTTATAACCATCTCCCAATGATAATAAACATTCATAGCCCAAGAAAACAAGCAAAAACCTACGTTCCCCTTTAAGGTAAATGGGCATTATTCTCAGTTTCTCCTTGTGGATTTTTGAGATATGAAGAAATCCTATTTGGTGGCACAAATGAAATTGGGAAAAATGGTTCATTAAACAAGCATTAACATTTGCGGTCCAGTCTTTCAATGCTGAAAAATGCCAGGCTTAATAGAAGTCCTTTTTGGAAATTCTGGACCAATTGAGAGTAGTGGCTTTCTTTAAAGACAGGAACTCCACAAGGAGAGTAACAGAACAAGATAATTTGAACACAGGGAACTTCCCAGAGACTCATACTCCAACCAAGGACTATCCATGGAGATAACCTAGAACCCTGACAATGCAGCCACTTCTGAAGAGAACTGATAGACTAAGATCAGAAAGAAGGAGAGGAGGACCTCCCCTATCAGTGGACTTGGGGGGGGGGCATGCATGCAGGAAGGGGGGGAGGGTGGGACCGGGAGGGGAGAAGGGAGGGGCTTATGGGGGAATAAAAAATGAATAAAGTGTAATTAATAATAATAATAATAATAATAATAATAATAATAATAATAATAATAAAGCTCTCTTAGGATCAGGCTTAGATGATGAGCACCAACTGAAGCAGTTGATGCTAGAACAAGCAGTTGATGGTGGAACAGATGTTTCAGTGTCTCAGCTTGCTGAAAGGATGAATCCTGTCAGGTTTGAGCAAGCATCACAGGTGTTTGGTTCTTTCATTCTGAAAATATAAAATTTCTCAAAAGCATGATGCTCTCCTCAAATTATAAATGTATGAGGTGTGTAGAATGTACAGATGAGTTAAGGATGGCTGTCTGCTTTTTTATGAGCAGAAGAAAGATATCTGTAAATCTTCATTCATGCCATATGAAAAGATGACATGCACATGTCGTGAGGATTCTGTAGCCAAAAATAAGTATTGATTATTCATAGATATCTCTGTCTCAGTGAATTTCAGAGCTATTTTCATGTAATGTGATCAGCAATATAAGTTACCATTATTTTTGATCATACAACCATTATCATGTTGAAATTAAACCGAAGTTGCATAGACCTAAAAATTTTCCTTTGGGTTCCTGCACACCTGTTGTTTCAGGCCAAGCCACTACCTGTCTCCCAAGAGAAGTCCTCCTATTGAAAGAGATAAGGTGGTTACCCTGAGCAATAGAAAAAGCATATGTTTTAAATAAATTTTATATAAATTCCTTTTTAATTTAGAGTTAATGCATACCGTACACATGTTGTACCTGTTAAGAACTTTAGGCTTTTAAGAAAATATATGACATATTCTGTCCCAACCTGGAAAATTTTTGTGACATTATACATACATTAATGCAAACACTCGAACGTACAAAGTAATATATATATATATATATATATATTACTTTGTACATATATATATATATATATATATATATATATATATATATAATCTTAAAACATGTAAATTCTAAAACTGAAGGGATGTATAAGAGGTTGGTATCAGAAGCCACACTAAGAGGCTCATAAGCCTGGACCTCAAGCTACAAGATATCATCTAATGCCCCCTACTGGTCTGAGTGTGCACATATGCACAGATAAATGAACACAAACACAAACACACATTTACCACACCACACAAAAAAACACAATTTTAAAAGGAACAGTACATGCTCACTGTATTTGGAATATGGATGATAGAGCCATTTGTTCAGATTTGAAAGTGTATCACTTTTTAATATAAATATATTTTGAGATACTATTTATTTTTATTTTATATGAATTCATGTATGGTCTGCTTGTGTGTGTATTCACCATGTCTGTGTAATGCCCATAGAGTCTGGAATGGGTGACAAATCCTCTAGGACTGTTACAAATAGTCATGAGCTATGATTTGAGTGCTGGAAATCTAATCCATGTTCTCTTGAAGAGAAACCAGTAGTCTTAAATGTTTGCTCTCAATTTATTTATTTACTTTTTTTCTGTGTATATGTATGTGAGCACATATAGAGGTTCCCACAAGGACGCAAAAGAGTATTGGCTCTCCGGGTGCTGGAGTGTCATGGATGTATCATGTCCAGTACATGGTTGGTTCTGAAGAACAGCCAGTACTCTGTACTGCATAGCCATGTCTCCAGCCTTACTACCTCACAACTGAATTTGAAAACACCTAAATCTATCTTTCTTTATTCGTATTATGACATTGATATTCATTGAACATTTCATTTTAAAATTAATTTGTTTGTGCATTATTTTTCTCAAGGCTCTGAGCTGTATCTCCAGCCTCCAAAATTTATTTATTTTTTCATATGCTAAAGCTTTTAACCCATGTTATATAACACATTTTATACATGTCCTATAATTTCTTTGTGTTGTGGTTACATGCCACTAGAATTCTGGAATATTTCTGAAGTGAATTAAAGAAAATGAAGAGGTAGTAATTTACAACAATAATATGTAAATTGTCTTCCTTTAAGTTATGATAGTTTAGAAATAGGTTGAGTTTAAAATATGCTTCAAGGTCTTATTTCTGAGTTTAAACCTTTAACATATGCATATGCATATTGTCAGCTCTTTATTCTGTTCTATTTTCCTGACTTGTAATTATTTGTTTTCTCAAACATAAATGATTATTGGAAAGGAAAATGTAATGTCAATTTAATTTTATGATAAATGAATGATTATAAAGTGATATGTAATCTGCAATGTGAACATCAACTTGAAAGTTTACTATAAGCTGATAATAATTGTAAAGATAAATAGCAAAAAAAAAAGGAAGTTTAGGCTTGGGTTTTTATTTTTGTTGAAGCTATTTTCGTCCTGTCCCCTTCTCTATAAGGAATAGGCAGTTATGCCTTTACAGTCAAATTTTATATAAACTCCCTTTTACCTTTAGAATTTAAGCATACCCTAGGCATCTTATACCTGGGTTTTTACATTTGTTGTGGCTGTCTTTGCCCTGCCCCATTTTCTATATGAATGGGCAGTTATGCTTTCATAACCAAACTTTATATAAACTTCCTTTTACCTTTAGAGATTAAGCATACCCTAGGAATCTTGTACCTGGGTTTTTACATTTGCTGTGGCTCTCCTTTGCTTGTCCTTTTTTTTTATATGGAGTTAGCAGTTTTGCCTTTTTAAATATATGAATTTTAATTTTTGAGTTTTTAGACTTAAATAGACTATTCTGTACTTTGCCACCTGTAAGTCCCTTGTGTCTTTTTTGTATCAGGTGTGACCTGTATTAGTCCCCCATAAAAATGATTTATTTCTGAAAGGATAAGCCTGCTTCCAGAGCAATGTGACACCTTAATTTAGTCAGCATTTAAAACATTTTTTTTTTGACATGGGAGGCATGCAGTTTATGTTTGTCTCCCAGCCTAATTTTGGGGCCTTACATTGACCAACAGATTTGTTTCTTAAACCAAAATGCCCTTTGGTACCAGTTCTCCTGTAGAAGTTCCACTTTTTGAGGAGATTAGTTAGCCTTTGTGGAGCTCTCTTTACATAAACTTAAAATTGATGTGAATTCAACTTTCAGAACAGTAAAGACATAAAATTAATTATGAAGAAAAAAAGAAATTACAATGAAACCTTAAGGAAAAGTTTGATTTTTTTGAATCCTAGACTGTCTCTTCTAGAAGAAAAACAGCAGGTGTTCCTGCCTTGACTTAGCAGAACTCAGAGATCTGCCTGTTTTTGTCTCCTTTGTTTTGGGATTAAAGGCACATACCTCACATTCTTATTTAAACTTTTTATTTTAAATCCACATCATTGTAACTGAAAACTTTAAGGGAAAATCAAATAAAGACACAAGGACATTTTAAGTTTTGGGCCATTGTGCCAATTTAGGCTGTAACAGGCAAGGCCCAGTTTATTATTTTGGGGAATTTAGTTGTTGCTAAAGTGTATCAGAGGACCCTTCCCAGAAAGAGCTGGGAAGTATGCTGCAGATAGAGAGCTTTGAATTTTAGCCGATATTAATCTACTTTTTATCAGGAAGAACGCACTTTTTATTGTCTGTAACTTAGTATTCTAGTCCTTGGCTTTTACTTTTTTCTCCATGGGCTTTTTAAAATTAATTTATTTTTTATTACATTTTATTCACTCTGTATCCCAGCTATAGTTCCCTCCCTCATCTTCTCCAAATCCCACCCTGCCTCCCTCATCTCCTCCCATGCCTCTCCCCAAGTCCACTGGTAGGGGAGGTCCTCCTCCCCTTCCCTCTGACCCTAGTAGATCAGATCTCATCAGGACTGGCTGTGTTGTCTTCCTCTGTGGCCTGATAAGGCTGCTTCCCCAATCAGAGGGAGGTGATTAAAGAGCCAGCCAATGAGTTTATGTCAGAGATATTCCTTGTTCCCATTACTAGGGGACTCACTTGGAACTGAACTGCCATGGGCTAAATCTGTGCAGGAGTTCTAGAGGGGGTTAGGTTATCTCCATGCATGGTCTTGGTTGGAACATCAGTCTCAAAAAAAAAAAAAATCTGTGCCCAGAATTTTTGATCTGTTGCTCTATTGTAGAGATCCTGTCTTCTCCAGGTCTTCCTATATCTCCCTTCTTTCATAAGATTGCCTATACTCTGCCCAAATTTTGACTATGAGTCTCAGTATCTCCTTCAATACCTTTCTGGGTAAACTCTTTCAAAGGCCTTCTTTGGTAGGCTGGTGGCCTGTGACCAGTTTTCTACCTCTTCTGATGTCTATCCCCTTTTCCTTTCTGCATGAGGATGATCATCTTACCCAGGGTCCTCCTCCTTTCTTAGGCTCTTTAAGTGTACAGATTTTAGGATGTTTATCCTATATTATATGTCTCATATCCACTTATAAGTGAGTATATTCCATGTGTTTTTCTGCTTCTGGGATACCTCACTCAGGATGATCTTTTCTAGTTCCCACCACTGACCTGCAAATTTCATGATTTCCTTGTTTTTAATAGCTGAGTAGTATTCCACAGTGTACATGTACCACAATTTCTGTATTCATTCCTCAGTTGAGGGACATCTGGGTTGTTTACATATTCTGGCTATTACGAATAAAGCTGCTACAAACATATCTGTTCAAATGGCCTTGTTGAATACTTGAACATATTTTGGATATATGCTTAGGAGTGGTATAGCTAGATCTTGAGGAAGCACTTTTCCTAATTGTCTGAGAGAGCGCCAGACTGATTTCCAAAGTGATTGCACAAGTTTACATTCCCCCCAGCAATGGAGGAGGGTTCCCTTTTCACCACATCCCATTCACCATGTGTTGTCACTTGAGTTTTTGGTCTTAGCCATTTTGAGGGGTAGAAGGTGAAATCTCGGTTCATTGTGATTTGCATTTCCCTGATGACTAAGGATACTGAGTGTTTAAGTGTTTCTCTAACATTTAATTTTCCTCTATTGAGAATTCTCTGTTTAGCTCTGTACCCCATTTTTCAATTGGATTACTTGAGTTGTTGTTTTTTAACTTCTTGAGTTCTTTGTATACACTGGATATATTAGCCCTTTTTCAGATATAGCATTGGTGAAGATCCTTTCCCAGGCTGTAAGCTGTCCTTTTGTTCTTATAATAGTGTCCTTTGCTTTACAAAAGCTTTTCAGTTTTATGAGGTCCCATTTATTGATTGTTGATCTTAGAGCCTGTGCTGTTGGTATTCTGTTCAGGAAGTTGTCTCCTGTGCCAATGAGTTCAAGGCCCTTCCCCACCTTTTTTCTTTTAACAGATTTATCTAGTGTCTGGTTTTATGTTGAGGCCTTTGATCAACTTGGACTTTAGTTTGTACAGGGTGATAAATATGAATCTATTTGCATTTTTCTACATATAGGCATCCAATTAGACTAGCACTATTTGTTGAAGATGCTTTATTTTTTCCACTGTATGGTTTTTGGCTTCTTTGTCAAAAATCAAGTATTCATAGGTGTGTGGGTTTATATCTGGGCCTTCTATTCAATCTGTTGGCTTTTTTCCTTTTGTGTTTGAACTTTTTAGGAGAATTCATGGAGAAGAACCATCACCATTAAACACACTGCAAACAGATCTATGGCTATGACAACCAAAACAACATCAAAAGAGATCTAAATACCCTCTGCCATGGTGTTTTTAATTTTAGATGCAATTCTAGGCTGAGCTCTGCCTAGAAGTCTGCTTCCCAATTTTGCTTCTCTAGCTTGCCATATCTCCACAGCCATTGGCAGTGTTTCTGTTCTGTGAGAACTGACCTAGCCATGAAGGGGTGGCAGCAGCCAGTTTTGTTATGTTAAGTCTGCTCCATTTGTCTCCTGGTATGCTTGAGTAGGCTATGTTTTGCTTGTGGGTATATTTAAGAGTCATTCTTAAAGAAACAGTATTTGACCTGGGAGATTTTAGGTCTTAAATTTGGGTTGTTTTGTTGGGAGCTTATTTCCCCCAACAATCTATGATAAAATATGGTTTAAAAGGTGTGGATACATAAAATTAGTTGGGCACCATTTGTTGTAATAATAATAATAAAAAAAACAATGAGTGTTGGGCTAAATCATATTTATTATTGGCCTTAAGATTATTACAGTGATATTATCTAACCCGCTATCACAAATCATAAGACACAGACCTGTTAGATTTTATAACTACCTTATTTACCTGGGGTTGGGCAGATATTTCACTTACACTCTCTCAATAATCTCACTATCCATCTCCTAGTCACTCTCCAATGCCATCCACCTTGATCACCTTGATCTGGACTACCTTCTATCTATAATCTTATATTCTTCATTTGGGTGTTTTCTCTATCTGCACCATCCTCAGAGTTCTTCCTCCTTGCCCACATGGTTCCTTCTCTACCTAACTCTTCGTGGCTTCCTCCTTTCTCCTCTCTTCCTGTCCATGTCTTTTCCATGATTTGCCTGTCCTTAAAAGCCCAGGAACCTTAGTCATGCCTACCCCCTTCTGCCTTGCCTAGGTATAGGCCATTTAATTAGTCAATTGGGTAGGTTTATACAACAGGGATAAGTATATCTAGGCAAAAATATGCAATCATTAGACAAACCCCCAACATATGATGTTCTATTTTATAATATTATAGTGTTGTGATGACTTTTTTCTATCACCTGTATAAAGTCTGTAAATATTACTTCAATATCTGAAAATATAAATGCTGCCTTTCAAATACTTTGTTTCTTGGAGGATTTTTATTTGTTTGTTTGTTTGTTTGTTTTTCCAGTGTTTTGCTCACCATCACTCTAACTTTAAATTATTTTTATAAGTACTGCTTATTAATATTTTATAAGTACTGAATGCTACCTGATTGGTACATTGTAACAATCAATGTTTTTGTATATGTATGCATGTCAATTACCCAGTCAAATTATTGGTAGTTTTATTTCCATCGATGTAGAGTAGTACTGTGCTTCAAACTTAAAATACTAATAACAATCCTGAAAGTGAGCAGTACAGTTATTTTGTACACTTTGATTGGCATGCTTAAATAGTTGGTCTAGCTGCACAATTGGTACATTATGATGGAAAATTGAAAGACAAGGGCTCTGGCAGCCACTGACAACAGCAGCTAAAGAAATTGGTAAGAAAATTCAGTTTCTTGAGTTTCTCCTTGCCAATCAAGGAATTTCTTGAGGTCAGTTTTCTATCTGTTGTACAGTGATAGGGCTTGCTACAGTGTTCTAGCTGTGCTCATGTGAAGAGCAAATTCATTGTTGGAAATACCAACAGACACTTTTTGACATCTCTATCACTAACAGAAAAAAAAAAAAAACAAAAAACAAAACAGAAATATCCTTTTGCTTATTTTCTTCTCTGACATTAAAATAATGCTACTATTTGGTAACTTATTTTAGTTTTTTACAAGTAAACAAAACTTTTCTTCCTTACTAAAGGACCTAAAGAAACTTTCTTATGAGCAACCACTGGTTTAGTCTGTCTTTTGGAGGTCACAATTAAATATATCCTAAAATTTCATAATGAAAATATTGAATTTTATTTTTCCACTTTTAAAAAATGTATTTATATTTTTATTAACAAAAGTCTATTCACTTGTATCCCCACTGTAACCTTCTCCTTCATTCCCTCCCAAAATTACCCTCTCTCCTTCATCTCCTCCCAAGCCCCTCCTCAAGTTTAATGATAGAAGATATCTTTCTCTCCTTCCCTCTGACCATTGCCTGTGAAGTCTCATTAGGACTGGCTGCATTGTTTTCCTCTGTGGCCTGGTAAGGCTGCTTCCCCCCTCAGGGGGAGGTGATCAAAGAGCCAGCCAATGAGTTTTTGTCAGAGACAGTTCCTGTTCCCATTACTAGGGAACCCACTTGGAAATGAGTTGCCATGGACTACATGTATGCAGGGGTTCTAGGTGTTCTAGGGGTTCTAGGTTATCTCCATGCATGGTCTTTTGTTGGAGCATCAGTCTCAGAAAAGCCCCCTGTGCCCAGAATTTTTTGATCAATTGCTATACTTATAGAGCTCCTGTCTCCTCCAGGTCTTCCTATCTCCCCCTTCTTTCATAAGACTGCCTACAATCTGCCCAAATTTTGACTGAGTCTCAGCATCTCCTTTGATACCCCACTTCCAGCTCTTAGACGCCAATGATAGAAGGAAATGAGTATTTATCACAAATTGTCTCATGATATCCAGTTGTATGCACAGATGAATTACAATTCATAATTATAATGAATAATAAATAATATAATAAATAAAATATGTGACACTGGGCCAAAGTATCAGATTTTGGAATTTTGTGAGCCTTGTGGTGTGTCTTAAATACTAAATTTTCAACAAGTTTCCCTATAATGCCAATGAGTAAATTCCAGACTAGGTATGGCCAATTAAGCTTTGAGAAACAATCAGTCAAATTGTTATTGATTAGAGGCAACTGAACATATATATAATTAGATACATAGAAAATCGAAAAGATCCATTTCATGAAGATGGTGATTAACTATAAAAACTCCATTGTTCAAATCTGCCTGAAGTTGTAATATTGTTACGCTGCTTCCCAAACCTCTCTAACAGCTAAACCAGTCTGCATAAGACATAATAAAAATTGAAAAATCAAGAAAGAAGTATTTCTCAATATTTAGACTTCTCAGTAATTTTAGCTTGTATAAATGGTGATTGCATTTACTGAAGAAAATATTACCCTTCTTCCTCATCTCACAGGAGATGTTAGGCCTCCTTAGAAAAATTGTAACAAAAAAATATATCACCACGATCTTATCTAGTAGTGATAACCACATAACCTTATAACCATTCGTTATAGCATTTGACTCTTGTTGAATGCCTAATAAAGGACAGCAAATTGTGTTTGAATGTTTGATATAAGTGAGGAAGTAATGTTCCATCAGTATCAAAATACTACTGAAATAGCAACAGTTGTGAAAGTTGTTGAGTATGTTAAGATTATTAAAGCAAAGTAGGATTTATATAGAAACAAACTCCAAGCTCATATGATGCCAAAATTTTTACAATAATGAACTGAATTTTTCAAATATTTAAATTTAAATCCATGGAAGCAAACACTTTATACTTAAAAAGTCTTACATGTGCCATCATACAGCACATTTTATGGCATTCTGAAACTAAATCCAAAGGAAAGGTCAATTATACTTAAAATACAGATGTATTAAACAACATTTTATACCCATCTTGTCCATGTCCTGCCCATGTTCTAAACTGTTCCCAGTATTTATACTCATGTCCAAATTCTAATAGTAATAATCTGCATTATTTTCCCCGAATTCCACTTTAAAATTTTGTGATTGGGAAAGTAACATTGGGAAGTATTGGGAAAGTAACATTGTCCCCACTATCTTTCAACCAAATTAAAGTAGTAATTTTGAGGCATATGTTTTCCAGCACATTCCTGTAGGACTATCATCTAGTCATTAACTAAATTGACTAGGATTATCATTGGATCTTCATCATTTTCCCTATCATTTATCCAATTCTTAGTCACCTAATAGTATTTCCTTCACAGCCAAAACATAATACTTACAGTTGGTATTGTTGAAGTTAGAAAAAATCTAAACTACAAATATATTCTCTCTCTTCTCTCTCTCTTCTCTCTCTCTCTCTCTCTCTCTCTGTCTCTCTCTCTCTGTGTGTGTGTGTGTATGTTCTAAAATGTATTTTCCCATCATAAGCTAAATGTAAATGGTCTCCAACTAAGTTACATTGGCCACTTTCTTGTTGACAGGATTATTTAGTTAAAGAAACTCTTTACAATAAGCAAAATACACACTGTGGGTAATCGTGGATAGTATGGACAAAACAAAAGCAACTATAACATTTGTGTTAGTTTTAGATGATATTGAAGACCAACTTAAGGCCTTTTCTTAGATAGATTGCTGCCAGAAAGCAAGGATAACTCACTTTTCTGTCCAGAAGTAAAACAAGAAATGAGACTAAAGTTGTGATTGATAAAGAATCACCAGCCATTCAACAAAACCAAGACAGGGTACCTGGGAAGGTCTGATATATTGTGCTTTGGCTAGTGTAGATGTAAGATTGTTTATGCATATATAATAAATACACATGTATATAGTATTTACATATATATTACTAAGTGATCTTGTTGAGTTGAGCTTCTGTGTGTACAAACTGGACTAATCCCATTTTTAAGTTTTATGAAACAAATTTTGTTCTACAAGAGACTCAGTAGGAAGAACGGTGAGAATTTGAACACTAGTTTTCTATGGATTTTCTAAATTTTCAATTACTGAAAAAATTTTCAATTTTTTTCTGTTTTTTTCTTTTTTTAATTTTATTTTTTTTATTAGTTACATTTTATTAACTCTGTTTCCAAGCTGTATCCTGTTCCCTCATTCCCTCATTCCCTCCCAATTCCCAATCCCACCCTCCCTCCCTCATCACCACCCTAACCCTTTCCAAGTCCACTGATAGGGAGGGACCTCCTCCCCATTCATCTGACCCTGTTTTATCAGGTATCTTCAGGACTGGCTGCAAAGTCCTCCTCTGTGGCCTAACAGGACTGCTCCTCCCTTGGGTGGGGGTGGGGAGGTCAAAGAGCAAGCCATTGAGTTCCTGTTAGAAATAGTCCTTGTTCCCCTTACTATGGAAAACCAATTGGTTACTGAGCTACCAGGGGCTACATCCAAGCAGAGGTTCTAGGTTATATTCATACATGGTCCTTGATTGAATGTCAGTCTCAGAAAAGTCCCTGTGCCAAGATATATTTGGTCCTTGTGGAGCTCCTATCCTTTCCCCATCATACTAACTTCCCTTCTTTCATATGATTCCCTGTACTCTGATGAAGGTTTGGTTATGAGTCTTAGTATCTGCTTTGAAACACTGCTAGGTAGAGTCTTTCAGATGCCTTCTGCAGTAGACTCCTGTCATACGTTCAATGCACATCCCATCTGTCTTTCTAAATGAGGATTGATCATCTTGTCCCGTGTCTGCTCTCTTGATTATCTTTTTTAGGTGTATAGATTTCATTATGTTTATCATATCTTATAGGTCTATATAAGTTAGTATATACCGTGTTTGCCTTTCTTCTTCTGGGATATTTCACTCAGGATGATCTTTTCTAGATCCCACCATTTGCCTGCAAATTTCATGATTTCCTCCTTTTTGATTGCTGAGTAGTATTCCATTGTGTAAAAATACCACAATTTCTGTATCCAATCCTCCATTGATGGACATCTGGGTTATTTCCAGGTTCTGGCTATTACAAATAAAGCTGCTATAAACATGGTTGAGCAAGTATCCCTTTTGTGTACTTGAGCAAATTTTGGGTATATACCTAGCAGTGGTATAGCTGGGTCTTAAGGAAGCACTATTCCTAATTGTCTGAGAAAGCGCCAGATAGATTTCCAGAGTGGTTGTAGCAGTTAACATTCCCACCAGCAGTGGAGGAGGGTTCCCCTTTCTCCACAACCTCTCTAGCATGTGTTGTCACTTGAGCTTTTCATCTTGGCCATTCTGATGGGTGTAAGGTGATATCTCAGGGTCGTTTTGATTTGCATTTCCCTAATGGCAAATGAGGTTGAGCATTTCTTTAAGTGTTTCTCTGCCATTCGATATTCCTCTGTTGAGAATTCTCTGTTTAGCTCTGTTCCCCATTTTTTAATTGGATTACTTGGTTTGCTGCTTTTCAGCTTCTTTAGTTCTTTGTATATACTGGATATTAGTCCTCTGTCAGATAAAGGGTTAGTGAAGATTCTTTCCCAATCTGTAGTCAGTCATTTTGTTTTGATGATGGTGTCCTTTGCTTTACAGAAGCTTTTCAGTTTCATGAGGTCCCATTTATTGATTGTTGCTCTTAGAGCCTGTGCTGTTGGTGTTCTGTTCAGGAAGTTTTCTCCTGTGCCAATGAGTTCTAGGCTGTTCCCCACTTTTTCTTCTAACAGATTTGGAATATTTGATTTTATGTCATTATATTATACTATATTATATTATATTATATTATATTATATTATATTATATTATATTA
>NW_026590552.1:238478-260458 GCF_907164565.1 Psammomys obesus
TATATTATATTATATTATATTATATTATATTATATTATATTATATTACATTACATTACATTACATTACATTACATTATATTATATTATATTATATTATATTATATTGTATTATATTATACTATATTATATTATATTATACTAGACTATATTATATTATTATTCAATTATTATATTGTTCAATATAATAATATTGAAGTGATAACGTTGACTTGCTTCTAAAAGAATTTGTTTTTCTTTGCAGAGAGCTAAAGAAGAGGCACTACAAAAAGAGACAAAAGTGAAACTCCTTACTGAGACTGTGAACACTGTTATAGGTCAAGCTCCTCCTGCAGCACAAGAGGCCTTAAAAAAGGAACTTGAAACATTAACCACCAACTACCAGTGGCTGTGCACCAGGCTGAATGGAAAATGCAAAACTTTGGAAGTTAGTTCTTTTCCTTAGTTTTTATCAGTTCTGTGTCAAAATCATATTTATTAAGTGTCTAAATTTTGATATAAAACCATTGAAACTAGGATTCCTAATCCACACCTTAAAATATGCATAAATTTGTGCCAGTAACTTAACTTGTGTAAACCAGTTTCAATTTTGTGAATGGTTATAATAGATTTTGTGCTGTTAGAGAGATGATCTTGTATTTATGATTGCTTTCTGCTCTTCCAGAGGACCAGCGTTCAGTTCCCAGGAACTAATTTAGGCTGGTCACAAGTGCCTTAATTCCAGTTCTATGGGATCTGGTGCCCTCTTCAGGCCTTTTATGGATACTTGCAAATGTGTTATATATGGTTACACTCACACATGGACATAACTACAAAAGTAGCTTTTAAAAAAGTATAGTATTTAGAAATAGTTTAGGAATTAAGTTAACTATATGACTGAAAATACTTAGACAACATTTATATTTTTACTGATATTAATAGATTAGAAATTTTATCAATAATAGATTTGTATACAATAATATCAAATTGCTTTTATATATTTGAATGTATATAAATATATGTAATTTTCTTACACATAAGCATTCTGTGTAGAAATGTATTAAAATTGTCTTTAATCATCACTGGTCCCTATAGGTTTTTTTAACTCATTTTTATTTTTTATATTAATTACAGTTTATTCACTTTGTATTGCAGCTGTAGTCCCCTTCCTGTCTCCTCCCAATCCCACCCTCTCTCCCTTCTGTCCTCCCATACCCCTCTCCATGTCCACCGATAGGGGAAGAACTTCTCCCCTTCCATCTGACCCTAGCTTATCAGGTCTCTTCAGGACTGGCTGCATTGTCTTTGGCCTGTAGAAATTTTAAAAGATATATTGCCTAACTAGCTCATTTTTTTACATTTTCTATTTATTAATGATCACAGATCATGCTTTATTTTTCCCACCAGGCTTTTTATAGATATTGTGTTTGTATGAATATATAGGAAGATTTCAAGTACCACATAAAGTAACCACTATATAAAATATTAGCAGTAATTTTCATTTTTAATGGCTAAGGATGTTAAAAATTATAAATGAAGGTATTCCTCAGCCATTTATATTTCTCCTTTTGAAAATTCTCTTTTTAATCCTACTCTCCACATTGTAACTGAGTTGTATGTTCCCTTCAGTTTTAGCATTTTGAATTCTTTGAGTATTCTAGATACTAACCTTCTGTCAGATGTACCACTTGTGAAAAAATTTTAAAAAATATTCTATAAGCTGCTCCTTCTGCTGAATAAGGCTTTCTTTTGCTGTATACCATGGTCTTTTTTATTTTTAATTTTTTATTAATTACATTTTATTCACTTTGTATCCATCCATAAAACCTTCCCTCCCCCTCCTAATCCCTCCCTCCCTCCCCCTTCTTCACGCATGCCCCTCCCCAAGTCCACTGATAGGGGAAGTCCTCCTCTCCTTCATTCTGATCTTAGTCTATCAGATGTTATCAGGAGTGGCTGCATTGTCATCTTCTGTGGCCTGGTAAGGATGCCCCCTCCCCTTCACGGGGAGGTGATCAAAGAGCATGCCAATCAGTTTATGTCAGAGACAGTCCCTCTTCCCATTACTATGGAACCCACTTGGACACTGAACTGCCATGGGCTACATCTGTGGAGGGGTTCTAGGTTATCTCCATGCATGGTACTTGGTTGGAGTATGAGTCTCTGGAAAGACCCCTGTGTTCAAATTTTCTAGTTCTTTTGCTCTCCTTGTGGAGTTCCTGTCCTCTACAGATCTTACTATTTCCCTCTTCTTTCATAAGATTCCATGCACTCTGCCCAAAGGTTGCACATAAATCTCAGCATCAGCTTTGATAATCTGCATGGCAGAGCTTTTCAGAGGCCCTCTGTGGCAGGTTCCTAACTTGTTTCTTGTTTTTTTTCCTTCTTCTGATGTCCATCCTCTTTTCCTTTCAGGATGGGGATTGAGCATTTTAGTCAAGGCCCTCCCTCTTGATTAGTTTCTTTAGATGTACAGATTTTAGTAGGTTTATCCTATACTGTATGTCTATATGAGTGAGTATATACCGTGTTTGTCTTTCTGCTTCTGGGACAACTCACTCAGGATGATCTTTTTCAGTTCCCACCATTTACCTGCAAATTTCATAAATTCCTTATTTTTCATTGCTGAGTAATATTCCATTGTGTAGATGTACCACAATTTCTGTATCCATTCTTCAGTTGAGGAGCATCTGGGTTGTTTCCAGCTTCTGGCTATTACAAATAAAGCTGCTACAAACATGGTTGAGCAAATATCCTTATTGTGTACTTGAGCCTCTTTGGGATATTGCCTTGGGAGTGTTATGGCTGAATCTTGAGGAAGCGCTATTCCTATTTGTCTGAGAAAGTGCCAGATTGATTTGAAGAGTGGTGTATGAGTTTGCATTCCCACCAGCAGTGGAGGAGGGTTCCCCTTTCTCCACAACCTCTCCAGCATGTGCTGTCACTTGAATTTTTGATCTTGGCCATTCTGATGGGTGTAAGGTGAAATCTCAGGGTCATTTTGATTTGCCTTTCCGTAATAGCTACTGAGGTTGAACATTTCTTTAAGTGTTTCTCTGGCATTCTATATTCCTCTATAGAGAATTCTCTGTTTATCTCTGTTCCCCATTTTTTAATTGTATTACTTGGTTTGTTGCTTTTAATGGCTGTGCCTCCAGGGTTTGTTCAGAAAGTCCTTTCCTGAGCTATACATTGAAGCATACAACCTGTGTTCTCCTCTAAAAAGATTCAGGGTATCATGTATGATATTGAAGCCCTTCGTCTCTTTTGAGTTAGGTTTTCTACATGGATAATAATCTAGTTTCATTTTTATATGTATTTATGTACTCTAAAATCAGGTGACTAGAGGAATGTGGGCCTCTAGGTATCTCCTCAATTCTGTTCTATTGATGAACATGTCTGGTTTCAAGCCAGTTACCACACTGTTTTTTATAACTATAGCTCTGCAGTATAACTTGAAATCTAGTCTAATGATACCTCTAAGAGTATTTTTATTGTTTGTGATAATTTTGCCTATCCTTGGTCTTTTGTGTTTTCATATGAACTCTAATTATTTCCTTCACTTTGTGAAGATTTAGTTGAATTTTGATGGGATTGTATTAGATATGAAGATTGATATAGAAAACTCATTTCTCAATATTGGTCCTACCAATACATGTTCATGGGGGATCTTTCCATCTATGGTATATTCTCTTGTTCTTTTTTAGGTCATAACTTTTCTATTGTACATGTCTTCCACTCTTTGGTTAAATTCACCTTAAGATATTTCACATTAATGTTGACTTAGTTATCTAATTTCTCTATTTTTATTTTCAGCCTGGACTCTCTATTTTCTACATGAGTCATTTTGTTGATGAGGATGTCCACTGAGGTTTTATTTCACTTATTAAGTTTTTCATTGCCAGCATCATTTCAGTTTGCCTTTTCTTCTGCAATTCTACTTTTTTTTAGAAATAAAATAATTTATAGATATTATTAAAAGGCATTTATATCACAACTAGTTGAAGCACACTCTAAAGGTACAATTGTACCAATTGTATCAAATGACAGAATTCATTTCTAAAAAAGTTTGTATCAACCATGGTGGCCATCTTAACAGGTATTTAAAACAGGAATAGTAGGCATTTATCTGAGTTTTCATTCTTTTTTTTATTTTTTTTATTAATTACACTTTATTCATTTTGTATCCCCCCATAAGCCCCTCCCTCCTCCCCTCCCAATCCCACCCTCCCTCCCCTTTCTGCATGCATGCCACTCCCCAAGTCCACTGATAGGGGAGGTTCTCCTCTTCTTTCTGATCTTAGTCTATCAGTTCTCATCAAAAGTGGCTGCATTGTCCTCTACTGTGGCCTGATAAGGCTGCTCCCCCCTCAGGGGGAAGTGATCAACGAGCAGGCCAATCAGATTATGTCAGATGCAGTCCCTCTTCCCATTACTATGTAACTCACTTGGACACTGAACTGCCATGGGCTACACCTGTGCAGGGGTTCCAGGTCATCTCCACGAATAGTCCTTGGTTGGAGTATGAGTCTCTGGGAAGTTCCCTGTGTTCAAATTATCTTGTTCTGTTGCTCTCCTTGTGGAGTTCCCATCCCCTCCAGCTCTTACTATTTCCCACTTCTTACATAGAATTCCATTCAATCTGCCCATCAGTTGGCCATCAGGCTCAGCATCTGCTTTGACAGTCTATACTGCAGAAGCTTTCAGAGGCCCTCTTTGGCAGGTTTCAAGGTTGTTTCCTGTTTTCTTCTGGCTTTTAGAGGCCCTCTGTAGCAGGTTCCGAGGTTGTTTCCTATTTTCTTTTTCTTCTGATGTCCATCCTCTTTGCTTTTCAGGATGGGGATTGAACATTTTAGTTAGGGTCCTTTCTTTTGCTTAGTTTGTTTAGATGTACAGATATTAGTGGGTTTATTCTACATTGTATGTTTATATGAGCGAGACTGTAAACTGGTACAACCACTCTGGAAATCAATCTGGTGCTTTCTCAGACGACTAGGAATAGTGCTTCCTCAAGATCCAGCCATACCACTCCTAGGCATATACCCAAAAGAGGCACAAGTACACAAAAAGGACATTTGCTCAACCATGTTTGTAGCAGCTTTATTTGTAATAGCCAGAAGCTGGAAACAACCCAGATGCCCCTCAACTGAAGAATGGATGCAGAAACTGTGGTACATCTATACAATGGAGTATTACTCAGCAATGAAAAATAAGGAAATCATGAAATTTGCAGGTAAATGGTGGGACCTGGAAAGGATCATCCTGAGTGAGTTGTCCCAGAATCAAAAAGACACGCATGGTATATACTCACTCATACTTTTTTATTTAATTCAATTATTATATTGATTTGACTTCCTTATATCATTTATTTTTTATTTTCTTCTTTTTTTGAGTTGTTTATCCAATTATAATACTTCTTTTGATTTTTCTGCAAGATTTTCCACATTTTTCTCACTGCTCTTAATTATTATAGGATCAGTAACTTTTGACAGGTACATATTGTCTTGGTTTTACATGGTATGGCATTAGGACTAACATATTTTAGGTACTTATTAGTTACTTCTTAGATTTTACTCAAATCACCTTTTCTTTTTCATTGTAAATGTGTACAATGTTTAGGAGAGGATTAAGTTAAATTTTGATTGAGATCATAATTTTCTAGTTTTGGAACTTGTTTTTGTCAGTTCTGTATCTAGTATTTTGAAGAATACTGCTACTATCTGCATAAACACACAGTATCCAGTGCTCAGCACACTCTTTGCTGGGCTTCTCTTCAGCTTCCTCATGGTGATGTTTTCTACATCTAAAGTTTCAAAATATAATATCTGGTCAACCCAAAGCTGTAGTTAGTAGAATTGGGAAAGCTGGGTATATTTTCAGGAATGTTAGTCCAGGGTCTGTTAGATTGGTTATATGTGTGTGATTCCTTATGTTCATCAGGATAGAAGGATGGATGTCTGCATGTGGGAGTGCCTTTACAATATTTAAAACTAAAAAATTTACCTACTTTAGCACAAATAGATCAAACAGTTTCTAAAAATAGAATATTGTCTTTGAGATTCTCTATTATCAAGTCTAATCTATTTTTATTAACTACTGTTTTCTTTTCTCATCTCAACAACAATCAGACTGTTTATTAAAAAACAGTTCTGTATATAAGGAACTATTAAATTTCTTTAGATTTTATGTGTTCAGTTTTGTGTTAGTAGTATGTAAAAGCTATAGAAAATAAAACAAGCTAAGAAGGTAATGAATGACAATGTCATTGGAAATGTCTCAAGTTAGTTAAAATAGATGTAATGTCATTCTGTATAGAGAGAAAAAAAAACTTGTTCCCCCAAAATTACTTTCTCTTTACAATTAAATACCACGATCCTTACATTTCTAATTCTCTCTATAACTGTTATTCTTTGATTACTATTATTTGAACTGTTAATTTCAATGATAGTCTTCCATTCTTCAGAACTATGATACTTACCAAGGAATCTTCTAAATTCATATTCTTTACAAATTTTAAAATTATTATTGTATATTTTATTAAATTATTTTTCTATTCTCTTTCATATGTAATAAATTTCACTATTCTCACTTATGTATACTTCTCACTTTAGTTCTTTTTATTCCTTAAGAACTGGTTTAATATATATTTATACATAATTTACCTGAGTATGATACATAATTATCTTCCTATATTTCCAATGAAAATTCAGTAACAATAAATAATTTTGTAAAATTACCCTGCACTAAATAGTTTAGCTACAGGTGTTTCATGACAGTAAATATTTTTATAGTTTTATAATAATAATATGGGAAAACCCAATAGAAATATAACTTTGAATTTTACTTTCATTTCATGAATAGTATGTAAACCTACCTATCTATTAATAGATGCTATTATAATTGTTATTTTGCATGATATTCACAATAGAATGCTAGTTTATTATTTTTGTGACTGGTTTTGTTTTTACCCTTCTCTTTGTATCTGTATTCAGGTCCGATTAGCTCTCAAATTGAATGCAGTTGCACGTTCTCTCATACTTTACATGACTGAAAATATCATTCCTTTCTATTGCATAATAGGCTACTTGAGCATATAATTATGTAGACATTCTTATTCTTCTAGTATTGAAAATATTATTCCCTTGGCTTTTGAATTTTTGATATGTTAAGAAATCTACTGTCAAATTGTAGTCACATTATTAATTTGTCTGGTGTCTTTTAATTTTCTTTTTGTCTGTTCTCCAGTTTTGCTTTATTTTATGCTTGTGTCAATGTGTGTTCGTTTTTACTTTGTCAACTGATAATGGGAACATTTATATTGTTTCTTTATATAGTGGCTCTCTATTTCACTTCTGAAGATTGTCTTTGATTTGCACATACTTCCTAAGAGCATTTTCCATAATATCAGAAAATAACTTCTGTTTTATAATCTGTTTTTCAATCTTTTTGTATCATTTATTATTATTATTATTATTATTATTATTATTATTTTCTTTATATGTCCAATTTACACTAATTTCTAAAGTCTGTGATAAAGTTCTTAAGTTTTTTTAAAATTTTTATTCTTTATGTTAATTACAGTTTATTTACTTTGTATCCCAGGTGTATTCTCTTCCCACATTCCCTCCCAATCCCACTCTCCCTCCCTCATCTCCTCCCTGCCCCTCTCCAAGTCCACTGATAGGAGGAGAAAGACACACAGGGTATATACTCACTTATAAGTAGATACTTGACCTATAAGATAGGATAAATATACTAAAATATGTACACCTAAAGAAGCTAAACAAGAAGGAGGACCCTGGGGTAAGATGATCAACCCTCACTTAGAAAGACAAATAGGATGGACATTGGAAATAGGAGAAAACAAGTAACAGGACAGGAGTCTACCACAGAGGGCCTCTGAAAGACTCTACCTAGCAGTGTATCAAAGCAGATACTGAGACTCTTAAGTTTTTAACTGCTTGTCCCTCAAATCTATTCATTTGAACACATTTATCTGTAGTTGCATATATGTGTTATCTATACTTCCATGCATGTATGTTTACATTTTTCAATAAATGCATTTCATATTGAGTTATATATTTTATAAATCTGCCATTTTCTCATAATTTTCTGTTTTGTATAATTATAGTTCCTCATTGAGATCATTGAAACATTTAGTATATGCTTTATTAAGTCTCACCTTACTGATCACAAGAATTTAATAATTTCATTTCCAAATAACTAAATCAACTATTCCAAAATCTATTAGCTGTCAATTTTGGGGATTTCTGTCATGATATTTTTTTTAATTTTGCATCTAGCTGCTTATTCATTCTTAGCTTTTAAGAGATAGTACAATTTAAATCTCAATACCATAGTTCAAGAATTCAAAAATTTTAATAATTTACTATTAAGACTTCAATGATAACTACTATAGTAAGAATTATTTTTTTTAATTTAAAATACTTCCTTTTTCCTAGCCTCTGATTATCAATCTTTAAGTGTTAATTCAAAGAGTAGAGGAGACTCCCTTCATATTAAGATCCTTTGCTTAAGTGGCCATACTTATCTTTCCTTTTGTTAAATGTCAACATATGTTTGTGATAATTATTCTGTTGCCACTTGCTAAATTATCTTTATTGACCTGTCTTGTTATTTGTAGATTCTATGTGCTTTCTGGAAAACATTGATTGCCTTTATTAATATGACTTTTTAATTCTCTAAGTTAAATGGGTATTCAGATATTAATGGTGCTTTGAAATATTGTATTTAACAACATTTATGAATGATTCTTTTCCATATTTTATACCACATCACCTTGAACATGACATCTCTTTTCACAATGTGTACATTTATCCCCGGACATTATTTATTCATCTTATATAACTCAATGACTCTAGAGGATTAATCATTCATTTCTTGCATGAGTTGGCAAATTAAAAAAAAATGTTGTTCTTGTTTTCTCTCAGGTGGACACTCAAAGCCTCTAGCCCTTTATTTTCACTCACTAAAGAGATGGGTATTCCTTTTAAAATTTATTTTGCTTTTTCTTCTCTAATACAATATATCCCAAACAGTTTCCCATACTTCCTCTTCTACAAGTTCTTCAACCCCTTAGTTTCCCTCTCCTGCTTTTACTCCTCCTTTGTTTTGTTTCAGAAAAGAACAGACATCCCAGTGATGCCAATGTAACAGGGCATAAGAAGATTCAATAAGACTAGCCACAAACCCTAATTTCTAGGATGGACAAGACAACCCATTAGGATAAAAAGTGTCATAAGAGGAGGCAGAAGAGCCAGAAATACTCCTACTCCCACTGTTAGAAGTCCCACAAGAACACCAAGCTACATAACCATAATACATATTCTGAACACCAAGCAAATACCTATACAGATACTGTGGTTTTCATATAGGCAGGAAAGATTGTTGTTTGACACCTTTGTGACTGGTTTCTTGTCCCATGTCTTCCACTGGATGCCTTTCTTGTTTAGAGAAGATGTCCAGTTATGATTTCTATATACTCTATTATTAGAAGTTCTCACTAATTCACCATCAAAATGTTGCAGGAAGTTTCCATTGCAATAGGTTCCTATATCATCTCTCCTATGTGCCCTAGTGCCAGTTATCTCTCATTATGGAGGTTTGAGAGTGTACCTCATTGGGAATGTACTTATGAAAAATGCAGAAAGGCTGTGGTCTCAATTTTCAGCATTGAAAAAATAACAAAAAGAAAATGTATATGCAGATCAGGGACTAATTTTTCGTTCTTATTTGTTCTCCAAGTGAGAAGCAACTGCTTAACTTTCTGAATACAACTTTCTCCTCTATCTTCAAATGGTCTCTTCATGAGACACTGACCATTTAAAAGTTGTTTATTTACTACAGAATATTGTAATTTAAGCTTTTTTTTCTTTTTTATAATTAAATTTATTTATTTTTATTAATTACAGTTTATTCACATTGTATCCCCCCATAAGCCCTCCCTCTTCCCCTTCAGGTCCCATCCTCCCTTCCCCTTCTTCACGCATGCCCATCCCCAAGTCCACTGATAGGGAAGGTCCTCCTCTCCTTCTTTCTGACCTTAGTCTATCAGATTTCATCAGGAGTGGCTGCATTGTCATCTTCCGTGGCCTGGTAAGACTGCTCCCCCATCAGGGGGAGGTGATCAAAGAGCAGGCCAATCAGTTTATGTCAGAGGCAGTCCATCTTCCCATTACTATGGAACCCACTTGGATACTGAACTGCCATGGGCTACATCTGTGCAGGGGTTCTAGGTTATCTCCATGCAGGTTAGTTTCTTTTGTATTGGAGTCGGTGATCTTACTGGGTTTCATTGCTTGTTTTCTTTTAATTTTTGTTGGGATATTATCTGCATGCCATGTTTTCTTGATTAGTTTCTTTAGATGTACAGATTTTAGTAGGTTTATCCTATACTGTATGTCTATATGAGTGAGTATATAGCGTATTTGTCTTTCTCCTTCTGGGACAACTCACTCAGGATGATCCTTTCCAGTTCCCACCATTTACCTGCAAATTTCATGATTTCCTTATTTTTCATTGCTGAGTAATATTCCATTGTGTAGATGTACCACAATTTCTGTATCCATTCTTCAGTTGAGGACCATCTGGCTTGTTTCCAGCTTCTGGCATTTTCTCAGACAATTAGGATTACTACCTCAACATCCAGCTATACCACTCCTAGGGATATATCCAAAATATGCTCAAGTACACAACAAAGACATTTGCTTAACAATGTTCATAGCAGCTTTATTCGTAATAGATCAAATCTGGAAACAACCCAGTTGTCCTTGAATTGAGGAATGTATACAGAAATTGTGGTACATTTACACAATGGAATACTACTCAGCAATTAAAAACAAGGAAAACATGAAATTTGGAGGCAAATGGTAGGAACTAGAAAAGATCATCCTGAATGAGGTATCCCAGAAGAAGAAAGACACACATGGCATATAGTCACTTATAAGTGGATATTAGACATAGGATAAACATACTAATTTTGTATACATAAAGAAGCTAAGCAAGAAAGAAGATCCTGGATAAGATGATCAATCCTCACTCAGAAAGACAAATGGGATGGATGTTGGAAGAGAGAAAAAACAGTAACAGGACAGGAGCCTACCACAGAAGGTCTTTGAAAGATTCTACCCAGCAAGCTATCCAAGTAGACACTGAGACTTATAGCCAAACTTTGGGCAGAGTGCAGGGGATCTTATGAAAAAGGAAGGATATAGAAAGACCTGGAGGGGACAGGAGCTACACGGGGAGAGCAACAGAACCGAAATATCTGGGCATAGGGGTCTTTTCTGAGACTGATACTCCCACCAAGGACCTTTAATGGATATAACCTAGATAACCCATGGCAGCTCATCGTACAAGTGGGTTTCCTAGTAATGGGAACAGGTACTGTTTCTGACATACACTCATTTGCTGGCTCTTTGATCAGCTCCTCCTGATGTGGAAGCAGCCTTACCAGGCCACAGAGGAAGACAATACAGCCAGTCCTGATGAGACCTTATAAGCTAGTGTTGGAGGGAAATGGAGGAGGCCCTCACCTATCAGTGTACTTGAGGAGGGTCATAGGCAGAGTTGAGGGAGGGAGTGTGGGATTGGGAGAGGTCGAGGCAGGGGGCTACAGCTGGGATACAACGTGAATAAACTGTAATTTATAAAATTTAAATAAATTAAAAAAACAAGAAAAAAAGAAGAAACTATGCATTTGATATAGTAGTTGTGTTTCTGTAAATATTACTCAGGGAAATAATAAAAAATTATGGGAAAGGAGTTATATATATGAAGATTATATGAAGATGTTCATTAAAAATGGAATTGAACTAAGTTGAATTAAATAAATTCAGGCCTATTAACATATAGTCACTGAAATTAAATCTTTGATTTTTTATTATATAATGATTTTCCCCATCATTATGTAAATCCTAAATATGTTTAATACTGGAAAAGACATAGTTAAATACATACTTTAATTTTAAATATAAAACTATTCATTCTTGGTTGATTCAGAAGTAACAAAACAAGGATACTTGTTGATGTTTGAGGCATTTGGGCTTTTGCATGCATCCTAGCATATGTTTTGATATTGGTGTTTTTATGACTGTAGTGTTAATGGTTGTCTGATGTTAACAGGCAAATCACTGGATCTTGAATTTATTCATGTAATAAACTCTTTCCTTAATGACTTATAATTATCTAGGTATGGATGTTCAAAATACCTAGCTGCATTTTAAATTCTCTACTGGCAAGTAAATGTATAATGTAAAAAATAAATAAATCTTCAACTTTTAGAAGTTTTAATATTATAATATGAAGACTCCCTATTTACTTTTATATGTAAATATTTAATCTACAATATTCATTTCTTTCTTAGGAAGTTTGGTCGTGTTGGCATGAATTATTGTCTTATTTAGAGAAGGCAAACAAGTGGCTCAATGAAGTAGAATTTAAACTTAAAACCACAGAAAACGTTCCTGCAGGAGCTGAGGAAATCACTGAGATGCTAGAAGTAAGTTGTCCATCTATTTAAAAGATACATTGTATGCAACACTGAAGTTTTAGTTCCAATGAGAAGATAACGTTTTTAACTACTAAGCTTCCTTCAGTCCTTCTACGATTCTCCCAGTCACAAGGACTTAAAAGAGAATTATTTGTCTTCTTAGCTTAGACATTTTCCCTTTGTTTGTAATTTCTATGCACTTACTTTACCCGTTTAAATCTACTAAATGCTTCTAATGACAGTGTTCTATAAAATCTTCTTCTTTTGGAATACAGCTGAATAGTTTGCTAATGGAAAGTTTTTTACTTTAAAGCTATAAATTTATTCAAATGGAACATATAAAATTATTAAAAATCATTTTAATGACCTTTTAAGTTTTAAATATGCAATATAAATATAAATGTACCTTTCTAATGCTCATATACAAACTTAAGTTCTATTTCATATATTTTAATTATGAAAAATTAAACCATTTTCATATGCAAGACATAAATTAATTGCTTGATTCTACATTTTAAATAATACTGTTACATGTTAATTGCTTGGTGAGTGTGATGCTGATTATTCTTGCAGGCAGTTTAAATAGAAAAAAGGATATACTTGTATTTGACAAGGATAGGAAAGCTGTAGTACTTTTAGCTTTACATGATATTAAAGATTCCCATAACTGAATTCTTAAGTTTTTTTCTTTATTGCTTTTAGTTTGTATTTTTATTTTTATATAGTATATTTTTACCATATTCTTCTGTCTTTATCAACTTCTTCAAGATCATCTGGGAGAGGGGAAATCATTTTAACTTTAGATAACCAGTTTACCATTTTTTTAATTAACAGGTTATGTACTTCACTCAAATTTATAGATGATAATCACTCTATTAAAATATGTGTGAAATGCAAATATTTGCTATATATAATGAAATATATAAGTTATATGAAAGATCAGTACTAACATTTTGTATTAAAAATTTGATGAGATTTTCTTTCACATTTTAGATGTCAAAAACATTTTTATGAAATAATTAGGAAATAACTATATTATGAGTCACTAAAAATTTAACAGAAAATATATTGAAGTTTTTCAGAATTTAAAATAATAGAAAGACATACAAACACCTCTTGGGGCAGTTCCATGATTTTGCAAACAACAACCCATTTAAACAATTGTTGGAGCCTGTATCTATCACTTATTATATATAATAAGTGATATATATATATTTATATAAATATATATATTTATATATATTTATATATATAAATATATATTTATATATATAAATATATATTTATATATATTTGTGTATAGTTGTGGGATCTAGTAAAATGATGCTGAATTTCTTATTATCTAGAACACCTAAAATTCACATTGACATTATATTTCTTTGTACAATCTATTGAAACAAATCTGTCATTTTTTTGATCTTTAAAAAATTATTTATATTTATATAAATTAAAGTTTATTCACTTTGTATCCGAGCTGTAGCTGCCTCCCCTCCCAATTCCATTTTCCCTCCCTCATCTCCTCCCATGCTCCTCTCCAAGTACACTGATAGGGGAGGTCCTCCTCCCCTTCTCTCTGACCTCAATCTATCAGGTCTCATCAAGACTGCCAGCATTGTTTTCTTCTGGTAAGGCTGCTCCCGCATCAGAGGGAGGTGATCAAAGAGCCAGCCACTGAGTTCATGTCAGAGACAGTTCCTGTTCCCTTTTCTAGGGGACCTACTTGGAGACTGAGCTGCCATGAGCTACATCTATGCAGGGTTTCTAAGTTATCTTCATGCATGGTCCATGGTTGGATTATCAGTCTCAGAAAAGACCCCTGTGCCCAGAATGTTTTGATCTGTTGATCTCCTTGTTGAGTTCCTGTCCCCTCCAGGTCTTTTTATCTCAAAATTGTCAATTTTGACCATTGTTTTAGTTAAGTATTATAGTACTATAAATAATAGAAAGTTAGGAAATGGGTTAATTGCAAATCCACAAAACAGAAAAGAAACATTTCTCATTTTTTTTTCTTTCTCTCTCTCTCACACACACCTCAAACTGTTATGCAGAAATGATAACAGCACAACCATTTGATTAATCACTAGGTGATTTTTTTTATTTTTTGTCTAGTGTTTCCTTCCTGAGCATAAAGGAACTTATTGTCATTTCTCTCAAGTTTCAGTTCTCATATAAACATCTATCCCTGCATTGTATTGAAGAGAAAACATGTAAAGAGTAAAGGATTTTTTTGTTTATTTGTTTGTTTGTTTTAAGAAACTGGGCTTATGAGCTTAACACTACAAATGTTTTGAGAATCACTTTAACTACCTGTCACTAACCATTAAAAAAGTAATAACACAGTGGTACCCTCACTGAGAAAATGATATGATGTTTGTTTAAAGTGCAGGCCATAAGGCAATGAAAACTCAGTGAAAAAAAAATCATATGCAATCCTTGTATTTTAAACAGTAATGTTACTTTATGTTTTATTATCCAAATTAAAATTTGCTTGACATTGCTTATGACTTAATTGTGTGTAATTAGAGAATGCTGAGCATTGTGTATAAATTCGCTGTATTTAGAAAAAAAGAGAATTATTAATTATTTGAAATATGTTTCAGTCTCTTGAAAAATTGATGCAACATACAGAGGATAATCCAAATCAGATTCGCCTATTGGCACAGACCCTAACAGATGGTGGAGTTATGGATGAACTGATCAATGAGGAACTTGAGACCTTTAATTCTCGTTGGAGGGAACTACATGAAGAGGTATGAACATAAGTGGGAAATTTCTTTAATCTACATTTTATAAATGTATGATAGACACAGTCTTCTCCAGTAAAATGGAAAATGATTTCAGTTCAGTAGAGTCTTAAATTTTACTGCAGTGACTGAATTGTTTTGATTTGCACTTCATCACTCTGAGAAATACATGAAAAGCATGTGTTTTAAATAGGAAGCTAAGATATATCAACAAAAAAGCACCAGGATCAATCCTATAAACTAAAATTTAATATTTTGTTTTAGTTAGAGTTCCTATTACTGTCATGAAACACCGTAAACAAGACAATTTGGAGAGAAAATGATTCATTTCACCTTATACTTCCAGGTGATAGACCATCATGGATAAAAGTCAAGGCAAGAACTGAAATAGTTCAGGAAGCTTGAGGCAGGATCTGATTCAGAGGCCAGGGAGAGGGCTTACTGGCTTGCTCATCATGTCTTGTTTAGGCTGTTTTCTTACAGAACACCCTATCTCCAGCCCAGGGATATTACCACTCACAATAGTTTGGGCCCTTACCCATCAATAACTAATTTTAAAAATGCTCTAGATGTTTACCTACAGTCTGATATTATGGATGCATTTTCTTTTTTAAATTTATTTATGGTTTTATAAATTATAGTTTATTCAATTTGCATCGCAGCTCTATCCCCATCCCAAATCCACCCTCCCTCATCTCCTCCCATGCTCACCTCCCAAGTCCACTGAAAGGGAAGATCTTCCACCCCTTATTTTCTTAATTGAGGTTACCTTCTCTCAATGTGTTTATTTTGTGTCAAGTTGACATAAGTTGTCCAATATATGCACTATTCACATTGAATACTATAGGAGCATAGTTGATCTTACTTATGTGTATCTCTATCTATCTATCTATCTATCTATCTATCTATCTATCTATCTATATCTATATATGTATGTATTTCTTTCCTTTCACTCTTTACATTTTAGTTTGTCTCCTTTGTAATTATTTCCACACATTGCTTGTGGCCACACATAGTTTGCTAATAATATGTTTCTATTAGTACACTCAAAATTGTGTATTCAAAATGGCATAAAATATTACTATGTAACTATGTATTTTAGTCTATGTTCTCTTGTTGTGAAGGGATACTATGACCATGTCAGCAATCAAAAAGGAAACATTTAATTGGTTTTGACTTACAATTCAAAGATTTAGTCCAATGTCATCATGGCAGAAAGCATGGTGGAATGCAGAAAGACATGATTTGGAAAAGTAGCTTGAGAATCCTACATCTGAACCCATAGGCATCAGAAAGAGAGAGACACTCAATATTCCTGAAACCTCTAAGCCTTACTACAGTGATACACATACTCCAACAAGGCAACAGTACTCTAACCAAGCTACACCTTTCAATTTCTTTCTTTTTCCTTCTTTCCTTCTTTCCTTCTTTCTTTCTTTCTTTCTTTCTTTCTTTCTTTCTTTCTTTCTTTCTTTCTTTCTTTCTTCCTTTCTTCCTTTCTTCCTTTCTTTTTCCTTCTTTCTTTCTTTCTTTTTTTCTTTCTTTCTTTCTTTCTTTCTTTCTTTCTTTCTTTCTTTCTTTCTTTCTTTCCGTTTGATTGTTTTTTGAGGCTAGGTTTCTCTATATAGCTTTGGCTATCATGGAATCAGCTGGATGAGAGGTATGCACCATCACACTGGTTCAAGCCACACTTTTTAATTAAGACACTTCCTATGGACCAAACACTTAAATCTATTATCCTGTGGGAGTTATTCTTTCTTATCATTTTTATTTTTTATATTAATCACAGGTTATTTACTTTGTATTCCAGCCGTAGCCCCCTCCCTCATTCCCTAGCAATCGTACCCTCCTTCCCTCATCTCCTCCCTGTCCCTTTCCAAATCCACTGATAAGGGAGGTCCTCCTCCCTTTCCATCTGACCCTAGCGTATCAGGAATCTTCTGGACAGGCTGCAATGTCTCTATGGCCTAGCAAGGCTGCTCCTCCCTCAGAGTGGGGGAAGTCAAAGAGCCAGCCACTGAGTTCATGTCAGAAATAGTCCCTACTCCCCTTACTAGGGTACCCATTTGAATACTGAGTTACCATGGACTACATCTGAGCAGGGCTTCTAGGTTATATCTATACATGGCCCTTGGTTGGAGAAACAGTCTCATAAAAGACCCCTGTGCCCTGATATTTGTTCCTTGTGGAGTTCCTGTCCTCTCCAGGTCATACATACTTCCCCTTCTTTCATTTGATTCCCTACACTCTGCCAAAGGTTTGATTATGAGTTTCAGCATCTGCTTTGATACACTGCTAGGTAGAGTCTTTCAGAGGCTCTCTGCAGTAGGCTCCTGTCCTATTACTTGTTTTCTCCTACTTCCCATGTTAATCCCATTTATCTTTCTAAGTGAGGATCGATCATCTTACCCCGAGTCCTCTTTCTCATTTATCTTCTTTAGGTGTACACATTTTAGTATGTTTATCTTATCTTATAGGTCTAGTAAACACTTATAAGTGAGTATATGCCATGTGTGTCTTTCTGCCTAACTCAGGATGATCTTTTCTAGTTCCTACCATTTGCCTCCAAATTTCATGCTTTCCTTGTTTTTAATTTCTGAGTAGTATTCCATTGTGTAAATGTACCACAATTTCTGTATCCATTCCTCCATTGATGGACATCTGGGTTGTTTTCAGATTTGATCTGTTACGAATAGAGCTGCTATAAACATGATTAAACAAATGTCCTTGTTTTGTACTTGAGCATATTTTGGATATATGCCTAGGAGTCGTATAGCTGGATCTTGAGGAATCATTATTCCTAATTGTCTGAGAAAGCACCAGATAGATTTAAAAGTCGTTGTACAAGTTTACATTCGTACCAGCAATGGAGGAAGGTTCCCGTTTCTCCACAACATCTCCAGAATATGTTGCACTTGAGTTTTTGATCTTACCCATTCTGATAGGTGGAAGGTGAAATCTTAGGGTCATTTAATTTGGGTCTCTCTGATGGCTAAAGACGTTGAACATCTCTTTAAGTGTTTCTCTGCCATTCGATATTCCTCTACAGAAAATTCTGTTTAGCTCTGTACCCCATTTTTTTTAATTGAATTGCCTTATTTATTGCTTTTTAGTATCTTTAGATTTTTATAAATTCTGGATATCAGCCCTTTGTCAAATATAGGGTTGGTGAAGATTCTTTCCCAGTCTGTAGGCTATTGTTTTGTTCTGACGACAGTGCCCTTTGCTTTACAGAAGCTTTTCAGTTACATGAGGTCCCATTTATTGATTGCTGACCTTAGAGTCTGTGCTGTTGGTTTTTTATTCAGGAAGTTGTCTTCTATTCCAATGAGTTCTAGGCTCTTCCCCACTTGTTTTCTAACTGATCTAGTGTTCCTGCTTTTACGTTAAGGTCTTTGATCCACTTTGATTTAGTTTTGTGCAGGGTGATAAATATCTATCCATTTCCATTTTTCTGCCTGTAGACATCCAGTTGGACCAGCACCATTTGTTGAAGTTGCTGTCTATTTTCCATTGAATGGTTTTGGTTTCTTCCTCAAAAACCAAGTACTCATAGGTGTGTGGGTTTATTTCTGGGTATTCTATTCAGTTCCCTTGATCCACCTTTCTGCTTCAAAGCCAATACCATGCAGTTTCTTATTACTATTGCTCTGTAATACAGCTTGAGATCAGGGGATGGAGATACCTCCAGATGATATATAGTTGTACAAGATCATTTTGGAAATTCTGTTTTTTTTTTCCTTTCTCCATATGAAGTTGAGAATTTTTCTTTCAGAGACTGTAAATAATTATGTTATCATTTTGATGGGAATTGCATTGAATCTGTAGATTGCTTTTGGCAGAATGGTCATTTTCATTACATAAATCTTACAGATCCATGAGAACGAGAGATCTTTCCATCTTCTGATATCTTCTTCAGTTTCTTTCTTCAGAGACTTGAATTTTTTTTTAAACAGGTCTTTGACCTGCTTGGTTAGAGTCAACCCAAGGTACTTTATGTTATTAGTAGCTATTGTGAAGGGTACTGTTTCCCTGATTTCTTTCTTGCCCCTTTTGTCTTTGTTATACAGGAAGGCTTATGATTTTTTGAGTTATTTTTGTATCCAGTTACTTTGCTTTAGGTGGTTATCAGTTGAAGGAGTTCTCTGGTTGAATTTTGGGGATCACTTAAGTATACTATCATATCATCTGCAAATAGTGAAACTTTAACCTCTTCCTTTATGATTTGTATCTCTTTGATCTCCTTCACTTGTCTTATTGCTCTAGCTAGGACTTCAAATACTGTGTTGAAGAGATATGGAGAGAGTGGGCAGCCTTGCCTTGTCTCTCATTTCAGTGGGATTGATTTAAGTTTCTCTCTATTGAGTTTGCTGTTGCCTATAGGCTTGGTGTATATTGCCTTTACTGTGTTTAGGTATGTGCCTGGTACCCCTGATCTCTCCAAGACTCTAATTTAAACAGGAATTGATATTGGATTTTGTCAAAGCTTTTTCCGCATCTAAGAAGATGAGCATGTGTTTTTTCTCCTTCAGTTTGTTTATATGGTGGACTGCATTGATGGATTTCCATATACTCAACCATCCTTGCATGCCTGGGATGAAGCCTAATTGGTCATAATAGATGATATCTTTTATGTGTTCTTGAATTCAGTTTGCAAGTATTTTATTGAGTATTTTTGCATCAATGTTGATAAGAGAGATAGGTCTGAAGTTCTCTTTTTATGTTGGGTCTTTGTGTGGTTTAGGTATCAAGGTGTCTTCATAGATTGAGTTTGGTAATGTTCCTTCTGCTTTTATTTTGTAGAATACATTTGAAGAAAATTGAAGCTAGTACTTCTTTGAAGGTCTGGTAGAATTCCGCGCTGAAACCATCTGGCCCAGTGCTCTTTTTGGAAGAGAGATTTTGATGACTACGTCTATTTTCTTGGGGGATATAGGGCATTTCAATCTTTCTACCTGATCTTGACTTAATTTCAGTAGTTGGAATCTATCAAGAAAATTGTCCATTTCTTTTAGAGTTTCAAATTTTGTAGCATATAGGCTTTTGTTGTATGACCTAATGATTGTTTGGATTTCATCAATGTCTGTAGCTATGTCCCCCTTTTCATTTTTGATCCTGCTGATTTGGATAGTTTCTCTCTGCCTTTCATATAGTTTGGCTAAGTGTTTGTCTATCTTGTTGATTTTCTCAAAGAACCAGCTCTTGGTTTCATTGATTCTTTGAATAGTTTTGTTTCTAATTGATTGATTTCAGAATTGTGATGTCCTCTTGGCAGATTTTTCCTTTGATGAGAATGTAGTGACCCTCATTTTTTTTTATTAATTTTGGTTGAAAATCTATTTTATTAGATATTATGATTGCTACCCCATGTTGTTTTCTGGGTCCATTTGCTTGAAAATATTTTTCCAGCCCTTTACTCTGAAGTAGTGTTTATCTTTGTTGAAGAGGTGTATTTCTTGGATGCAGCAGAATGCTGGATCCTGTTTCTGCACTCATTCTGTTAATCTGTGTCTTTTTATTGGAGAGTTGAGTTTATTGATTTTGATAGATAATAGTGACCAATGTACGTTAGTTCTTTTTTTAATATTTTATTATTATTATTAATTACACTTTATTCATTTTGTACCCCCTCATAAGCCCCTCCCTCCTCCCCTCCTGATTCTACCCTTCCTCCCCTTTCTGCATGCATGCCTCTCCCCAAGTTCACTGATAGGGGAGGTCTTCCTCTCCTTCTTTCTGATCTTAGACTATCAGTTCTCATCAGAAATGGCTGCGTTGTCATCTTCTGTGGCCTGGTAAGGCTGCTCCCTCCTCAGGGGGAGGTGATCAAAGAGCAGGCCAATCAGATTATGTCAGAGGCAGTCCCTCTTCCCATTACTATGTAACCCACTTGGAAACTGAACTGCCATGGGCTACATCTGTGCAGGGGTTCTAGGAACCTGCTACAGAGGGCCTCTGAAAGCCAGAAGAAGAAAACGTTAGTTCCTTTTATTGTGGAGTTGGTGGTCTTACTGTGATTCCTTGCTTGTTTTCTTTCATTTTTGTTGGGAAATTTTCTGTATCCTATGTTTTCTTGGGTATAGATTTTTTTTTAAGTTTTCCTTGTAGTGTCTTCTCTAGGGTTGATTTGCTTAAATTTAGTTTTGTAATAGAATATTTTGTTTTCTCCATCTATGCTGATTAAAATCTTTGCTGGGTATAGTAGTCTGGGTTGTAATCCTGGTCCCTTAAAGTCTGCATGACATCTGACCAGGCTATTCTGGCTTTCATAATTTCTGATGAGAAGTCTGGTGTGATTTTGATAGGTCTACCTTTATATGTTACTTGGCTTTTTGCCTTGCTGCTTTTAATATTTTTTCTTCTATAGATTTAGTGTTTTGATTATGATGTGCCATGAGGAGTTTCTTTTCTGGTCTAGTCTATTTCATGTTCTGTAGGGCTCTTACATGTTTATGGACATCTCTTTCTTTAAGTTGGGAAAATTTTCTTCTGTGATTTTCTTGAAGATATTTACTGGACCTTAGAGCCTGGAATCTTCTTTTTCATCTATTCCTATTATTCTTAGCTTTTGTTTTTTTCATTGTAAGTAAGTATATGTTAGAGTTATTTATATGTTACATTTTTTTCTCTTTTTTTATTTTATTTCTTTCTTATCAGTTACATTTTATTAACTCTGTATCCCAGCCGTGTCCCGATCCCTTATTCCCTCCCAGTCCCTCCCTCCCTCCCTCCCTCCCTCCCTCCCTCC
>NW_026590552.1:260558-293659 GCF_907164565.1 Psammomys obesus
CCTCCCTCATCTCCACCGTGCCCCTTGCCAAGTCCACTGATAGGGGGGACCTCCTCCCCATTCATACTTGTTTTATCAGGTATCTTCAGGACTGGCTGCAAAGCTCTCCTCTGTGGCCTAACAGGACTGCTCCTCCATTGGGGAGTGGGGAGGCCAAAGAGACAGTCATTGAGTTCCTGTTAGAAATAGCCCTTGTTCCCCTCACTATGGGAAACGAATTGGTTACTAAGCTACCACAGGCTACATCTGAGCAGAGGTTCTAGGTTACATTCATACATGGTCCTTGGTTGCATGTCAGTCTCAGAAAAGACCCTGTGCCCAGATATGTTTGGTCCTTGTGGAGCTCCTATCCTTTCCTCATCAGACTAACTCCACTTCTTTCTTATGATTCCCTGTACTCTGCCAAAGGTTTGGTCATGAGTCTTTGCTTTGAAAACACTGCTAGTTAGAGTTTTTCAAATGCGCTCACTAGACTCCTGTCAATGTTTAATGCGCATCCCATCTGTCTTTCAAAACAAGGATTGACAATCTTACCCCATGTCCACTCTCTTGATTATCTTTTTTAGGTGGATAGATTTCATTATGTTTATCATATCTTATAGGTCTATATAAGTGAGTATATACCGTGTTTGTCTTTCTCCTTCTGGGATATTTCACTCAGAATGATCTTTTCTAGATCCCACCATTTGCCTGCAAATTTCATGATTTCCTCCTTTTTGATTGCTGAGTAGTATTCCATTGTGTAAAAATACCACAATTTCTGTACCCATTCCTCCATTGATGGACATCTGGGTTGTTTCCAGGTTCTGGCTATTACAAATAAAGCTGCTATAAACATGGTTGAGCAAATATCTCTTTTGTGCACTTGAGCAAACTTTGGGTATATACCTAGCAGTGGTATAGCTGGGTCTTGAGGAAGCACTATTCCTAATTGTCTTAGAAAGCACCAGATAGATTTCCAGAGTGGTTGTACCAGTTTATATTCCCACCAGCAGTGGAGGAGGGTTCCCCTTTCTCCACAACCTCTCCAGCATGTGTTGTCCCTTGAGTTTTTCATTTTGGCCATTCTGATGGGTGTAAGGTGATATCTCAGGGTCGTTTTGATTTGCATTTCCCTGATGGGTAATGAGGATGAGCATTTCTTTAAGTGTTTCTCTGCCATTCGATATTCCTCTGTTGAGAATTCTCTGTTTAGCTCTGTTCCCCATTTTTTAATTGGATTACTTGGTTTGCTGCTTTTCAGCTTCTTTAGTTCTTTCTATATACTGGATATTAGTCCTCTGTCAGATAAAGGGTTAGTGAAGATTCTTTCCCAATCTGTAGGCAGGCTTTTTGTTTTGATGACAGTGTCCTTTGCTTTACAGAAGCTTTTCAGTTTCATGAGTTCCCATTTATTGATAGTTGCTCTAAGAGCCTGTGCTGTTGGTGTTCTGTTCAGGAAGTTTTCTCCTGTGCCAATGAGTTCTAGGCTGTTCCCCACTTTTTCTTCTAACAGATTTAGAGTATCTGCTTTTATGTTGAGGTCTTCGATCCACTTGGACTTTAGTTTTGTGCAGGGTGATAAATATAGATCTATTTTCATTTTTCTGCATGTGGACATCCAGTTGGACCAGCATCATTTGTTGAAGATGCTGTCTTTTTTCCATTAAATGGTTTTGGCTTCTTTGTCAAAAATTGAGTATTCATAGGTGTGTGGGTTTATTTCTAGGTCTTCTATGCAGTTCCATTGATCCTCCTTTCTGTTTTCATGCCAATACCATGCAGTTTTTATTACTATTGCTCTGTAGTACAACTTGAGATCAGGGATGGAGATACCTCCAGATGATCTGTTGTTGTACAGGATTGTTTTGGAGATTCTGGGTTTTTTGTTTCTCCATATGAAGTGGAGAATCTTTTTTTCAAGGTCTGTAAAGAAATGAGTTGGTATTTTGATGGTAATTGCATTGAATCTGTAGATTGCTTTTGGCAGGATGGCCATTTTCACAAAGTTAATCCTACCAATCCATGAGCAGGGGAGATCTTTCCATCTTCTGAGAACTTCTTCAATTTCTTTCTTCAGAGACTTGAAGTTTTTCTCAAACAGGTCTTTCACTTGCTTGGTTAGTGTCACCCCAAGGTACTTTATGTGGTTAGTGGCTATTGTGAAGGGTGTTGTTTCCCTAATTTCTTTCTCGGCCATTTTGTCTTTGGTATACAGGAGGGCTTCTGATTTTTTTGAGTTGATTTTGTATCCTGCCGCTTTGCTAAAGGTGTTTATCAACTGTAGGTGTTCTCTGGTTGAATTCTTGAGGTCGCTCACATATATTCTCATATTATCTGCGAATAGTGACACTTTGACTTCTTCCTTTCCGATTTGTATCCCGTTGATCTCCTTTAGTTGTCTTATTGCTCTGGATAGAACTTCAAGTACTATGTTGAAGAGGTAGGGAGAGAGTGGGCAGCCTTGTCTTCTCCCTGATTTCAGTGGGATTGATTTAAGTTTCTCTCCATTGAGTTTGATGTTAGCTATAGGCTTGCTGTATATTGCCTTTACTATGTTTAGATATGTGCCTTGTATTCCTGATCTCTCCAAGACTTTAAACATGAATGGGTGTTGGACTTTGTCAAATGCTTTTTCAGCATCTAAGAGGATGATCATGTGGTTTTTCTCCATCAGTTTGTTTATGTGGTGGATTACATTGATGGATTTCTGTATGTTGAACCACCCTTGCATGCCTGGGATGAAGCCTCCTTGGTCATGGTGGATGATATCTTTGATGTGTTCTTGGATTCGGTTTGCAAGTATTTTATTGAGTATTTTTGCATCAATGTTCATAAGAGAGATAGGTCTGAAGTTCTCTTTTTTTGTTGGGTCTTTGTGTGGTTCAGGTATCAGGGTGAATGTTGCTTCATAGAATGAGTTTGGTAATGTACCTTCTGTTTCTATTTTGTGGAATAGTTTGAGGAGAATTGGTGTGAGCACTTCTTTGAAGGTCTGGTAGAATTCCGCGCTGAAACCATCTGGCCCAGGGCTTTTTTTGGAGGGGAGACTGTTAATGACTGCTTCAATTTCCTTGGGGGATATAGGGCTGTTCAGTCTTTCTACCTGATCTTGACTTAATGTTGGAAGATGGAATCTATCAAGAAAATTGTCCATTTCATTTAGGTTTTCAAATTTTGTGGCATATAGGCTTTTGTAGTATGACCTAATGATTGTTTGAATTTCCTCTGTGTCTCTAGTTATGTCACCCTTTTCATCTCTGATTTTGTTGATTTGGATAGATTCTCTCTGCTTTTTAGTTAGTTTGGCTAAGGGTTTGTCTATCTTGTTGATTTTCTCAAAGAACCAGCTTTTTGTTTCATTGATTCTTTGAATAGTTTTATTTGTTTCTAACTGATTGATTTCAGCCCTGAGTTTGATTATTTTCAGCCTTCTGCTCCTCTTGGGTGTATCTGCTTCTTTTTTTTTCTAGGGTTTTCTGTTGGGCCATTAAGTTGTTTGTATGTGATGTTACGAATTTCTTCTTGCAGGCACTTAGTGCTATAAATTTTCCCCTGAGCACTGCTTTCAATGTGTCCCATAAATTTGGGTATGTTGTGCCTTCATTTTCATTGAATTCTAGGAAGTCTTTAATTTCTTTCTTTATTTCTTCCTTAACCCAGCTGTCGTTGAGTAACAGGTTGTTCAGTTTCCATGTGTGTGTCGGCTTTTTGTTATTTCTATTGTTGTTGAGGTCCAGCTTAAGTCCATGGTGGTCAGATAGAATACAAGGGATTATTTCAATCTTTTTGTGTCTGTTGAGGCTTTCTTTATGACCAACTATATGGTCTATTTTGGAGAAGGTTCCTTGCAGTGCTGAAAATAATGTATACTCTTTTGAGTTTGGATGAAAAGATCAGTAGACATCTATTAGGTCCATTTGATTTAGGTACTCTGTAAGTGTTTTTATTTCCCTATTTGTTTTCTGTGTAGTTGATCTGTCACTTGGTGAGAGTTGAGTGTTGAAGTTTCCCACTATTAGGGTTTTAGGATCCATGTGTGATTTAAGCTTTAATATTGTTTCATTTACGAATGTAGGTGCTCTTGTATTTGGGGCATAGATATTCAAAATTGTGATGTCCTCTTGGTGGATTTTTCCTTTGATGAGAATATAGTGGCCATCCTTATCTTTTTTGATTAACTTGGGTTGAAAGTCTGTTTTATTAGATATTAGGATGGCTACTCCCGCTTGTTTTCTGGAACCATTTGCTTGAAAGATATTTTTTCAGCCCTTTACTCTGAGGTAGTTTTTATCTTTGTTGCATAGGTGTGTTTCTGGGATGCAACAGAATGATGGATCCTGTTTCCACAACCATTCTGTTAGTCTGTGTCTTTTAATTGGGGAGTTGAGTCCATTGATGTTGATAGAAACTAGTGACCAACAATTGTTACTTACTTTAGATGTGGTGTTGGTGGTGTCACTGAGTTTCATTGCTTGTCTTCTTTTTTTTTTTTTTTTTTTTTTGTTGTTGTGTAGTTATCTATTTCCTCTGTTTCCTTCGATGTAGTTGTTTTCTTTGGTTTGGAGTTTCCCTTCTAGTAACTTCTGTAGAACTGGGTTACTATGTAGATATTGTTTAAATTTGGTTTTCTCTTGGAATATCTTGACTTCTCAGTCTATGTTGATTTAAAGTTTTGCTGGGTATAGTATTCTGGGTTGGAGTCTGTGTTCCCTTAAGGACTGTATGATTTCTGTCCAGGCCCTTCTGGTTTTCATAGTTTCTGTTGAGAAATCTGGTGTGATTCTGATAGGTCTACCTTCATATGTTACTTGGCCTTTTTCCCTTGCTGCTTTTAGAATTTTTTCTTTGTTTTGTAGGTTCAGTGTTTTGACTATGATGTGACATGAAGAATTTCTTTTCTGGTCTATTCTACTTGGTGTTCTGTAGGCCTCTTGTATGTTTATGGCCATCTCCTTCTTTAAGTTGGGAAAGTTTTCTTCTATAATTTTCTTGAAAATATTTTCCGGACCTTTGAGCCTGATGTCTTCTTTTTCTTCTACTCCTATTATTCTTAGGTTTTGTCTTTTCATGGTGTCCTTGATTTCTTGGATGTTTTGTGTTTGGAACTTTTCTGATTTTATTTTTTCTTTGAGAGACGTGTCAATTTCCGCAAGTGTATCTTCGGCTCCTGAGATTCTTTCTTCCATCTCTTGTATTCTGTTGGTGATGCTTACCTTTGTGTCGACTGATCTTTTCTCTATATTCTCCAGCTCCTGGTTTTTGTCTATTTGTGTTTTCTTTATTGATTCTAATTCTGTTTTCATGTCTTGCACCATTTCCTTCATCTGTTTGAATGTGGACTCCTGCTTTTCAATGATAGCTTCTATTTTTTTGTCCGTTTCCTCTCTATGTATGACTAATTGTGCCTCTACTTCTTTGGGTATAATTGCCTGTATTTCTATGAGAGCTTTGTTTATTTCTTCTTTATTTGCCTTCATTTGTGTGGACATTTCTTTGAGAGCTTTGTGCATTTCTTCTCTGTTTGCCTCAATTTTCGTGGTCATTTCTCTGAGAGCACGATTTGTTTCCTCTTGGTTAGTCTCGATTTCTTTGGTTATTTCTCTGAGGGCTTTGTTCATTTCACCTCTATGGGCCTCTAATAGCTGGAGAAACATAGTTTTGAGGTCGTTTTCTTGTATATCTACTGAATTGAAGTGTCCATTGTTTTGTGGGGTTGCTGGTGAGGTCATTATGTCCTGATTTTTGTTGGAAGTGTTCTTATGTCTGCCTCTAGCCATCTGGCTATTTATAATCCTCACTGGTTGTTCCTCAAGAATGTAGTTTGGGCTATGATCCTTTCTTTCTGTTTTCTGGACTGTTTTTTTTTCAGGAAAATGAGAGAGATTCACTGCTTTGGGAGTGTGCACTGTGTTTTCAGTTTTGCCTAAGTAAAGAATGTGATGCTGGCGCTATTAGTGTGCGCTTTTAGCGGGCACAGTGTGCATGCGCGGATTCTCTGACTATTGCAGTGGCCTGCAAGCCACTATTACGCAGTTCTGACTGAGATCCAGGGATTCTTTGCCTGGATTACCCTGGTGGACCCGCAAGGCAGAGGCTTCAATGTTGGGGTCGCTATCCCAAGATTCCCTCTGATGCCCACACTAGGAGTGTGGGTGGCAGGGATCTCATCTGGTTGCTTCTGTGGAGAGGCCCTGGGTCTGGGGCAATCTCTCCCTAGAAGGCTCACTCACTCTCTTGCAGGACCAGTTGGAATGCACAGGGGTTCCCCTTGCTCACTACTCTCAGTTTTGGTCCTGCTGCGGAAGTGCACAGGTAGGCTAACAGTCAGCTCTGTGACACTGTGGCTGCAGGACTCGATGTCCACCTTTCATATGTGCTGCCTCTTTGTCCTTTCCCTCTGCCAGGAGGGGTTATGTTGACTGGTCCCTGGGTGGCGCGGGAAAGAGTTAGGGTGAGTGTATTCAATCCCAGATCCCGGGCCCAGATCTCTCTGCTAGAAGCAGCCTAGTGGTAGAATCTATGTTTGCTGATCCCAAGAGAGTACCAGGTAGGGTTGAGTGTCCTCAGATCCAGAGTTTCTCTGCTAGGGGCCGCTGGAGAGAGGGTGCTGTTTCCTTGGCAGACTGCCTCTTTGTCCTTCCCCTCTGACCTTCCCCTCTGCTAGGGCAAGCTTATGGAGGTACTCTCAGGGGAGTGCCAGCAGGGGTTGGGGCTTCTCAGTCAGATCCTGAGCCCTGAGCTGGTGTTTCTCTGCCAGGGGTCGGGGGTGGGGCACAGGTGATAGAACTTGCTGCTAGATCTTATTGCGCTGGACCCAGGAGAATCTCAGGACGTGTAGAATGACCACAATCCCAGATCCCGAGCTGTAGTTTGTTTGCTAGGAGCAGCTGGCAGCACTGGAGTTCCGACACTGTGAAGCTGCTGTGCGCCTCTTTATCCTTCTGCTTTGCTGTGGCAGGGTGATGGCAGCGTTTGGGGGAGTGCCCGAAAGGATTGGGTTTTCTCAGCCCTGATATCGGGTTGGGGTACAGACAATGTGGTCTGTGGCAGATTCTGCTGGCCGCCTCCTGCCTCCTCCGAAGAGGGAGTAGGGATTTTGAGCTGGGTGTGCAGCTGCTATCTGCCCGTGGCGGGAGCTCAGTTGTGATGGCGGCAGGTACCCGCCTTGGTCGGAGAGACCTTCCAGGGAAAGACTAGGTGACATGTGAGCAGTCTGGCAACTTTCCTTCCCCGTGGGTTTTTTTTGCGACTGGGTCTCTCAGCCTTAGGCCCCCTTGTGCCCACCAATTAGCCTGGGAAATTGATCGTGACAAGCATGCTTGCGGCACCAGCCTGGAGACCCAAAGGCCGTGTTGCAGGGTTCTCTTCTGGGTTCTGGCTGGGCAGCTGAGAGTGGACTGGACCGATTCCCACGCCGTGGGAGCCTCCCCTCCCCTGGGAAACAGGATTGATCGATTGCTGTTTTTTTAGGGCCCAGAGTTCAGTCTCCTGGTTGCTGCATGGAGTGTGTTGTTCCGCTTCTCAGACACGGTGTTCTCCCGGTGCCACCATCTTGGCCCCCCTATTCTTAGCTTTTGCCTTTTCATGGCGTCTTTGATTTCTTGGATTTTTTGTGTTTGGGCTTTTTTGATTTTACTTTTTCTTTTAGAGAAGTATCAATTTCTGCAAGTGTATCTTCAGCACTAGAGATTCTCTCTTCCATCTCTTGTATTCTTTTGGTGAGGCTTACTTTTGTGGTTTCTGATCTTTTCTCTAAGTTCTCCAGCTCCAGGGTTTTTTTTTGTTTGTTTGTTTGTGTTTTTTTTTTATTAGTATTATTGATTCTAATCCTATTTTTATGACTTGTACCATTTCCTTCATCTGTTTGAATGTGACCCACACAATCATTGACTGGGAGGCCCTGAGGAGTCATTATGGCAGCTCGCAGATATGGGACCCATGAAGGAATTCACCACAGATCTGGGACTTGGCAGGCAGGTACAGCTGGCTACCACAGCTGAGGAACTAGGAGCGCTGCCTTTGCTGTCTCGGTTCCCAGGCAATGAGTCTGCTCAGCGTCACTGGCACTGTTAGTTGGCACCTCCTCTGAGGAGGGAGGCCCAAAAAAGGGAAGTGCCCTCTCCTTTCCCAGAGAAGTCCGAGGCTGACCTGAATCTAAATGATCTCTGTTCCTGTGATGTCTCCTCCCTTTTGACGAAGCCACAACCTCGATTTTCTGACTTCAGTTGCCCCTCCACTCACCAATTTAGGAGTTTCAAATGCTCTGCCTTTCAGAAGCTGTGCACAATGGTTGCTGCCATCTTGGATGTCCCGGGAGTTATTCTTATTCAAACCACCACACTAAATATAATTATGGTGTATTTATATATATAGAATTCATGCATGTAACATGATTTACCTATTAAACATAAGCAAAAGACCATATTTCTCCTAGTGAATGTTCCCCATACTCTTCTTAATAAAAAAATACTTTTTTTTTTTTAGAAAGAAATGATACCTTTTATAATGAAACTTAGTTTATTATCAATTGGCTGAATATTTCAACATATGAGATCTGGGACTTGGCAGGCAGGTACAGCTGTCTTTTATGTAAAAAAAATACTATTGCCTTTATTAAATGGATTTTAGTTTAGTAAAAATCCATCACTACCATAATGTTTACAAGATACAACCAGTGATACCATATAAGGAAAAAGAGTAGAAAGATATTGGGGCTTGTTTATAAAGTTATATAATGATGAGCAATTACAAAGTAAGAAAACTTCTTGTTTTCATTCTTTTTAATCCATCCAAGCACAGCTTATTATATATTAGAAGGGAGATATAATAACATAATCTTATAAGCTCATGAAAACCACAGGTTTGAGTAAGAAGTAAAAATGCAGGAGTACAGAGGAATCCTTAGTTCTTTGTTACTCCAGTGCTGTCTACTAGCAAAGGTTTACAACATGCCTTGTGAAAAAGGAAAGGTCTATCAAAAATAGACATAGACTAAAAGGGAAAAAACATACAAGTGTGACATTCTCAGAATATATAAGTAATATACTTTAAAAGAAAGATAAAAATAAATATATTCATTACTATGATGGTTTCAATGAGAAAATCTTCTCTGGCTCATATTTGAACATGTAATCCTCAGTTGATAGTGCTGTTTGTGTAGGTTTACGGGGCATGACTTTGTTGAAGGAAGTACATTGTTTAAAATGGAGTTTGAGAGTTTAAAGCCCTGGGCTTCTCTTCCATTTTTCTTTCTTTGCTTCATGCTTCTATTTGAAAATGTGAGCTGGGACACAGAGTTAACAAAATGTAACTAAAAAGAAAAATAAAATAAAATAAAAAAAAAGAAAATGTGAGCTCTGAGCCTCCTGTCTGTTGCCATGCCTACTGCCTGCTGCACCCTTTAATATTTCACCAACATGATAGACTGTTATGCTTTTGCAACTGTAAACCAAAAAAATCATTTTATTTCAGAAGTGTCTTTTGATTGTGGTGTTTTTACCATATCACCATAAAAGTAATCCTACTGATGCTGGTATCAGTGGTAGGGTATTTCTGTAAACAGCTTGATTATGTTTTTTGAGGAATATGAAAGATTTGAACATTTGTATTAGAAAAATAAGATGAATTTTGTGAGCAGGGCTTCTAGTAGGTTCCTGGATAATTCATGTTGTAATATATAGCAAAGACTCTGGCTACATTATGCCCTTGGCCTAAGAATTTGTTTGAGGCTAAATTAAAAACAAATAGACTAAATCCTTAGAGAATCCATAGAGAAACTTTGATACCATATAATATTGAATCTGTGATAGGGTTGTTATTGAAATGCCTATACATGTATCAGTAAAGAAAGAACAAGTGAGGTAGAAAGAAACCCAAAATATAGAGTATATACAGGAAAATAACACTAGGAAACAATGTTACATTTAAGAAACAAGGTGTTGGCTATAAATATTAAGGAGATTAGTATAGTTAAGGAAGGCCCATTTTACACTGTGACAATGTGAATTGTGCCTATAACAATGGAAGCCTTACATTAGAGTCTAAGAGAGAAGGAAGCCCTGAGAAATCATTTTGTGAAACTTTGAAAATGAAACCTGGGTTATACAAATAATTATTGGCAACACTGTTTCTCTTTCATATCAACATGGAAATACTAAAACCCAGTTACTAACTAAGCTGTTGGATATGTGATCCTGGGTAACATTTTAATTTTTCCATTTTCTCATGTGTGACACTTAACATTATCCAAAAAGGTTTCTGTGACAAAATAAAATGTTCCAACAAAAGTTTTGGGAATTGGGCCAAGATCATAATATATACTCAATAAATGATATTTTGGATTGTATGATAGAGCACATATATTAGAACAAATGGATATGTGCAAATATGTATACCTAGTCCATTAAGGAAAGCATAGGCAAGAAAATAAATATATTCTAAAGTTAAATGTAGTAAAACATGTATACTGTTAATAATTCAATGCATCTTGAAAAGGATTGAGTATGCATTCCTTATTGATGAGTATAAAACTGTTACAAAAATGTTAAAGGATATGCAAAGTCAGAAATCTATTTAATAATCAAGCATTTTAGTGAGTAAAAGAGACTGTTTTCTAAGTTTACAAATTATGTTTTTTATGTTTCCCTCAGTAATCAAGTAAACAATATGTATGCTGTATGAACACTAAATATAACTGCAAAATAAATTTGAAACTAACAGTAATATTCACTGTTTATTTGTAAAAATATGTAAACATATATGTTATTATTCAAACACACATATATATGTTTATATACCTGTGTTTATGTATATGTATATATGTGTTTATATGTGTTTATGTATATGTGTATGTACATTTGTCCTAGGCTAACACTTTGGACTGGTTATTCTTTCTGGATGCCATCCAAGGAGGACATTAATTATCTCCCTTTCAGTAGCCATAATTCTCCAGTTATAATTCTCCATCTAAAGTATTAACATGCTAAATTTTCACTGTCAGTATTGGCAAGTCATATGTTTTAATTGTGCTGTTCAGGTAACCATATTGGCGATATTTAGGGATTTGTTTTCCCTGTCTTGACTAAAGAACAATATTTAGCCACAGGAATCCTTGTCCTATAAATCTTGCAGTCTTTCCATCCCCTCTTTCATAATTTTTGCTGATGCTTAGGTATAGATTTTGTGTTGCTGATATATTATTTGGCTTTGGCATGCCCCTAGACTCTTAGTTTTTTGTCATTTGTCTAATTAATAAGTAGAAATTAAGATTCTAGAGTATAAATTTGGGTACTTGACTAGAAATTATAAACTATTTCTGTAATTGATAAATGTCTAATAATGTCAATTGTATTATTTCTTTGGATATTGTCACTGGATATCAAGTCAGGATATGTTATTTGATGACCAAGAGAATAAAAATAATTGTAGTTAAGAATTGTAACTTTGTTTTAAAAATCATTGTTTTATTGTCATTTTTAGCTACAGAAAATGTAGTTTCCTTTATAATCGAAATACTTTTTCATCCAAAGATGAGCTTTAACCCGTTTTCTTCTCAGTTAAATGGTTATGTCAGAAGTTTAAAGGGATTTTTATTGCCTACCTGATGTTTCTTATAGCTGCAATTATGCAGAAATAAGTTAACATTCAATTGCCTGTAAAATCAATCAGACAGCCAGGAATTTTATTGCTTACGAATATTTTAAAGAGATATGCTAGGAGTAAAAGATTCCCACACCCCACACTTGGGACCAAAACAAAACCTGCATTCACATGACACAACAGAAGTTTCAAAGAAACCAGTAACTTCCACTTCACATTTTAGAAATTTTTATGTTACTGTCTCTTTTCTAAAGAAAATCTAAATAATATTGACCTCTGTCTATAAATAGTCTGTTATCATAAGGAAATCATATTATATCTAATACTAGATGATGAAAAAGGACAAATGTCTAATAATATACTGCTCATCCTCTATTTTTACTGCTAAAGTATGATTTTTAGTTTAAAATGTTATAACAATGATAGATCTATATATTAAAATAGTGATATATTACTCTTACAGACTTGTAAAGCTAATGAATATTGTGATTTGTATTTGAATAATACCATCTTCTGAGCTACAGAATGTTATATAAAATGGTATAGAACTAGAAAATGGATATCAGCAAGTTTACATGTTTAACTCCCTTCTTGAGACTTGAATAACACTTTCAATAATTTTACCTGTTTTTTTTTTTTTTGACCATAATCTAAGTAGTGTTTAAAATAGGAGCTGATAATAATGGCTGACCGATCTCCATTCAGTCTTTCACTTACTAATAAGAGCTGCTTCTTCAAAAGTTCTAGAGAGAAAAGTGAGAGATGAAAATGATCTAAAAGTAAAAAATGTGCCACATGACAGGCATTAAATGCTGGTTGACAAGAAAGAAAGGCTTGTAATTTAAAACAAATATCAATGTAGAGGAGACAGTTTAGTTTGAAAGACAATGGTAACTTCAGACAGTTTACAGTTAAACGTTGATCCAATATTATGGCTCAGTATCCAAGTGGGTTCTCTAGTAAGGGGAACAGGGACTATTTCTGACATGAACTCAATTGTGAGCTCTTTGACACCCCCCCTCCAAGGGAGGAGCAGCCTTCCTAGACCACAGAAGAGGACATTGTAGCCAGTCCTGAAGACACCTGATAAGCTAGGGTCAGATGGAAGGGGAGGAGGTCCTCCCCTGAGGAGATGAGGGAGGGAGGATGGGATTGGGAGGGAATGAGGAGGAAGGCTATGGCTGGGATAAAAAGTAAATAACCTGTGATTAACATAAAAAATTAAAAATTAAAAAAAAGAAGATTTAGCTTGTAAAAATAAGTTACTGTAAGATAAGAGACAAACAAAAATGAAAAAAAAATTAATTTTGGAAAGAAAAGGATATATTTAAGACTAGACAAAGTTAGTTTAAAGAGGAAAGCTGTAAGAATAAAAAACATATTCTGCATCTATGAGAAAAAATGCAGAAGGTTTAGGTTTATAAAGCTAAGGTTTGAGAAAGGGATGGAGAGTGGAACAGACAAATAACATCACTGTGTGTTTAGAAATGGATCACCGTCATTGTGTACATCCATTATAACTGAGAAGTGCTGGTCAAACCTTCACAGCAAAAGGGCTCCTATTCAAATTCTGCTCTACTCTATTTCAGTAAAATAGTGTATAATGAGAATAGTCAGTTTCTAAGCATAACACAATTTTCTGTAAAATATTTCCTTAAATCAGAACTGTGTGCAAATGCATACCTAAGGAATCAAAAGAAAAAGAATATTTGTTGTGTTATGTTTAATTATTGTCTTCAAGAGTTTTTTTTTTTATTATAGCCTAAAACAACAAAGAACCAAGTCTGTGGAATCCTATCTTAGTGATATGCAGAAGTTCTCTGTTTGGTATTCATTCTTCTTCAATATGTCACCATGTCCTGGTGGCTGAGGGATGAATATCATGTATAATTTTCCCTCTAACTTATCCAGTTTACTTTAGCGTGTCTTAATTTGCCTGTTAACTGTTGGTCATTTCCCCTAAAATATGGTAATCACATGAGCTTCCTACTTCAGGGATTGGGTATAAAAAACAAATGAGGAACCCTTGTTCAAAATGTTGTAATTGATAGGCAGCAACAGTAAAACAATAAGCAAAGTGTGGATTCTCCAAGAATTGGCTACAATGTGACCACCAGGTTGCTTACAAAAGTTGGCATGTCCAAGTATCATTTTTACGTGTTTTATTGCTTTGACAATATAAATTGATTTCAAAAGTATGAAAAATTAAAAAGGAAATCAGGAACTATGCAGGCAAATGGTGGAACCTAGAAAAGATCATCCTGAGTGAGGTATCGCAGAAGCAGAAAGACCACATGGTATATAAACACTAATAAGTGGATATTAAACCTATATTATAAAATAAACATAGTAAAATCTGCACACCTAAAGGGGCTAATCAATTAGGAAGACCTGGTATAAAATGACCAATCCACACTCAGAAAGGCAAATGGGACGGACCTCCGAAGAGGGAGAAAACAGATAACAGGACAGGAGCCGATCACAGAGGACCTCTGAAAGACTCTATCCAGCAGGGTGGCAAGGCAGATACAGAGACTGATAACCAAACTTTGGGCAGAGTGCAAGGAATCTTATGAAAGAAGGGGGATATTTTCCTAATTAATATTTAATGTGGGAGGGCACAGCCCACTCAGAGTGGTGCCACCACAGAGGTTCTGGGTTGTATAACAGAGCACACTTGCATGTATATCTTTTCAGGGATGATCATTTGGAATTGCATAGCCAAATTTTATATTCCTCCTTGGGGAGGACTATTTCTCATGCTCGCAATATTTCTTAGTTGCATGTAATTCTTTGTTTAGGATTGTAGCCTTGTGAGATTTCCCCAATCCATGTTAGCATGTCTTTTGTTGTTGTCTTAGTTCAGGTCATGTCTAGCCAGTCATATTGGTGAGAACTTATTATGTATAAGTGCTCCTGACATTTCTAGGAGACCCAATCCAACAAAAAACTCCTGGTTCCTCTCTCTCTTATGGTCTGCATCCACTCTTCCAAGTGATCTCTGCACTAGCCCCAACACCTAGCTCAGCTCCACTGTGTTTACTGTCTGTTACACCCATCAGAACAGCTAAGAACAAAAACTTAAGTGATACAACATGCTGGAGAGGATGTGAAGAAAGGGGAACCCTCCATCCATTGCTGGTGGGAATGTAAACTTATACAACCGCTTTGGAAATCAATCTTTCTCAATCAATCTGTCACTTCCTCAGGCAAGTAGGAATAGTACAACCTCAAGATCCAGCTATGCCACTCCTAGGCATATATCCAAAATATGTGCAAGTATACAACAAGGACATTTGCTCAACAATGATCAAAGCAGTTTTATTCGTAATAACCAGAATCTGGAAACAACCCAGATGCCCCTCAACTGAGGAATGGATACAGGAAATGTGGTACATTTACACAATGGAATACTACTCAGCTATGAAAAACAAGGAAATTTGGAGGCAAATGATGGGATCTAGGAAATATCATCCTGAGTGAGGTATCCCAGAAGCAGAAAGAGATACATGGCATATACTCACTTATAATTGGATATTAGACATATAGTATAAACATAATAAAATCTGTACACCTAAAGAAGCTAATCAAGAAGGAGGACCCTGGGTAAGATGTGCAATATTCATTCAAAATGGCAAAAGGGATAGACATAGGAAGAGAGAAATCACAGAGAATAGGACAGGAGCCTAACAAAAATAGCCTCTGAAAGACTCTACCCAGTCTCAAAGTAGATGCTGGGAATCATAGCCAAACTTTGGTCAGAGTGTAAGGAATCCTATGAATGAAGAGAAAGATAGCCCAAATACCTATAGGGAACAGGAGCTCCACAAGGAGAGCAACAGAACCCAAAAATCTGGGCACAGGGGGTCTTTTCTGAGACTGATGCCCCCACCAAGGTCCATTCATGGAGATAACCTAGAACACCTGCACAAATGTAGCCCATGGCAGCTCAGTGTTCAAATGGGTTCCCTAGTAATGAGAATAGGGACTGTCTCTGACATGAACTCAGTGGCTGGCTATTTTATCACCTCCCCCTGAGGGTGGAGCAGCCTTACCAGACCACAGTGGTAGACAATGCAGCCAATCTTGATGAGACCTGATAGACTAGGTTCAGATGGAAGGGGAGGATGACTTCCCCTATCAGTGGACTGGGGGAGGGGCATGAGAGGAGAATAGGAAGGGAGGATGAGATTGGGAGGGGTCTAAGTAGGGGGCTACAGCTGGGATACAAAGTGAATAAACTGTAATTAATAAAAATAAATTAATTATAAAACAAGAAAATCATGAAACTTGAAGGCAATGGATGAAACTAGAAAAGATCATTCTGAATGAAGTAACATAGAACCAGATAGACACATATGGTATATACTCAATTAAAAGTGGATATTAGATGTGTAATATAGGATAAACACTAAAAGCTATAGTCCTAAAGATGGTAAACAGAAAGGAGGATCCTAAGGAAGATGCTTAATCCTCATTCAGAAGGGCAAACAGGATAGACATCGGAAGTAGGAGAATGCAAGGAACAGTACAAGAGCCTGCCACAGAGGGCCTCTGAAAGTCTCTACTGATCAGGGTATCCAAGCAGATGTTGAAACTCATAGCCAAGTTTGGGCAGAGTGAAAGGAATCTTACAGAAGAGAGGAATAGAAATACCTGGAGGGGACAGTAACTCTACAAGAAGCTGGGTACAGCTGGGATACAAAGTTAATAAACTGTAACTAATATTAAAAACTTAAAAATTTAATTAAAAAAACATACATTGAGGATGATGGCTCCCTCAATGGAATGTTTACCGTACAATCTTGAGAGAGTGAGTGTGATGGCCAGAACCCATGTAAAACAGTGCTCTATGATTATGTAACCTAGGGTGGAAGAGACTGAGACTAACCAATTCCTAGGGCTTGCTCGCCACCCAGTCTAGCTGAACTGGTAAGCTCCTGGTTCACTGAAACACCCTATCTCCAAAGAGAAGGCTAAGAGTGATTGATGAATACACTTGATATTGACATCTGACTTGTACATGCATATATGAGTACATGTATCCATATGTGTGTGCATACAGACACACCAAATGTAAAACCCATAGAACACAATTTTCCAAAACCAAGCATAGAGTCCTTCTAACTCTGTCTGACTACAAATGGCTCTTTGGGTTCCAGTGTCAGTAGGACAAGAGGAGAAGTTCCTCTATTCACCCAAACATTTCTAACATTTACCGTAATTTTCATATTGTTTGTAAAATATCTCATTCTCTCACCCCCCCCCAAAAAAAAACAAAAACAAACAAACAAAAAAAAAAAACATTTTGCTTCAACAATTCAAAGTGACAATTTGTGGAAATTCACAGATTTTTATTTTTTATTATTATGAAAGTGGTAAAGTTCTCCTGTCAGCATATGAACACTGGGAAAGACATCACTAATTCCTTATTACCTCTTTCTAATGACTGTGACCTTGTCCCCAGTTAATGAACTAAAATACAGTCAAGGCCAAATGGGAAGACTCAAGAAAAAAAGTATCCTGCATATCAGAGATGGGACTGCACTGTGGTGGATTGTATAACCCCTCTTGCAATTTTAAGCAACAAAATCATAATCATGATATGTATTATGTAGTCAAAATTGATAAAAGAGCATATTTCCATATGAAATTATTTCTAGTGCTATAAAATAATTAGAAAGCTGTGATAGAGAACCATCTCTCTTAACCTCCTCCATTTGACTGGCAGCAGAAGAAATTAAATAGACAATGGGAGGCTCAAATTTTTGTTGAGTACCTATTGAGAACTTCAAAGAACTTCAAATTTCAAAGATGTGCTTTGAAATTCAGAATTGTTCAGGTTTTAGATTTGATTTGTGAGTGTTTTGAATATTTTTGCATCAATGTTCATAAGGAAGATTGGTCTGAAAAAAAATCTAAACTGAAGTTTTATTATATACACATATGACCTGGTACAGACCCATGCAGGCCCTGTGCATGCTGCCTCAGTGTCTGTGAACTTACAGTAGATTTGATCATGTTGTTGTATTGCTAACCTGGTGTCCTCCATCTCCTAGAGCTCTTACTCTTTTTCCACCTTATTTTCTATGAGGTTTCCTCAGCTCTTAGGAGAGAGAGTTGATAGTGACAACCCATTTCTAGATGAAGTTCCAAGGTTTTTCACTCTCTCTCTAATGCCTGGCGATTGGTCTCTGTATTTGTTCCCATCTGCTGCAGGAGGAAATTTTTCTGATGGTGTCTTTTTTCTTATTTTTAATTTTAGTTATGTATTTATTTATTACAATTTATTCACTTTCTCTCCCCACTGAAAGCCCCTCCCTTGTCTCTTCCCAGTCCAACCCACCCACCGTCTTCCCCTATGCCCTTTCCCTAGTCCCTGGATAGGGGAAGACCTCCTTCCCTTCTATCTGACCCTACTTTATCAGGTTTCATCAAACCTGGCTGCATCATCTTCCTCTGCAGCCTCGCAAGCCTGTGAGTCTTTTTTTTATTTTTTTTATTAATTACACTTTATTCATTTTGTGTCACCCCATAAGCCCCTCCCTCCTCCCCTACCATTCCCACCCTCCCTCCCCTTTCTGCATGCATGCCCCTCCCCAAGTCCACTGATAGGGGAGGTCCTCCTCTCCTTCCTTCTGATCTTAGTCTATCAGTTCTCATCAAATGTGGCTGCATTGTCCTCTACTGTGGCCTGGTAAGGCTGCTCCCCCCTCAGGGGGAGGTGATCAAAGAGCAGGCCAATCAGATTTGTCAGAGGCAGTCCCTCTTCCCATTACTATGGAACCCACTTGGACACTGAATTGCCATGGGCTACATCTGTGCAGGGGTTCTAGGTTATCTCCATGAATAGTCCTTGGTTGGAGTAGAGTCTCTGGGAAGTTCCCTGTGTTCAAATTTTCTTGTTCTGTTGCTCTCCTTGTGGAGTTCCTGTCCTCTCCAGCTCTTACTATTTCCCACTTCTTACATAAGATTCCATTCACTCTGCCCAACAGTTGGCCATCAGGCTCAGCATCTGCTTTGATAGTCTGCAGGGCAGAGGCTTTCAGAGGCCCTCTGTGGTAGGTTCCTAGTTTGTTTCCTGTTTTCTTCTTCTGGCCTTCAGAAGCCCTCTGTAGAAGGTTCCTAGGTTGTTTCCTGTTTTCTTCTTCTTCTGGTGTCCATCCTCTTTGCCTTTCTGGATGGGGATTGAGCATTTTATTCAGGGTCCTCTCTCTTGCTTAGTTTCTTTAGATGCACAGATTTTAGTGGGTTTGTCCTATGTTGTATGTCTATATGAGTGAGTATATACTGTGTGTGTCTTTTTGCTTCTGGGACACCTCACTCAGGATGATCCTTTCCAGGTCCCACCATTTACCTGAAAATTTCATGATTTCCTTATTTTTCATTGAGTCTTAAGGAGAATGTGATTAATCAACTAAAACCTAAATCACTCATTTACTTTTACAAATATTTTGAACTTGATTTTCTATCTGTACTGTTTCATAATCATTTTAGAGTTTTCATTTATTGAAATTTATTTACCTATAACTTTTATTTTTTACTTCAATACTTAGAATTAGTAATTAATTCATATAAGATAAAATATTATTCTCAAGTAAGATATTCGAGATTTTACATCTTTAATACTCATGGCTGCTTGGCAATCATCTTCTCCTTCAATGAGTTTACAGTTTCTTGAGATATATAATCAAATCTTTTATCTAATATTGAAGCAAAACTGCACAAAATAGTGTTTTTTTCTTTTTATTCTTTCTTTAAGAATTTAATACATATATATTTTGAATTTTATTATATTAACTCCAAAATTACTCTTCAACTATGCCCATATCATTACCCCCAAATATCTTCTTCTGAACTTCACATCTTCTTTTTCTAGCTCACCGAGGCTAATCAGTGCTTTCCTTATGTTAGTGGGCATACTGTCATCAATGAGATCACAGGCAACCTAACAGTAGTCACTTCCTAAATAAAACTCACTTTTTCTGCTATAGCAGCCTTTCATTTCCAAAGCTCCTCAGCTAAGGGTGAGACTTTGTTAGGTTCTACCAATGGTGCTGGAATTTTTGCTAACTGGACTTCTATAATCTTGTTTGGGAATTACAACCTTTGTGAATTCATAAGAACAATGGCTCTTTTACTGTCATAAGATGTTATTTTGCCATATTCCTCCCTAATCGCCAGCTCTTAAATATATATTTATATGATATATATATATATATATATATATATATATATATATATATATATATATATATATTCTCCCTCTCTCCTGAAAGATTCCCACAGCTGGGTGGGAGGGAAGTGTTATAGTTGACCCATCTAAGACTCAGTACTACTTTTTAAAGAGGAAAGTGGATGGAATATATGGGGTTTAAGGAGTATATGAGGGAACATTTACTTTACAGTATTTTTTACCGTTTCAGAGAAATGCACATATAGAATAAGTAATAAAACTGTTTTAAGCTCATCAGTTTTTAAGTCATTAAAATAAGATGTGTTAATAAATTCCCATGAAAAACATCAAAAATTTCATAAAACTCTTCCATTTCTTCTATCTTACTATGTTCTTATAACTGATCTATACGGAGAAATTTTAAATTTGTAACTCTCTACCATGTACTATTTTTGGTCTTTTGCCAAACAGTTGCATGTTCTATACAACATTATTTCCTTTTATTTTTTATTTTCTTCTTTCTTTCTTTCTTTCTTTCTTTCTTTCTTTTTCTTTCTTCTTTTCCTTTACCTTCTTTTTGGTTATTACTCAGCAATGAAAAATAAGGAAATCATGTAATTTTCAGGTAAATGGTGGGAACTGGAAAGGATCATCCTGAGTGAGTTGTCCCAGAAGCAGAAAGACACACACAGTATATACTCACTCATAAAGACATGTAATATATGATAAACCTACTAAAATCTGCACATCTAAAGAAACTAATCAAGAGAGAGGACCCCGAATAAAATGCTCAATCCCCATCCAGAAAAGCAAAGAGGATGGACACCAGAAGAAGAAGAAAACAGGAAACAAGTTAGGAACCTGACACAGAGGGCCTCTGAAAGCCTCTGCCCTGCAGACTATCAAAGCAGATGCTGAGCCTGATGACCAACTGTCCAGCAGAGTGCATGGAATCTTACGAAAGAAGAGGGAAATAGTAAGATCTGCAGAGGACATGAACTTCACAAGGACAACAACAGAACCAGAAAATTTGAACACAGGGCTCTTTCCAGAGACTCATACTCTAACCAAGTACCATGCATGGAGATAACCTAGAACCCCTGCACAGATGTAGCCCATGGCAGTTCAGTGTCTAAGTGGGTTCCATAGTAATGGGAAGAGGGACTGCCTCTGACATAATCTGATTGGCGTGGTGCTCTTTGATCACCTCCCCGTGAGGGGGTGGGGGCAGCCTTACCAGGCCATTGAAGATGACAATGCAGCCATTCCTGATGAGATCTGATAGACTAAGATCAGAAGGTAGGAGAGGAAGACCTCTCCTATCAGTGGACTTGGGGAGGGGCACGTGTGAAGAAGGGGGAGGGAAGGTGGGATTGGAAGGGAGGAGGGAGGGGTTTATGGGGGATACAAAGTGAATAAAGTGTAATTAATAAAAGTTAAAAAAATCTGTATTTGTGCATGGTAAATAACAACAGATGAAAACTAAGATCCATTTTACTGGAGACAGGAAAGTCTACTGGGTTCCACTAAACCTTGTCCTATTCTTATCTAATCACATCAGTGAGAGAGCCAGCATGGTTTCACATTATATATGGCATGGGTTTGGAAGTGGACAGTAAAGCCCTGACCTGTGATTCATTTTTTTTTTTTTTTGCCTTCACTACTTAATAGATTTACTGATTAGCTGATATAAAGGGATTTTAAACTTCTCTATACCTGGCACTGTGACATAAGATAGTCATAGGGGCAGGAAAAGACCCAGCCCTGATTTTACAGAGTCCCCAGTTTAGCAAGCAAATGGCACATCCAAATCAATAGTGTGATGTGCTAAAAAAAAAAAAAAAGAACATGCGTGTGTGTTTGTGTGTGTGTGTGTGTGTGTGTGTATTATAGTGCACCTTTGTTTATTACATGCCAACCTTGCATTTCGTCCTCATATTTTCTTTGATATTTAATTTCTCGCCTTGCTCACTCCTATGGCTAAAGGCCCAAGAGTTTAAACATTTCATTTCCACCTTGCTTCTTCTACTGTGGGAGTCTTAGGATAACAAACATACCTGTGCTATGGAGTGTGACTTTTATATGTGTTTGGCTATCAAAATTTAGGTGATTGGGCTGTAAATCTTTTAGGTAGTAAACTACCTTCCCAGCATAGGTATTTGTTTTACATGTGCTTTCTTTCAATTTTCATATATATATATATATATATATATATATATATATATATATATATTAGTTACTATTTATTCACTTTGTATCCCAGCTGTAGTCCCCTCCCTCATTCCCTAGCAATCCCACCCTCCCTCGCTCATCTCCTCCCTGCCCCTAAGTCTACTGATGGGGGTGGTCCTCCCCTTCCATCTGATCCTAGATTATCAGGTCTCTTCAGGACTGGCTGTAATGTCCTCCTCTGTGGCCTAGAAAGGCAGCTCCTCCCTCGCGGGGGGGGGGGGTGAGGTCAAAGAGCCAGCTGTTGAGTTCATGTCAGAGACAGTCCCTGTTCCCAAAATTTGGGAACCCACTTGGATACTGAGCTGACATGGGCTACATCCAGGCACAGTCCTTGGTTGGAGAAACAGTCTCAGAAAGACCCCTGTGCCCAGATATATTTGGTCCTTGTGGAGCTCCTGTCCTCTCCAGGTTGTACTAATTCCCCCTTCTTTCCTAGGATTCCCTGAACTCTGTCCAAGGTTTGTTTATGACTCTCAGCCTCTGCTTTGATACACTGTTAGGAAGAATCTTTCAGGGGCTTTCTTGGGTAGGCTCCTGTCCTGTTACTTGTTATCAATTTTCATGGTTTTTAAGTTTCATTTCTAGATAATAATGCAACTCCATACAGATGGAAGGGACTAGGACCCTTAATATATATGTATTCTCTTTACTACGTTCATTTTCTTGCTTAGAATATTTTTATTTCATCAATGAAATTTAATTGGCATTTTTTTCCTGTATTTTGATGATCGCTTAGATTTCTTTAACACTAGCTAACACGTTTACCCATGTGAGCTTTAGGCTGTCTATAGCTAATGTGCCCATTGTTTCAGTTTCATTATCATCAAGGACAGTAAAAATTTTTATGAGCAGCTCAACACAGCTGGGTGATCTCTGATTTTCAGTAATACAGTGCATTTTCAATTTCTGAACAATTAAACCAAACAAGGGAAAAAGTGATTGACCTTCATATTTCCTTACTGAAACAGAAGAAATACTTTCTAGGAAACCAAAGGAAATTATTGATGGGATTGATATCTCATTGATATTAACTGTTTTCTCTGTTTATGTAAACCATAGCCCAGATGGGACATTTTCTGTGGGAAGTCACTTAGCAGTTTTACATGGCTATAGGCATTGCCCTTAATTTTAATTTTTAACTATTTCTGAATTTAACACAGCTGTATGAATTCTATAGCTAATTGTTTACAATGAACCTGAAATATGTTTATTAATTCACTAGGATAAAAATTATAGTGCCATTAATATAATTAATAGTAATAATAATAGTAATAATAATAATAATAATAATAATAAATATTTAAGGTTAGGAAAATAAGAAAAAAAAAGAGGTTTTCAACTGTCTTATGTGTCGTCCAATCAGCTTACATATTTGTAAGAGTATTCTTTTGACGTAGGTGATAATAGGTTATTTCCTCTGTTAAGCCAAATTAAAGTATAAAGGCAGGTTTATTTGGAGCAGATCTCAGGCAGATACATTGTTCCATGTCTACCTCATGCAGAGGTAGACAAAGGGGAGCAGACTAAGAAAGAGAGCAAAAGTGCAAGAGAGACTGAGAGACACAGAAAGAGACAAGAGAGATTGAAAGAGAGAGAGGAGTGAGAGAGAAAGAACCTAAATGTCTGGGTTTTTATAGTGAAGAGACACTGGGGGAGAGGAAGCCCAGCCCCTGGGCTGGAAAGTTCAGGATAGAGGGCCTGGTATGCCAGCCATGCCCTGAAATAGAGATTGAGGGATACTGAGAGAGCCTGGAGTTCAGGTCCACTTTGGTATGTAAAATAGACACCTCAGCTCTTTTTCTAGGTCTGAAGCCCTAAACTTCTTGCTCCTACTGTTCAAGGTACACAGTCCAGTCAAATGAAATATCACAGTCAAACTCCCTGACAAGAGTTCCTTTCTACACAATTATATTGCAGCCTTCACTGTTTATCTCATCCACTTGATGGGGAAAGTATCTGAAAGATTTGCAGTCACCTTAGTAGAGAAAAGGGCAAATATTTGGTGTTTCAAACCTAGAACTTTTAAAAAATGTTATGGAGTTAACTAGGACATCACTAAAGAGTATCTATACTCCATTTTAATTTTTGTTTTCCACAGGAATATAAAAGTCACTGAAGTATTTTGATCAATCAATATCATAATTTATACATTTAGGAATTATGCCAAAAATTCAGTATTTCCAGTACAGAGAAGAATTTTTCAATTATGCATATTCATCTTTAAGAGTAAGCAAATGCAATACTGATTGAGCATTGACTCTAACATAAATAGCAGTATTTTATTTCAAAATAAATTGAACACATCAATCTATCATGGGCCCATACCATCCAGCAAAGAATTCTATGTTTATTAGAAAAACCCCATTCCTGGTATTCAGGAATATATGTAAAACTGTGCTAAAACAAACTGTTTTGTTAATGGTTGATCATTGGAGCTATGGTATGTAATTAAAAAATAAATCATGAGAGATGTATTTTATATGTGTTAAATGAAACAGAGTAGGCTAAAAACCCTTGGTCCAGTATTTCCTGCAAGTTGAAATCCTGGATTGAGAGAACTTCTGTTACCAAGGGTTGTTCCAAAGTAAGATTTTTGTTACACACACTGTGTTAAACGGATATTGCTAACCTTACATATGAGGGTAAATATTGATCTAGTATTGACCATATGACACAGAACCAACAATGATATCTGTAACTGATCTCACTAGGCTGTCTGGCCCTATAGCCCACCGGTGTCTGTGTGTGAATGTATGTGCATGCATGTGAATAATGAGTCCAATATTTGTACAATGCAACAAAATAATGAAAGGCAGTGTTGCAAAGAAAGTTTTTTTAATGTTTTGATATTAAACTTTTATTCAGACAAACAAATAAACAAAAAATACTAAAATCTCTAAGTTTTAAGACATTTTCTTCCTTTTGTTTTGGGAATTTTTTAATTAAATTTTTATTTTTTATATTAATTACAGTTTATTTGCTTTGTATCCCAGCTGTAGCCCCCTCAGTCATTCCATCCTAATCCCATCCTCCTTCCCTCATCTCCTCCCTGCTCCTCTCTAAGTCCACTGCTAGGGGAGGTACTCCTCCCTTTCCATCTGACCCTAGCTTATCAGGTATCTTCAGGAATGGCTGCATTGTCTTCCTCTGTGGGCTGATAAGGCTGCTCCTCCCTTAGGGGGAGGGGCAGGAGGTCAAAGAAAGTTTTAAAGAAGAATTGTTTGCATGTCAGAAATAATCCTTGTTTCTCTTGTTAGAGAACCCACTTGGATACTGAGCTACCATGGGCTACATCCGAGCAGAGGTTCTAGGTTATATCCATACATAGTCCTTGGTTGGAGAAACAGTCATAAAAGACCCCATGTGCCCTGACATATTTGGTCCTTGTGGAGCTCCTATCCTCTCCAGGTCATACAACTATCCCTTCTTTCATATAATTCCCTGCACCCTGCCAAAGATTTGGTTCTGAGTGTCAGCATCTCCTTTGATGACATGAAATCAATGGCTGGCTCTTTGACTCCCCCTACCCTCTGAGGGAGGAGCAGTCCTGGTAGCTCACAGAGGAGGACATTGCAGCCAGTCATGAAGATACCTGATAAGCTAGGGTCAGATAGAAAGGGAGGAGGACCTCCCCTATCAGTGGATTTGGAAAGGGGCAGGGAGGAGATGAAGGAGGGAGGGTGGGATTAAGATGGAATGAGGGAGGGGGCTAGAGCTGGGATTCAAAGTAATAACCTGAGATTAATATAAAAAATAATAATTATAAAAAAAGAATTGTTTTCATATTATGTAGCACATACCATTTAGATTTGTTTTTCTGCTTTTTAAGGTATGTTTGAAAATATCCTATCTCCTAATAATAAATGATCTGGTCATACTTTGATCGCATTCTTCCTACATAGAAGGGGACAAAATGTATAACTTAATACTTAAGAATAACTAGAATATTTAGTATTAGCAAATGTAGATTATAATTTTCACAGAATATACTGTTTTAATGATGAATATGTTTATTTTCAAAATTAATTTTCAGTCATGAGCTTTTATCCTCTGTCAAAGATGAATATTGCATATTTTATGTTGAGCTTGATAAATTCAATACACCATTTCTTTAAAAGTTATGTTCTATAAAATATTATTGGACTTGGTTTTCTTTTGAAATATATTTTCTTATATTTATATTTCTTGTTTCAAATATATTTTCATTCCAATTCTTAGTGATTTCACACAATGAATTTATTGTTCTTGGCTTTCTTTTATAAAAATAATTTATTTTATTCTTCGAAAAGTTTATACAAAATTATTTTGATCATATTCACAACCCACTTGTTTCTCTAACTTATTTAGTAATATCCATGTCATGCCACTACCCACACCAACTTTCTACCCAATGATTTTCTTCTTACCCATTTAGTCCAAAGGAGTTTCTTAAGTGTTTTATCATACTGTTACATAAAAGGGAACTATATGAGAATCTGAGTGATAATCAGTTCAATTATCTTTCTAGCACAAACAAAGCATTAAATTTTTAGTTTGAAAGCATTTATATTGGAGAACACTTTTTATATTTGTTGTTATTATTTTTAAAATTTATTCTCTTTGTGTCCAGGCTTTAGCTTCTCCTTCATCTCCTCCCAGTCTCACCCTCCTCTCCTTTTCTCCCCATATGCCCCTCCCCTAGCTTCGAGTACACTTTCAAATAATATGTTTAAAATATTGTTTTCTTAAAAATAAATTCAACATATCTTTTTTTGCACTTTCATTTGCAAAAAGAAAAACAAGGACTAAGTTTCTTCATTTCCTGACATCATTTCTTAGAATTTTGTTTTTATCCTCACATAGTCTTTCTAAATCACCTAATTGTTATTTCTGTTGATCTGTAGGATTCTTGTTATTGCTGTGTAGATTAGGCAAAGTTAGGAAATAACATTTTAAAACAACAGATGGGCATTGTTTTCAGACCAAAACAAATAAGGATTATGGCTTAGGAGTTCCAACTAACTCCATTTAGTGTAATAACAGGTCAATTGTTGCAAAGAGTACTGGCATCCAATTGGGGTCTGTGTAATAAGATGTTTAGAAATAGAAACCAGCTTATGCCATGACTGGTTCAAAGCCTGGATTTACATCAAGTATTTCACTGCCTGAGATAATCAAGAAATCCTTGTAATCACTCTTACACTGGCTGTCAAGGAAGCTAGGCTAAGAAACAACCCACTTCAGATCATTTGCCATCATCTTTTAGGTTATACTATCTCATGCAGCTGTATAATTTCAAGAAAGAAAAACAAAGTTAGATTTAGAAGTCTAAATTTTAGCCCAGTGACATAATTTAGAAACCAGCTACATTCCATCCTTTTCAATTATAATAACATTTGAAGTATGCTGGGTTTGGATTCAGTCAGGAAAAAGGGCCACATTTAAACAATGTCTGATAAGATAATTAATTCCTACTGTGCCTGGAACACTTCTGTATGTACTTATCAGAATGCTGACATTGTGACATTAGTTAGAGACCCCTTTGTCTGGAGAAACTCAATGTAGGCTAAAGACTTCCCTACAGAAGCAGAAGGCTCTGCTTATAATTATGATCACTGTTATCTGAACCTTTGTGGGAAGCAACTTGATTGATGTTTTGACTGAAATAAATGGAATTATTTTAATTAGAGTATACACCAAGGTCTCGGTCATCAATCATAGAGAGAATATTTTAATAGAAATAGATTAAAGATTTTATATAATGTTCCACCTTATCTATTCTTTTACTTTTAAAATAAACGTTAAAGGAGTTATTCTATAAGGTTCCCTACATTCTGTCCAAAGTTTGGCTATGAGTCTCAGGATCTGCTTCAATATCCTGATGGGTAGAGTCTTTCAGAGGCCATCTGTGGAAGGCTCCTGTCCTGTTTCCTGTCTTCTACTTCCAATGTCTATCGCGTTTGCCCTTCTGAATAAGGATTAATCCTCTTCGCTAGGGTCTCTTGTTGTTTAGCTTCGGTACAAATTCATTTTTACAGTTTCCATAATACAAATTGTAAAGAAATGAAGGAAGGGGAAACTGTAATAAAAATTGTATTCAAATTAAACCCTTAAACAGATGGCTATCTAAATTTCTCTTTTAGAAAGGAGCCGATTCTGAACAGATTGTATATGTGTATCAGTGGTGGAAGTGGATTATCTGTCTTGAATTGGATTGTGATGACGGTGACCCTATTCTAAGTAAACCAAATCTCTTGAACTATATAATGAGATCAGAAGGAACATTCAGCCCGAGAAGGACAGATTGCAACAACTGAGATGATTTTGCTAATGTTTTATTCTAGCTTCTTCCTTTGGTGTGCATGATACTGTGACTTTTGTTTCTGTGGACACCTCTGATCCTATGTCCTAAGTGCTGTTTTCTTTTTTTTTCTTTTCTTTTCATTATATTTATATAAGTGGAGCTGAATGAGTGCCCCCAAACTGCGCAATCTCTCTTACAAAAAGGTGATTGTGGAAGAGTCTAGATTCTTTACTGACTGTGGAACAGAAATGTAGAAAATATTGTAACAGCAAGTATTTAAGTAATTCATTCTACTTTCTTCTTTTATTTAGGCTGTGAGGAAACAAAAGTTGCTTGAACAGAGTATCCAGTCTGCCCAGGAGATTGAAAAATCCTTGAACTTAATTCAGGACTCCCTTGAATGCACTGACAAGCAGTTGGCAGCTTATATTGCTCACAAGGTGGACGCAGCTCAAATGCCCCAGGAAGCCCAGGCAAGTAGAGCAAACTGGGAATGAATATTCGTTTTAATTTTTTAATATTTTTAATGTTTTTACCCCATAAAGATGCTGTTGGCTTTCATAGTTAGGTATTATTTAATTAATTGTGAAGAGGCTTCCTTTCTTTCTTTCTTTTTTTTTTTTTTTTTTGTTTTACTGTTTGGAAGTGAGAGCTTAAAGAAGTCCATGTTATAATGCCCACATTATTTTCTAAATTATACAGTGCACTGATTACAAATAGGGCCAATGAAACCCAGGAGAACTGACCTTCATTATTCACAAATGTTTCAAAACTGTCCTCCACCTTGAGGAAAACCATAGTACTTATATGGCACGAAAATAAAGCAGTATTCTTAACCATTTGTCACCAACTCATAGTTGTTATAAAGGGAATGAGTTCTAAAATTTATTTCTGATTTCATATTAATATGCTATAAGTAGCTAACAATACAGATGAAATAAATATTCACCTTGTTACTTTTGATCATACTGGTTGTGCACATGTGCACAAACTTGCATATTGCCATGCTGTCAATGCAAATTAAGATGTGTTTCTAATTTCATTTCCTGGAAAATGATAATTAAGGTAGAAATGAATCATATATTAATTGGAGTTATATAAGTAAATTGCATATCCTAGTAGATTTTATATGGTAAATTAAATATTAACATGTAAATGTATGTATAGTCACATGCATATTATTATTTAAAATTTTAAATGAGAAATATGCTAGGAGGTTCAAATAGCTACTTTTAAAATTATATATATATACTCACACACACTCATATATGTGACATACACATACATATATACATACATACTTATATATATATAGCATTTGAAAAGTAGCTATATAACATCCCAGTTAAATTAATATACAAAAAATATTTTAAGAAAAGCATTAGAATCCAAACAAGTTTAAATAAATTTTTCATGTGTTTTGTTCCACTTAACTTTTGAAGATTTCTTGAAACTGCGAGTAATCATATGTAACATCAAAGAATACAAAGCACCTAAAAACATTATTTAATTTGAACTTTTTTTATAATAACTATAAATACATTGTTTTCTGTCACAAAGTTATCAAGCCCTAAAATTAATTGGAAGATTGCATTTCCAAAAGGTCCAGCTAAAGCTCCTGTTGAAGAGAGAGTTGAAGCGTAGAGCTGTTTATGAAATAAGAATTTAAACTGCATATGTCTTTTTCCTTATGATACACCTAACAGTGGGAGTGGGGGTGTCTCTGTCTCTTTTGCTTGCTTTTGGGAACATTTCCCTCCTGCTGCTTTGTCTTGTTTAGCCTTGATATGAGGTATTGTGTCTAGCCCTTTTGCATCTTGTTATGCCTTAGTTAATCTTAAATCCCTGGGAGGCCTCCTCTTTCCTAAAGGAAAATGAGGGAGCAGTGGATGTGAAAGAGAAGGAAGGTGGAAGGACTGGGAGAAGGAGGGAGAGAGAAAACTGGGGTAGGGGTTGTAATACATGAAATAAAAATAAATAAATTTTAATATAAATAAAATTATATTAAAAGAGTTTAAGTACCGTGTTTAGAAACGGGGTCACTTAGAACGTCAGCAAAATTATATTTTCATAGGTTTGTGTTTGTGGTGGGAATGGATTTGAATTTTTTTTTTTATATCAGGCAGAAAAATAAATACGTTTTTTAACTGTAGTTCATAGTTCAGTGCCAATTTAAAGATTATTAGGCTTTGTGTTTCCTGTCAGAAATCACATTCTTGTTCTAGTTCATCAATGAGAAACAGAAAAAAAAATATATGCATACACAGATTTTCTGAGAGATGCTGATCCTGAAGATCTGTGAGTGTCTGCCTCCACCATGTGGTACACAACTAGTTTTACTACTAAATGGAATTTCTAAACACCGTGTTTTTCATTCATTTTTTCCCCTTTTTTTTCAGTTTACATTGAGAACCTTGTGTATAAAGCTTTTCTAAATGCATGGGAATATATGTCATGTGATGAATTACCAACAGTTATATCTTATTGCACATAAAAATGTATGTGGATAATTTTTTCCAATTTTACATTCAGAAATAAGCCCATTTAATTATTACTTCCATTTATCAAATGCCTAGCATGATTAGAAAAGAGTAGCTTGTGCATCTACTTTGTAGTTAAGAATATGTCTCCTATTATTTAGTGACATGTGTTTACAATAAGCAAGTTTTAACTATTTACATGGTAAAACCACTTAAATAAGAGAGCAAAAGTTGTCTTATGATATGTTATTTTGAATACTAATACTTAAACAAATTACCATTTGAAATGTTTCAATTGCCCAGTTCTGTACATACTATATATTGAGTCAAATAAAATAAAACACACACCTTATTTACACATGGAAATGTATGTTAAACCTGAGAAATAGTAAAACCTGAGAAATACTGACTAATATACTATGATTTAAAATGCCAAACCCCTTGTATTACTTTAAAGCAATTATATAAAGAAAATCATCAAATTATATTATCAAAAATCATGGAACACAAATATAATGATTTATTTTTTAACTCTATAGTAATATATGGAAGAACTGAGAATTATGTTTAGATATCAGACCATATAATAAAAATAATACAAATCCACAAACTGCAGCCCAGTACTTTTAAGTCATCAGACAGTTTAGAAACTTAGATGTAATAGAAATAGAGAAGAGATTTGGATAGTTTATTGCTGATGAAAACTTGGTGTTTCACAGTGGTTATTTTTGGTTTTACATATTTCACTTCTCTTTATGAAGATTCCTATTTGTCACTATCTACAGGTTTTAGCCAAAAAAACCTCAGAATGACCATTCACTCATTGTTAGCTATTACACAATTTATTCTTCCATCACTCCTATAAGGAACGAAATAGAAAAATCTGGAAGGTCAGGAGCTCCACAAGGAGACCAACAGAACCAATAAATCTTGGCTCAAGGGTCTTTGTGGAGACTGATACTCCAAACAATGGCTATGCATGGAGATAACCTAGAACTCCTGCTCAGAAATAGCCCATAGGCTGCTCAGTTTCCAAGTTGGGTACCTAGTGAGGAGAGCAGGGACTCTCTCTGGCATGAATTCAGCAGCAGGTTTTCTGATAACCTCACCCTGCAGGGTGCTGCCTTACCAGGCCAGAGAAGGAAGACAATGTAGCCAGTCCTGATGAGACCTGATAGGCTAGGGTCAAATAGAAGGGGAGGGGGACCACTCCTATCAGTGGAGTAGAGGAGATACAAAGTGTATAAATTATAAACAATAATAAATAAAAAAGAAATGAGAGATGACAGTAAAAATAGCTGAGAATAACTATATATAGTTTACAGATGTAGAATGTATCTGTGGCTGTTTCCAACTGAATTTAGCCTTATTATGTTTACTAATTTTAATTCAACATATGTAAATATGCCAACTATCTAGAAGAATCTTTAAATCATTTTATGGGAAACACTATTTAATTAGTTAGGTGTTTACAATTCTTTATGCTATAAATATATTTCAAAATCTTGCATTTCTTCAATTAATTTTAGTCTTTGAAATAATAACATGTATAAACAGCGTACCAGGGGCAAGTGTTAATTTAGTGATGCCAGTATGAATTGACAATGTACATTTTCTAATTGGAAAGAGGAATCTTTTTCTGAGATTATCACCAGTATCAGGGTGTTTTAAAGTTAAAAATTCTAATAGATTTCCTTTTCATATATTTTGTCTTATATATCTACATGAATAGAAGGGAAAACTATTTTAGTAAAAAATAAATGTTGAAGGGAAATGCAGAGATTTGAGTCATTCTTTCCCAGTAAAGTAGAAACAAAGGTAACACTACACAGTCTCCCTGAACATTACTATATACAATAGATGATTTGTTGATTTTAAATGACTTATTTTTATTTTGATATATTGAGTAGCATTAAGGTACAGAAGATACAGATTAGAATCAGATCATTGATCCTTTACAATCATAAGTTTTCTCAGAAAGCATGTGAGGTGCAGTTTTCTATTATATACTTAAAATTTTAGATTTTCAGATATCAGTTACTTTTCTGTTGTCATGATAAAATACCATAACCACAATAACTTTTAAATGAAAAGTGTTTGTTTGTTTTTGTCTTGCGGAAGCAGATTCGATCCATAGTGTTGGGTAAAACATCGCCTCAGAGCTAGGTGGTGGTGGTACACACCGTTAATCTCATCATTTGGGGAGGTGGAGGCAGGAAGGTCTCTATGAGTTCAAGGCCAACCACATCTACAAAGTGAGTCTAGGACAGCCAAGGCTGTATAGAGAAACCCTGTCTCAGAAAAAATAAATAAATAAATAAATAAATAAATAAATAAATAAATAAATAAA
>NW_026590552.1:293669-307885 GCF_907164565.1 Psammomys obesus
AAATAAATAAATAAATAAATAAATAAATAAATAAATAAATAAATAAATAAGTAAGTAAGTAAGTAAGTAAATAAATAAATAAAATAAAGAAACATACAAACTAAAATCAAAACAAGCAAGCAAGCAAACAAACAAAACATAGCAGCAGGCAGAAGGCCCAGTGGCTGAGATAGGGCGCTTAAAAATTCATTTCTTAAACCAAACACTCAAAGCATAGAGAAAAACATCTGCAAGAAAAAAATGTCTTTTAATCGTTAATCGTTATGAGTACCCTAAGTGACAAATTTCCTCCAGCAATGCTATATCACATAAATCTTCCAAAACAGTGCCACAAAATGGGGCTCAAGTATTTAAATACCTGAGACTGTGGTAGTCACTTCCCACTCAAGTCACCAAACATATAGATGGAATTTGTTTAATATATTTGAATTTTCATAAAAAAGCTACTGAATTTCGAAGAGCCACGAGATTATAAATGGGTGTTATGTATTTTTTTAATTCTTCATTAATTACACTCTATTCACTTTGCATCCTCCCTTCAGTTCCCTTCCTCCTCCCGTCCCAATTCCTCCCCTCCTCCACCTCTGCATTCATGCCCCTCCCAAGTCCACTGATAAGGGAGGTCTTCTTTTCCTTCCTTCAGATCCTAGTCAATTAGGTCTCATCAGGTGTGGCTGCATTGTCTTCTTCTGTAGCCTGGTAATGCTGCTTCCACCTCAGGGGAAGGTAATTAAAGAGCAGGCCAATCAGTTCATGTCAGAGACAGTCCCTGTTCCTATTACAATGGAACCCACTTGGATACTGAACTGCCATGGGCTACATCTGTGCAGAGGTCTTAGGTTATCTCCATGCATGGTCCTTGGTTGGAGTATCAGTCTCAGGAAAGACCCCCCGTGCTCAGATTTTTTGGTTTTGTTGGTCTCCTTGTGGAGTTGCTGTCCTCTCCAGATCTTACTGTTTCCCACTTCTTTCATAATATTCCCTGCACGGTGCCCAAAGTTTGCCCATAAGTCTCAGCATCTGCTTTGATAGTCTGCAGGGCAGAGCCTTTCAGAGGTCCTCCGTGTCAGGTTCCTGACTTTTTCCCTCTTTTCTCCTTCTGATGTCCATCCTCTTTGCCTTTCTGGATAGGAATTGATCTTTTTAGCAAGAGTCCTCCTTCTTGATTAGTTTCTTTAGGAATATTACTCAGCAATAAAAAACAAGAAAATCATGAAATTTGCAGGTAAATGGTGGGATCTGGAAAAGATCATCCTGAGTGAGCTATCCCAGAAGCAGAAAGATGCACATGGTATATACTCACTCATATAGACATATAATATAGGGAGTTATATTTTAATAGATAAATTTGTTATCCTTTATTGTTTCTGTTGGATTGTTAAAATTTTCATATTTAGCTAAGAAAAAAAATCATGAGATTATTTGTTTGAATTTATCAAACAATAATAATCGGTAGTAAGTAGAAGAAAAAGCTCAAGTTGCACAATCTTCAAAATTTAGATACAAAACATGGGATCATTCTCATTCACATTTACTCTTCCATCACTAATGATTTTTTATTCAATATCTTGACCATAGTTTCAAAAAGCTCATGCAATACATATCTTTTAAAAAATTTTTATAGTAAAATTTACATTCTACCGAAAATTAATATATAAGCATTATTTAAGCAAATCAGTTATGTTTCAAAATAATTTTCTTAAAAGTAGTAAAGAAATTAAATGACAAGGTCTAAGAAGCGTAGTTTGATAAGGTAGAAAGTAAAAGGATGATCTTTCCTAGTTCCATCCATTTGCCTGAAAATTACATGATTTCTTTGCTTTTAATAATTGAGTAGCATTCCATTGTGTGGATGTGCCACAATTCCTGTATCCATTCTTCTGTTGAGAGATATGTAGGTATTTTCCAGATTCTGGATATTATAAATAAAAGTGTTATGAACATGGTTTAGCAAATGTCCTTCTTGAATGTTTTAGCATCTTTTGAGTACATTTCCAGGAGTTGTATAGCTGGATAATGAGGTAGCATTATTCCCAATTTTCTGAGAAAGCATCAGTTTAATTTCCAAAGTGGTTTTACAAGTTTACATTCCCACCAAATATGAAGGAGGGTTAACCTTCCTCAACATTTGCTCCAGCATATGTTGTAACTTGGGTTTTTGATCTTGGCCATTCTGATGGCTGTAAGGTGAAATCTCAAGATTGATTTTATTTGCATTTCCCTGATGACTAGGGATGTTGAACATTTATTTAAGTGTTACGCCCCCGTTTGATATTCCTTTGTTGATAATTCTCTGCTTAATTCTGTACCCCATTTTTAAATTTAATTTTATTTATATATTTATTTATTTTTAATTTATTCACTTTGTATCTCCACTGTATCTCCCTACCTCATTTCCACCAAGTCCGACCCACCCTTCCTCTTCTCCCCCAATGCCCTTCCTTATTCTCCTGACATGTTATGGTCTCCTCCCCTTCTATCTGACATTAGCTTATTAGGTCTCATCAAGGATGGCTACATCATCATTCTATGTGCCCTGGCAAGGCTGTACCACCTGGGGGGAACTGATCACAGAGCCAGCCACTGAGTTCTGTCAGAGACAGACCCTGTACCCTTTAGTAGGAACCCACTTGGAAACTGAGCAGCCAAAGGCTTTCCTTTGAACGGGGGTCTAGTTCCTCTCTAGACATGGTCCTTGGTTGGAGTATCAGTCTCTGCAGGGCCTCCTAGGCCCAAGTATTTTGCCACTAATGTTCTCCTTGTGGAGTTCCTGTCCTCTCCAGGTATTTCTATCTCCCTCTTCCAGAAGGATTCTGGCAATTTGCCTAAAGTTTGGCTAGGAGTCTCAGTATCTCATTCAATACCATGGTGGGTAGAGTCTTTGAGAAGTCCTCTGTGGAAGGCTCCTGTCCTGATCCTTGTCCTCTCCAACTTCCGATTTCTATCCCATATGCCATTCTGAATGAGGATTAAGTATCTTCCCTAGCTGCTTCCATATTGTTTAGCTTCTTTAGGGCTATAGATTTTGGTACATTTTTCTAGCTGCTATGGTTAATATCCACTTATAAGTGAGTATAAATCATATGTTTTTCTGCTTCTGGGTTAACTCACTCAGAAAGATCTTTTCTAGTTCCCACCATTTGCCTGCAAATTTCATGATTTCCTTGTTTTCAATTGCTGTGTAGTATTCCATTGTGTAAATGTACCACACTTTCTGTATCCATTCTTCCATTGAGGGGCAACTAGATTGTTTCCAGATTCTGGCTATTGGGAATAGGGGTGTTATGAGCATGGTTGAGCAAATGTCCTTACTGAATGGTGGGGCAAATTTTGCTATATGCCTAAGAGTGATATAGCTGGATCTTAAGATAGCACCATTTTTCATTTTCTGAGGATTCTCCAGATTGATTTCCAAAGTGGTAGGTAAAGGTTACATTCCTACTAGCAATGGAGTAGGGTTCCTCTTTCTCCACATCCTCTCCAGAATGCATCATCCCTTGAGTTTATTTATTTATTTATTTATTTATTTATTTATTTTCTTTTATATTATGTGCATTGGTGTGAGGGAGTCAGACTACTTGGAACTGGAGTTACACAGAGTTATGAGTTGCCATGTGGGTGCTGGGAGTTGAACCTGGGTCCTTTGGAAGAACAAACAATGCTCTTAACCACTGAGCCATCTCTCCAGACCCGAGCTTTTTTTTAATATAACCATTCTGAAAGGTGTGATGTGGAATCTCAGTGTTGTTTTGATTTGCATTTCCCTGATGACTAAGAACACTGAAAATTTCTTTAACTGTTTCTCTTCCATTTGAAATTCTTCTATTGAGAATTCTCTCTTTAGCTCTGTACCCATTATTTAATTGGATTACTTGATTTGTTGCTTTTTAATTTCTTCAGTTTTTATATATTGTGGATGTTAGTCCTCTCTTATATATAGGGTTGTTAAAATCCTTTCCCAGTCTGTAGACTGTCATTTTGTTCTGATGACGGTGTCCTTTGCTTTACAGAAGCTTTTCGGTTTCATGAGGTCTCATTTATTGATTGTTGATTTTAGAGCCTGTGCTGTTGGTGTTGTGTTAAGAAAGTTTTCTCCTGTGCCAATGAGTTAAAAGCATTTCCCCAATTTTTCTTCTAACAGATTTAGTATGTTTGCTTTCATGTTGAGGTCTTTGATCCACTTTGACTTTAGTTTTGTGCATTGTGATAAATATGGCTTTGTCTGAATTTTTCTACATGTTGACATCCAGTTAAACCCAGACCATTTGCTGAATATTCTATCTTTTTTCCATTGTATGGTTTTTGTCTCCTTTGACAAAAATTATGTTTCTATGGGTGTGTGTTTATTTCTGGGTCTTTGATTGTACTTTGTTGATCTTAGTCTGTTTCTATGCCAGTGCCATTCCAATTTTATTCCTGTTGCTCTATAGTACAGCTTTATTATATAAGGGATATGTATACCTCCAGAAGGTCTTTTATCGTACAGGATTATTTTAGCTATTCTGTTTTTTGTTTGTTTGTTTGTTTGTTTTTCCATATGAAATTGAGAATTGTTCTTTCAAGGTCTGTAAAGAATTGTATTTTGATGGGAATTGCATTGAATCTATAGACTGCTTTTGGCAGAATGGCCATTTTCACTATGTTAATCCTACCGATCCATGAGCATGGGAGTTTTTTCCATTTTCTGATATCTTCTTCAATTTGTTCCTTCAGAGACTTATTTTTTTTTCATATAAACCTTTCACTTGATTGGTTACAGTCACACCAAGGTACTTTATGTTACTTGTGGTGATTGTGAAGGGTATAATTTCCTTAATTTCTTTCTCAGACCATTTCTCTTTTGTATACAGGAGGGCTTTAGATTTTTTTTTTTTTTGAGTTAACTTTGCATCCAACCTCTTTGCTGAAGGTATTTATCAGGTGAAGGAGTTCTTGGTAGAATTTTTTGTGGTCACTCATGTATCATATGATATCATCTCAGATTAGTGATACTTTGACTTTTTCCAGGAAGCCCTCCTCCATTTCTAGTGGGAATGTAACCTTATGCAACCACTTTGGAAATCAATCTGATGCATTCTCAGAAATTTGGGAATAATGTCAAGATCCAGATTAACAACTCCTGGGCATATGCTCAAAACATGTCCCACCATTCAATAAGGACATTTGCTCAACTGTGTTCAGAGCAGCTTTTTATGTAATAACTAGAATCTGGAAACCACCCAGCTATCCCTCAATGGAGGAATGGATAAAGAATATATAGTACATTTACATGATGGAATATTACTCAGCAATTAAAAACAAGGAAATCATGAAATTTACAGGCAAATAGTGGAAACTAGAATAGATCATCTTGAGGGAAGTAACCCAGAAGTATAAGACACATATGGTATATACTCTCTTACAAGTGGATATTAGCCATATAATGTAAGATAAACATACTAAAATCCATAGTCCTAAAGAATCTAAACAATATGGAAGAGAGTAGGAAAGACACTTAATCTTGATTCAGAAGGGCAAACAGGATATACATCAGAAGTATGAGAAGACAGGGAACAGGACAGGAGTCTTCCAAAGGAGACCTCTAAAAAACTCTGCCCACCAGAGTATTGAAGGAGATACTTAGACTCATAGTTAAATTTTGGGCAGAGTGCAGAAAACCTTATGGAAGAAGAGGAAGATTGAAAGACCTGGAATTAGCAGGAGCTCTACAAGGACACTAACATAGCACAAAATCCTGGCCAGAGTGGGGTACTTGCAGCTACTGATACTCCAACCAAGACCATGCATGGAGAGGACCTAAAACTCCTATTTAGAGGAAATCCCACTGGCTTCTCAGTTTGCAAGTGGGTTCCCTAGTAAGAGATCAGGTGTTGTCTCTGGCATGAACTCAGTGGCTGGCTCTTTGATCACGTCCTTCTTGGGGGTGCAGACTTGGCAGGCCATGAAGGAAGATGATGCAGCCAACCTCGATGACACCTTATAAGTTAGATTCAGTCAGAAGGTGAGTAGGTTCTCCCCTATGAGTAGACTAGGGAAAATGAATAGGGTGAGAAATGGGAGGTAGGTCTGATTAGGATAAGAAGAGAGATGGGGCTACAAAGTGAATAAATCAAAATAATAAATGAATGAATGAATGAATGAATAAATAAATAAATAAATAAATAAATAGATAAATAAATAAATAAATAAATAAATGGAAAGCAAACAAGCAAACAACCCAGCTATAGGTGTAGGAACTGATTGTCTCAGAAATTAATGATAGTAAAGATTCTTAGCTAATGTTTTTGTTTGTTTCTGACATATTTTACACGTCTCTGTCTGAATTCTTAGAGCTTGTGGCACTCTATTTGTAATTTGTGGCACCATTTGTTACCTCGCAGGCAGAAACATAACAATAAGTGTAACCATTTGGATATTTGGGTATCCTCTCTGCTAGTCTAAAATCTGTAAAGTCTCCTTGTCTGTACTCTATGAATAATCAAATGCTGTGTTAAAGATTAAGTTATTTCAGCTGCCTGACCTCTCCAAAAATAATAGAATGTTTTTCGCTAAATCTGTTATTTTAAATAAGGAAGGCTCCCCTGCCTCAAATGTTTTCCACCAGACATTTGGTTACAATAATGAGAAAAGTAGCTAACCCAACTAGCTTAATTTAGATCACTAGTCTTCATGAAGTTTAACTGCCATATTCCAAAGAATGAGTGACAAACATTCTATTAAGGAATATGGTATCCCAGTAGAAATCTCCTTATATTTTTCACCTCTATCATGGCTAGATTACTTATATATTTTGACATTTTTATATTTGGCCAGATTGGAATGAACCTTCAAAATAAGATATAATCAGGTATACATACTACATCCAAACAAATTCTCTATTGAAAATTATTCATCTTAATTTTGTATTGAGAAATGATTTCTTTTTTGATAATTTTATGATGATTTAAAACATTCTTGTCAATTTTGAGGAGTATGTGCTATTCATGATAATTCAGGAATACTTCTAAATTACACGGTCTTGGAATAAGAATCTTCTTTTGCAATATCTTGAAGAGCATGTGGGGCTAATAGTGTTGTCTTTCCAACAGAAAATACAATCAGATTTGACAAGTCATGCCATCAGTTTAGAGGAAATGATGAAACATATCGAGGGAAAGGATGCCGCCCAAAGAGTTCTTTCACAAATTGATATCGCACAGGTATATTTTATTTTATCAGCCATGGAGTTTGTTTTATATACTGGACAACTTTGCTATCATCAAATTGAAAACTATACTATGATGTCTATCAATAAATCACTTAAAAAGAACGTATGTATAATTTAAAGATAAGTTAACATATGACTTCTTAGTATCATATTTAAAAAATACTAAATTTTCCCAACTACATGTATTTTTTTGTGTGTGTGTGTTAGAAAATGACAAACAATTTTCCATTTATTTTCTTTTATTTTTTATTCAGAAAAACAAAAATTAACAAAATTATGACTGGTTCATCTGTTAAAAGTAATTGATATTTTCTTACATTTTGGTTATAGAAAAAATTGCAAGATGTCTCCATGAAATTTCGTATATTCCAAAAACCAGCCAATTTTGAACAGCGTTTAGAAGCAAGTAAGATGATTTTAGATGAAGTAAAGATGCACTTGCCTGCACTGGAAATAAGGAGTGTTGAACAGGAAGTAGTCCAGTCACAACTAAGTCATTGTGTGGTATGTATTCCTAGTGGCAAGTATTCAGATATGTTTTCATTTTGCTGTATTAGAAGAATTTGATTATATTTTGTAACAAAATGTTTTTCATACAACCATAATATTTATAGTAAGTATTTTCAAGATTAATAAAAAATAACTATGTATTAAGGTACAGAATTTTTTATGGAAATAGTAGTCATATGATGATATTTTCAGAGCATGTTTTTGAGCCAATAATTTTGTTTATGTCTACACAAAATAAAAAAAATCCTTTTTACTTAATTATTTATTGGGACATATTATAAAGAAATGAAGAAGGGAAATATGCTAATCTAGAGACAGCAACCGAAGCAGTAGTTTTAATAATAATAACCACTACAGAAATAATGCTTCTCAGTAAGTTTAAATGAGGTATAGTACTCATCTTTATTCTCAGGGTTACGTATTACCTGAGAGAAGTTAAAGACAAACAACTGTGAAGGGCATAGCAGATTGTCCTCTAGCTACTCCAAAAATAGCACTGCTGAATATACATTGAAATGTCACCAGACCACATGACAATAAACAGAGAAGAAAAGATACAACTGATTCACAGCATACATTTATATCTTTTTTGATAATTCATACTATCATATGTCATTACTCTTTAAAATCTGTCAGTCAGATGACATCTTTGATAATATAAATATTATTTTAGTGCTCTGAGGTTTAGGTTTTTGTTTTTCATCTACTTGATACTATGACTAAAAGTAAGATGATTTTACACATGTATCAGTTGCATGTTTACATGGATAAAGTCTTCTTATTTATCAAGTGCATTCAGATAAATGTGTGTTTTTAATGTAAATGAAATTATTTAATTGATAATATCATTAATCATTTGGATTCACTTTAGTGGAATAAAAGTATTAAGCAGTTTCGCTATCCAAAATAGTATTTTATGGTCAGTGATTTTCTGATAATAGACAAAAAAGCATAGACATACATGGGGTCCTATCTTAAAAATTTTCAAAGAGGAGCCTGCTTTATAAAATAAAACAATATCGTTATCTTCACGTTAATGAACTCAAATTGACCATACCTTTGTCTGCACAAAGAAAACAAAACACAGCCTTAGCCTTGTCTGGAACTAGTTCTAGTTCAAATGTCAAAATCAATGGAAATACTTTTTCTGAATGGATATCTTTCACATATTTTATATTCTCTATTTTTAATATCTTTTATGATGATGTATACTATTCCCATATTCTTGTCTTCAAGAGTTTTAGTTGTATTGCTTTTATTTGTTTGTTTGCTATTTATGTTGATGAGGATGGAGTTATTTGATGCTGTGTCACTATATAGACTAGTTGGCCTTGAACTCATTAATATTCCTGCCTCCATCTCCCAGGTATTGCAATTAAAAGCAAGTGCCACTACTCCTTGATAGAACTTTTCTCCTCCCTAAAACAAAAGATCTCTTTAACATTAACCCAAAGAGAAGGGATCTTTTCCTTCCTTGGTTATAATTATTTTCTTTCATGATTAAAAACAGTGAGTTCATCATTAAATGTACTGTAAGTTAAATCTCATCAAGTTTAATTAAGGAATCATTTAAAAGTATAAGTGGATTCAAATTTGCATAGCTGTATCCTAGCATAAAAATGAATGATTTCAGTGTTTCCAAAATGCAGATTTTTCTATGCACTCTGAGATACAAATTAAGTAAAAATTGAAAAGCCTTAAAATGAACCATAGTTACTGATAAAGAAATATTAACATCAGTCATAAGATGGATTCATATCAAAGTACATTTGCATGTTACCATAACTACCAAGATAATTTTTAATTATTTTTTATTTTTTATATTAATTACAGCTTATTCACTTTGTCTCTCAGCTCTAGCCCCTTCCTTCATTCTCTCCCAATCCTTCGCTCCTTACCTCATTTCCTCCCATGCCCCTCTCCAAGTCCACTCATAGGGAAGATCCTCCTCCCCTTCCATCTGACTCTAATCTATCAGGTCTCATCAGTATTGAGTGCATTGTCCTCCTCTCTGGCCTGGCAAGGCTGCAACCCCTCGGGGAGAGGTCAAAGAGCCCACCCCTGAGTTCATGTCAGAGACAGTCCCTGTTCCCCTTACTAGGGTAAACACTTGGATACTGAGTTGCCATGGGCTACTAGGTTATATCCATATATGGTTCTTGGTTGGAGTGTCAGTCTCAGAAAAGACACCCTTGCCCAGATATTTTGGCGAGTGGAGGGACAGCTGAAGCCAGAACATTGACATTGAGTCTCTGAATAAAAAAGATAAATTTAATGTATGCTTTTACACATTTATTTTAATCTAAAAAGATGAAATAAGAAATATCTGTTTTAAATCCAAGGACAAACCACCTACTAGTGAGGTTTCCCTTAGTTAGAATTAACTTATTATTTTTATTAAAGATGGAACAATTTAATGGAAAACTATATTAGTAATTATATGTGTACATATATATGCAATTGAAAATGATTCATGCATGTATAAGTACCACGTCATATATTTTCCATAAAATAAGTACAAAACAAATTGTAACATCAAAGTGGCATTGACACTTTAAAGATAATTACACCTGCCTTTCAGAGTTACAATAAGCCCATAAGTTACAAAGCCCATGAGACTTTGTTATGTTAAACTATCTACTTAAAAGAATATGTACTTGCCTTAAGTTGTGAGACATATGCATAAATAATGTTTCTATTTTTTATATTCTGATCAGTATCAATAAAATATATTTGTATATTTTGATACAAATATTTTAGTTTGATTGATTTCTTTCCATGTGATATTATATACTGGAAAACAGTGATCTAGATATTTAGATGTTATATCCTACTTAAATGTGAGTACCATGAAAACAACAGAATATAATTTTTTTTTTTTACTTTTTCATCGCTGATATGATAGTAATGCAAATATTATCATATATATGGTCCATTTAATTTATAAGGTTATAGATTTATAATCATTAATATTGAGGTTAACTCAACAAAAAATAAAAATCATATGACAACAATCATAAAATGCACTCCATTTGCATTATAAACACAAAAGTGAAATTTTAGGTGAAATATATTCTATTTTTATTAATAGTATATAATGCTCTATAGTTTTTATAGTATTTATGTTTGTTTTATGTCTTAACATAGAATTTGTATAAAAGCCTGAGTGAAGTGAAATCTGAAGTAGAAATGGTAATTAAAACTGGACGTCAAATTGTACAGAAAAAGCAGACAGAAAATCCCAAAGAGCTTGATGAAAGAGTAACAGCTTTGAAATTACATTATAACGAGTTGGGTGCAAAGGTGAGTGCCTACTTAGACCAAGCTCACAGTTTATATTTACTTTATGCTGTTAAATCACATTCAAGGAAAAAATACACAATACAAGAAATTCTTATTATGAGTCTGTCTTGTTTGAATCTTAACAAATAAAACTCATACTAAGATACTATTAGTCCTTGCTTCTTTATATAAGCCAAAAAGAATTTAAAGCTTAAGACATATTTATTGGTAAATCAAATACTTATGAAAGTTTTTTTTCTTGTTCTCAAATCCTTTCTGTTAAATGTAAATAATGTATTTACTATGACTGTAAGAATTGTAAGTATTTTACATTCAGTTACAGTATGAGTGATTCATTACACTTAAAATTAACTTAGTAGAATAGAGTTAGCACAGTTTGAAATCAAGACAATAACTGTATATTTATTCTAATTATTTTACTAATATTTTCTCTAATATTTATACATGTATACATGTGTATGGGTTAACACTGGGTTCCTATTTTTCCCCTTAAATTTCTTCCTAATCCATTTTTATTTTAATTCTTAAAATTTATTTATTTTTTATTAGTTACAATTTATTTACTTTGGAGCCCAGCAGTATGCCCATCCTTTATCCCCTCCCAATCCCACCCTTTCTCCCTCATCTCCTCCTGTGCCCCTCTCCCAGCCCACTGATAGGTGAGGCCCTCCTCCCCTTCCATCTGACCCTAGCTTATCAGGTCTCATCAGGACTGGCTGAAGGTTCCGCCCCCGCATGGGCTGCATCTGTACAGGGGTTCTAGGTTATCTCCATGAATGGTCCTTGGTTGGAGTATCAGTTTCAGAAAAAGATCATTTGCCCAGATATTTTGGTTCTGTTGCTCTTCTAGTGGAGCTCCTGTCCTCTCCAGGTTTTTCTATTTCCCCCTTCTTTCATAAGATTCCCTGCACTCTGTCCAAAGTTTGGCTATGAGTCTCAGCATCTGCTTTGATACATTGCTGGGTAGAGTCTTTCAGAGGCCCTCTGTGATAGGTTCCTGTCCTGTTCCCTGTTTTTTCCCTTTTCGGATATCCATCCTGTTTGCTTTCGTGAGTGAGGATTGATCATTTTACCCAGGATATTAGCTTCTTTAGGTGTACAGATTTTAATATGTTTATCCTATATTATATGTCTAATATCCACTTACAAGTTAGTATATATCATGTGTGTCTTTCTGCTTCTTCAATACCTCACTCAGGATAATCTTTTCTAGTTCCCACCATTTATTTGACTGCAAATTTCATGATTTCCTTGTTTTTAATGTCTGAGTAGTACTTCACTGTGTAAATGCACTTCAATTTGTACTCACAAATTATCCCAAAATTTCAGTGTATCTATGTTAGTAAATATTAAGCTGTTGTGAATAAAGCATACAGATTTTTTAAATTGCATTTTACTACAAAAAATAAAAAATAAATCTAATACACTTAATGTATAAGTCTTCTCAATGATTTAATTAACATAATATTTCCTCATACAGCAACAAAAACAAAAAGAGAAAAGAACAATAACATGATATTAAAATTTTTGTATGCTTTATTCACAACAGCTTAATACTTACTAGCATACATACACTGAAATTTTGTGATGATGAATGAGTATGTTTTATTTGATTTTTGACACGGTCTTTTGGAGCACAAGCTTGTCTTGAGTTCAAAAGGCAGCTGAGGCTGACTGAACTCCTGATCCTTTTGCTTCCACCATCAAAGTGCTGGGATTACAATAGCATTCCAATATGGCTGTCTGATATGTACCTATAGTGATAAAGAAAAAAAAATGTATCTAAGAAAAGGGACACTCTGACCTTGGTCTTTTCTTTTTCTTTTTTTTTAATTAAATTTTTATTTTTTTTATATTAGTTACAGTTTATTTACTTTTTATCACAGCAGTAGTCCGCTCCTTCATACCCCCTGCCAAACCCACCCTCCCTCCTTTATCTCCTCCCTGCATCTCTCTAAATCCCCTGATGGGGGAGGTCCTTCTCCCACTACATATGAACCCAGCTTATCAGGTCTCTTCAAGACTGCATGCAATGTCTTCCACTGTGGCCTAGCAAGGCAACTCCACCCTTGGGGTAGGGTGGTTAAAGAGCCAGCCGTTGAGTTCATGTCAGAGACAGTACACATTCGCCAAACTTGGGAACCCACTTGGACACTGAGCTGCCATGGGCTACATCTGAGTAGGGTCTCTAGGTTATATTCATGCATGGTCCTTAGAGAAACAGTCTCAGAAAGAAACCCTGTGCCCACATATATTTGATCTTGTGGAGCTCCTGTCTTCTCCAGGTCATACTAACTGACCCCTTTTTCATATGACTCCATGTACTCTGACGAAGGTTTTGTTATGAGTCTTAGCATCTGCTTTAATACACTGCAAGGTAGTCTTTCAGGGGACCTCTGTGGTAGGCTCCTGTCCTGTTACTTGTTTTCTCCTACTTCCAATGTCCATCCCATTTGTCTTTCTAAGTGAAGATTGATCATGTTACCACAGGTCCTCTTTCCTGTTTATCTTCTTTAGGTGTACTGATTTTAGTATGTTTATCCTATCTTATGGGACTAGTATCCACTTATAAGTGAAGATATACCATGTGTGTCTTTCTGCTTCTGGGATACCTCACTCAGGATGATCTTTTCTAGTTCCCACCAATTGCCAACAAATGTCATGATTTCCTTGTTTTTAATTGCTGAGTAGTATTCCATTGTGTAAAAGTACCACAATTTCTGTATCCACTCCTTTGATGAGGGACATCTGGGGTTCTGGCTATTACAATCAATAAATTGGACCTCATGAAACTGAAAAGCTTCTGTAAGGAAAAGACACCGTAGTCAGAACAAAATGACAACCTACAGACTGGGAAAGGATCTTCACCAACCCTATGTCTGACAGAGGGTTGATATCCAGAATATATAATGAACTAAAGAGGTTAAAAAGCAACAAATCAAGCCATTCAATTAAAAATGTGGTATGGAGCTAAACAGAGAATTCTCTGTAGAAAAATATAGAATGGCAGAGAAACACTTAAAGAAATGCTCAAAGTCCTTAGCCATCAGGAAGATGTAAATTAAAAGAACACTGATATTTCACCTTACACCCATTAGAAGGGCTAAGATAAAAAACTCAAGTGACAACACATACACATACACATACACACACACACACACACACACACACACACACACACACACACACACACACA
>NW_026590552.1:307895-324447 GCF_907164565.1 Psammomys obesus
ACACACACACACACACACACACACACACACACACACACACACACACATATGGATATAACTTACAATCCTCGCTTGGATGTAGCCCATGTTAGCTCAGTGTCCAAGTGGGTACCCTAGGAAGGGAAACAGGAAGTGCTATTCTTAATTGTCTGAGAAAGTGCCAGATTGATTTCCAAAGTGGTTGTACAAGTTTACATTTCCACCAGCAATGGAGGAGGGTTTTTCCTCTCTCTACAACTTCTCCAGAATATGTTTTCACTTGAGTTATTGATCTTTTTCATTCTGATGGGTGTAAGGTGAAATTTCAGTATTGTTTTGATTTGCATCTTCCTGATGGCTAAGGACTTTGAGCACTTCTTTAAGTATTTCTCTGCCATTCCATATTCCTCTACAGTGAATTCTCTGTTTAGCTCCATACCCCATTTTTAATTGGATTACTTGATTTGTTGCTTTTTAACTTCTTTAGCTCTTTACATATTCCGGATATTAGCCCTCTGTCAGATATTGGGTTGATGAAGATCCTTTCGCAGTCTGTAGGCAGTCTTTTTGTTCTGATGACAGTGTCCTTTCCTTTACAGAAGATTTTCGGTTTCATGAGGTCCCATTTATTGATTGTTGCTCTTAGAGCCTTTGCTGTTGGTGTTCTGTTCAGGAAGTTGTCTCCTGTGCCAATGAATTCTAGGCTCTTCCGCACTTTTTCTTTTAACAAATTTAATGTTTCTGGTTATATGTTAAGGTCTTTGATCCACTGGGACTTTAGTTTTGTGCAAGGTGATAAATATGGATCTATTTTTATTTTTCTTCATGTAGACATCCAGTTGGACCAATACCATTTGTTGAAGATGCTCTCTCTTTTTTTTTTCCATTGAATGATTTTACTTTCTTTGTCAAATATCAAGTATCCATAGGTTTGTTGGTTTATTTCTTGGCATTCTATTTGGTTCCATTGATCCACCATTCTGTTTCTATGCCAGTACCATGCAGTTTTTATTACTATTGCTCTGTAGTTCAGCTTAAAGTCTGGGATGGAGATACCTCCAGATGATCTGTTGTTGTACAAGGTGGTTTAAAAATTCTGAGCTTTTTCAGGAATACAAGACACATACCTAAACATAGTAAAGACATTATAGAGCCAGCCTATAGAAAACATCAAGCTAAATGGAGAGAAATTTATATCAATCCCACTGAAATCAGGGACAATGCAAGGCTGCTCAGTCTCTCCATATCTCTTCAACATAGTACTTGAAGTCCTATCTAGAGCAATCAGACAACTAAGGAGATCAGGGGATGCAAATCAGAAAGGAAGAATTCAAAGTATCAGTATTCGCAGATGATATGATGTATACACATGAGCGACATGCGAATGTCATGATGTCCTTTTTTTTTAATAGGTGGTTAGTATTCAATTATGTAGATGTACCACAATTTCTTCATCCATTCTTTGGTGGAGGGACATCCAGGTTGTTTTGTTTTTGGTTATTACAAATAAACTGCTATGAACATAGTTGAACAAATGTCCTTGTTGTATGGTGAAGCATCTTTTGTGTATATGCCCAGGAGTGGTATAGCTGGGTCTTGAAGAAGAGCTGTTCCCAATTTCCAAACAAATCTCTTGATTGATTTCCAAAGTTATACAAGTTTGCAGTCCCACCAGCAGTGGAGGAGTGTTTCTCTTGCTCTACAACCTTGCCAGCACGTACTGTTATTTGACTTTTTGATCTTAGACACTCTGGGAGTGTAAGATGGTATCTCAGACTCATTTTGACTTGCATTTCCCTAATGACTAAGGATGATGAACATTTCAAGTGTTTGTTGGCTGTTTGATTCCCCTCTGTTGATAATTCTCTGCTTAGCTCTGTATTCCATTTTTAAAATTGGATTATTTAGTTTGTTGGTGCATAATTTCTTGAGTTCTTTATATGTTCTGGATATAAGCCCCCTATAGGATGTAAAGTTTGTGAATATCTTATTACACTATGTAGGCTGTATTTTTATTTTATTAATGATGTCCATTGCTTTATTGACGTTTTTCAGTTTCATGTAGTCTGATTTATTGATTTTTTATCTTAGATGCTGAGATGTTTGTGCTCTGTTCAGGAAGCTGTCTCCTGTGCCAATGAGTTCAAGGCTCTTCTACAGCTTTTTTTTTTTTTTTTTCTAATAGACTTAGTATGTCTGGTTTTATGTTGTGGTCTTTGATCCACTTGGAATTTACTTTTGTGCTTAGTGATAAATATGGATCTACTTGCATTTTTCTATGTGTAGACATCCAGTTAGATTTCCACTATTTCCTATAGATGCTATCTTTTTTTTTTTAATTTTATGCCTTTGGTTCCCTTGTCAAAAATCAGCTGTCCATAGGTGTATGGGTTTATATCTATGTCTTCATTCGATTACACTAATCCACCAGTTTGTTTTGATGCAAGTACCATGCCATTTTCATTAATATTTCTCTGTATTAAAGCTTGAGATCAGGGAAGAAGATAACTCCTGAACATCTTTTATTTTACAGGATTGTTACAGTTATTTTGATTTTTTTAAATTTTTTCATATGAGGTTGAGAATTGTTCTTTCAGGGTCTGTAAAGCATTGCTTTGCTATTTTGATGGTAATTGCATTGAATCCGTAAACTGCTTTTGGTAAGATGGCCATGTTTACTAAGTAATCCTACCTATCCATGAGCATGGGAGATCTTTCCATATTCTGAATTTTTCTTCAGTTTCTTTCTTCAGAGTCTTGAAGTTCTTGTCATACAGGTCTTTCACCTTCTTGTTTAGAGTTACATCAAGATACTTTATGCTCTTTATTGGTTATTGTGAATGGTGTTGTTTCACTAATTTGTTTCTTAGCCTGTTAGTCTTTTGTATACAGAAGGGCTACTAATTTATTTTTTGAGTTAACATTGTTTCCAGCTGCATTGCTGAAGATGTTTACTAGCTGTCAGTGTTCCCTGGTAGATATTTTTTTGGGGGGTCTCTTAAGTATACTATTATATCAACCACAAAAATTGATATTTTGAATTATTCCTTTCTAAATTGTATCCGTGGGATCTCCTTTATTTTTTTAATTATTTTTATTACAGTTTATTCACTTTGTATCTCAGCTGTAGCCCCTCTCTCATTCCCTCCCAATCCCACCCTCCCTTTATCATCTCCTCCCATGCCTCCTCTGAACTCCACTGATAGAGGAGGTCCTCCTTCCCTTCCCCCTGACATTAGCCTATCCAGTCTCATCAGAACTGGCTGCATTGTCTTCTGTCTGTGGCCTGGTAAGTGTGCTCTCCACTCAGGGGGTGGTGATCAAAGAACCAGCCACTGAGTTCATGTCAGAGAGAGCCCCTCTTTTCCTTACTAGGGAACACACTTGGAGACTAAGCTGCCATGGGCTACATCTGTGCAAGGGTTCTAGGTTATCTCCATACATGGTCCTTGGTTGGAGTATCTGTCTCAGAAAAGATCCTTGTGCCCTGGTATTTTGGTTCTGTTGTTCTCCTTGTGGAGCTCCTGTCCTCTCCATGTCTTTCTATTTCCCTTTTCTTTCATAAGTTTCCCTGCACCGTGCCCAAGGTTTGGCTTCCAATCAGTTAACATGAGGTACTTGTAGATCAGGTGTGCTCTTAAATTGTTAGTGTGAGAAGGCTCTAATTTCTTTAGTGCTATGAATTTTCTTCTCAGCACTGCCTTCATTGTTTCCCATAAGTTAAGGTATGTTGTATCTTCATTTTCATTGAATTCTAGAAAGATTTTAAATTTCTTTCCTTTTTCTTTCTTTATTTCTTCTCTGACCCAGTGTGCATTGAATAGGTAATTGTTCAGTTTCCATGTAATAATAGGCTTTCTCTTGTTTCCGTTGTTGCTGAGTTCCAGCTTTAATCCATGGTGGTCTGAAATGATACAATGTGTTAATTCAATCTTCTTGTATCTTCTGAGGCTTGCTTTGTGACAGAGCATATGTTCAATTATGGATGAGATTCCCTGAGGTGCTGAGAGGAATGTATGGTCTATTCTTTTAGGTGAAATGTTGTGTAAGTATCTGTTAGTTCCTTTTGATTGATGACATCTGCTAGTTTAATTATTTATCCATTTAGTTTCTGTTTAGATCATCATCCTTTTGTGGAGTGTTGGTATCTCCCACTGTTAATGTGTGGGTTTCAATGTGTGATTTAAGTTTTAATAATATTTCTAATATGAATGTGGGTATCTGTGCATTTTGAGACATAAATGTTCATAATTGAGACTTCATCTTGGGGTGTTTTTCCTTTGATGAGTATGAAGTGTCCTTACCCATCTCTTCTGATTAATTTTGTTTGAATTTATAGTTTGTTAGATACTAGAATAAGTATCCCACCTTACTTCTTGGGTCCATTTGCTTGGAAAAGCTTTTCCCAGCACTTTACTGTCTGGTAATACCTATCTCCATTGCTGAGATGTGTCTCTTTTATTCAACAGATTAATGGATCCTGTTTTTGCTTCTATTCTGCTAGCCTGTTTCTTTTGTTGAGGCCACTGATGTTAAGAGATATTAATGACCAGGGGTTATTAATTGCTGTTGTAATGTGTTGTTGATATGGTTTGATATACTGTGGTTGATGTGGGCTTATTTATTTCTTGTTTTTTTTCGGGATGTAGTTAAGCCCTTGTGTTAGAATTTCCCTTCTAGTATCTTCTGTATGGCAGGACTTGTTTAGTACTGTTTACATTTGTTTTTGTTATTAAATATTTATTTTCTCCCTGCATGGTGATTACAAGTTTTGCTCTATATAGTATTATGGGCTGACATCTGTGTTTTCTTAGTGTCCATCATGACCTTCTCGCTTTTAGATTTTCTGGTGTGAAATCAAGTGTAATTCTTATAGATCTTTGACTTGGCATTTTTCTCTTTCATTTTTTAATATTCTTTCTTTGTTCTGTATGTTTAGTGTTTTGATTATTATGTGGTCTGGGGATTTTCTTTTTTGGTCCATTCTATTTTCTGTAAGCTTCTTTTATGCTTATAGGCATCTTTTTCTTTAAGTTGAAGAAGTTTTCTTCTAGAATTTTGTTGAAATTATTTTCTTTACATTGGAGCTGGTAATTTTCTCTTTCTTTTATTCCTATGTTTAGTATTTTCATATGTCCCAGATTTTTTGGATTATTTGTGTCAGGAACCTTGTAGATTTAACATTTTCTTTGATGTATTAATTTCTTCTATTGTGTCTTCTCCACTTTCTCTTCCATCTCTTGTACTCTGTTGGTGATATTAGTGTCTATAGTTCCTATACTCTTCCCTAGGTTTTCCATCTCAAGGATTGCCTCAGATTGTGGGGTTTTTTATTGCTTCTATTTTTATTTTTATGTCCTCAACTGTTTTGTTCATCTCCTTCCCTTGTTGGATTGTATTTTTTCTATATTTCTTTAAGGGATTTACTCAGTTCCTTCACCTTTTTTTATTGTATTTTCTGATGGATTTATTTTCCTTTGTCCAGGTCTTTATCATTTTCATAATCTCAGATTTAAGATTTTTTTATTGCACTTCAGATGTGGTTGTATCTCCAGGGCATCCTATGGTAAAATAGTTGGTTTCAGGTGGTGTCATATGGCCCTGGGTTTTGAAGCTTGTGTTTATACAATGGCCTTAAATCATTTGATTGTCCTTCATATTAACAAAGCTTGTTCTGTCTGCTGGTAGTTGGCCTCTTGGATTATCAGATTAGTTGTTGGTCCCAGATGACAGCAGTCCTCTGGTTATCTTAGGTGATAGCAGATCTCTGGGGCTACAGGGAGAAATGGTAGTCTCTTATGGCTGCCAGTCTATGGGACTGCAAGTGGGGATGGTGATCAGGATATTGTGCATGCTGGATGTTGTTGATCCCTAATGGGTGCTGGTCTCTGCTGCTCCCTGATGGTTGCTGCTCTTTGCTGAAGGTTGCCTGTCTTGGAAAATGGAGGTGGAGATATGGCCTGGCAAATGGAGTTGGTCCCAAAAATAGCTGGTGCATGGTGGAACATGTTGTTCCCTGATGGTTACCAATCCAAGGAAATGAAGCCAGCCACATAGGTGTGGTACTTCAGTGGAGGCACTTGGGCACAAATGGCCCCATGCAGACTGCACCTTCAGTACTCTGAAGCTGGTCTCTAGCAGGTCAGCAGCTGGTGAAAGGGTCATTACCTCTGTTTTCTGGTAGTTGCTGGTCTGGGAAATGGAGCAGTCACAAAAGAGGATGATGTTTGGAGAGCTCTGCTGTTTCCTGGTGGTTTCTGGGTTGGGTAAATGAAGCACTCCTTTAGGTCGAACCTGGAGGAAGCTGAGGGAAGTTGGGTGTGAATGACCACAGGCAGACTACCTATTACATAATTTCTTAAGCGTTCAGACTAATTTGACATCTACTTTTTAGGTAGTGAATTAATTAAAGGAAATCTTGAGCTGGACATGGTGGCATATGATTTTAACCCAGCACTTTTGGGGGCAGAGTCAGGTGGATGTATATGTTCTAGGGTACCTGGTCTAAAAAATATGTTTTAGCGCACCAGGGTTGCAAAAAGAAACCTTGCTCAAATACAAAACAAACCAAAACAAAACAATTAACTAACTAAAATTTTCTGTAATTTTCTTTGCTAATAAAATACTAGAATAAAAAAAATTTTGTCATGTAATTCCAACTATAGCCATTATTGAATGATATGTACTGAATAAATGTTGTGTATATAGGAATGAGGTCACATTAGTATAACACTGACTGATACTTCTGCTGAGTTTTTCTTTACAATATTTAATTGTGCTATTTGGAGTATATCCATGTTAATGAAGTTTTTTTTTTCTTTTTCTTTTTTGGACCCTAGTATTGAACAATAAAAGTAAATATGTAAATACAAAATAAATTTTCACAATTTATAATAGTGAAATTTTTGGATTTATAACTTTGGGAAAAGAGGTGGTTTGTGTTGTTCTATGCAAAGGTAATTTTAAAATATATTGAAGATGAAAAATAATAATTCTATATAATACAAAAATATGTTTGCTTTCCTAAAGGAATATTCCTTCTATTTTTTTATATAATACCCCAGGAAGAGAAAGACACATTTTTATTTTAAAGACCGTAAGACTGTTTTTCTATGTCACTGTCAAATGACTGTGGCTTTTCCATGAAAAAATAGGTCATATATTCTGTTTGACTTATTTTGTTTAATCAAAAAACTGGCCATAAATATTGTTTTTAGTTTTCTAATAAACAAATTCACACAATGTTTTCGTGATGTAGCTAGCATTGTAGCAGAGAAAAGACAATGTATTTTGGCTGAGCATTTCCATTGCTGAAGATACTTTACTTATTATTGATTCCTGACTATATGATTTTTTTCTAAAATAAGATGAAAAACAGCATGCAAACATAGATAACTTTATAATGGCTGAAACATAAAATCCCAGTAAGGTGACTGCAAATAAACTTGACTTACACAGTAAGCCAAATTTAATTTATTATTGTTATGTTTAGGTAACAGAAAGAAAGCAACAGTTGGAGAAATGCTTGAAATTGTCCCGTAAGATGAGAAAGGAAATGAATGTCTTGAAAGAATGGCTGGCAGCAACAGATATGCAACTGACAAAGAGATCAGCAGTTGAAGGAATGCCTAATAATTTGGATTCTGAAATTGAGTGGGCAAAGGTAAATACTATATTACTTAAAATTATTTTAACATAACATATATGAAAACAAATAGTAAAAAATTTTATAACCAAATAGTAATGGCTAACAGTAATAGAATTATCAATATTACCCTACTTCATTTTTCCTTTTCTCAAAAATTAATCATGGTATTACTGTATATTTCAAGAATGAATTTTAAGAGTGATAAAACAAATAATAAACTTTATGAAGCATACAGTGAATAAGTGTGTTGTGAGTAAATAATTTACATTATGTTCATTATTAAATAAAATTATTTCAGACCGCTATAGATATTCCAAATGAATCATATGCATTTAAGATCCAAATATATCATTCACAGAGAAAAAGTTCTATGTTTTACTAGCTTAAAATAGAGTGACTATGTAGAACATACAATCAGGGATACAGTGAGATACAGGGACTGTGGACAGTTCAGGGTATGGCCTAAGTCAAAATCATAAATAATCTAAAGGGGACTGTGAAGGTTCTACCATTCTGTCACCAAATGGCACTTGGCCTACTTTCTTTATAGCTCAGAAACTTTTGTAATTTCTCTGACAGCCAGAAAGCTATTTATTGCTTCCTAGAACATAAGGTCAAGCACTCATACTTTAAAATTTTTGGTGATTCATTTATAATTATGAGAAATTGTCTTAATGAAAAGGAAGTACTTCATGTCATTGATATTAATTACATATTTTCATGTAAGACTGCTCCAAGGCACTGGGGCATTTACATATCATACTCACTCTCATTTTTTGAGCTTAACAAGTATTTGAGTGTGTTAATTACCTATCCAGGATATTAGCACTTATTTTTAGCTCAATGAACTTATGCTCTAAAATTTTGAAAACATAGAGTGCATTGTGTAAAAAGTTATGATGACATGATGTCATACTTCAAAGCATTTTTCTGATTGGGTGTGAGGTAAAATCTCATTGTAGTTTTGATTTTCATCTCCTTGACTACTAAGGACATTGATCTTTTCTTTAAGTTTTTCTCTGCCGTTCAATATTCCTCTATGTAGAATATACTATTTATCATTGTACCCCATTTTTAATTGGATTACTGGGTTTCCTCTTGTTTAACTTTTTTAGTTCTTCATATATTCTGGATATCAGCCCTGTGTCAGATATAGAGCTGGTGAAGATCCTTTCTCAGTCTGTAGGCTGTCGTTTTGTTCTGGCTACAGTGTCTTTTGCTTTACAGAAGCTTTTCAGTTTCCTGAGGTCCCATTTATAGATTGTTGCTCTTAGAGCTTGTGCTGTTGGTGTTCTGTTCAGAAAAGTTAGCTTTGGTGCCAATGAATTCAAAAGTCTTCCCCACTTTTTCTTCTAACAGGTTCGTCTCCAACTGGGATCCCTAGTAAGGGGAGCAAGGATTTTCTCTGATATGAACTCAGTGGTTGGCTCTTTGATCACCTCTACCAGGGGGGTGCAGCCTTGCTAGGCCACAGAGGAAGACAATGCAAACAATCCTGCTGAAAGCAGATAGGTCAGGGTCAAATAGAAGGGAAGGAGGACCTCCTCTATCAGTGGACTAGGGGGAGAAAAGGGAAGGAATGTGGGATTGGGTGGAGATGAGTGAGGGGGCAGCAGCCAAGATAAAAACTGTAAAAACTGAATAAATATAATAAATGTTAATTATAAAAATAAGAAAAATAGCATAATCTTTATTAATTTAGAGAATGTATAATGGTAAAATTTTAAACAAATAGTGGTGAATGACCTTCATTCTCTCACAACTCAGAACAGATATTTAAAGTTTCAGTTGCAGTTTCAAGATCATATAATATTTGAGATTTTTTTATTTCTTTTTAGATTTTTTTAATATTAGTTACAGCTTGTTAACTTTGTATCCCTGCTGTATCCTGCTCCCTCATTCCTTCCCAATCCCACCCTCCCTCCCTCATCTCCTCCCTGACCCTTTCCAAGTCCACTGATTGGGGAGGGCCTCCTCCCCTTTCATCTGATCCTGTTTTATCAGGTATCTTCAGAACTGGCTACAAAGTCCTCTGTGGCCTAGCAGGACTGCTCCTCTCTTGTGGGGTGGAGAGGTCAAAGAGCCTACTATTGAGTTCCTGTCAGAAATAGTCTCAGTTCCCCTTCCTATGGGAAACCAATTGGTTACTGAGCTACCACAGGCTTCATCCACGCAGAGGTTCTAGGTTATATTCCTACATGGTCCTTGGTGGAGTGTCAGTCTCAGAAAAGACCCCTGTGCCCAAATATATTTGGTCCTTATGGAGCTCCTATCCTTTCCACATCATACAAACTCCCCCTTCTTTCGTATGATTCCCTGCACTCTGCCGAAGGTTTGGTTATGAGTCTTAGTATCTGCTTTGATGCACTGCTAGGTAGAGTCTCTCAGGGGCCCTCTGCAGTAGGCTCCTGTCCTGTTACTTGTTTTCTCCTATGTCCAATGCACCTCCCATTTGTCTTTCTAAGTGAGGATTGATCATCTTACCTGGGTCCTCTTTCTTGTTTATCAATCTGGCGCTTTCTCAGACAATTAGAAATAGTGCTTCCTCAAGACCCAGCTATACCACTCTTAGGCATATACCCAAAATTTGCTCAAGTACACAAGGACATTTGCTCAACCATGTTTGTAGCAGCTTTATTTGTAATAACCAGAACCTGGAAACAACCCAGATGTCCCTCAACAGAGGAATGGATACAGAAATCATGGTATTTTTACACAATGGAACACTACTCAGCAATCAAAAAGGAGGAAATCATGAAATTTGCAGGCAAATGGTGGGATCTAGAAAGGATCATTCTCAGTGAGCTATCCCAGAAGGAGAAAGACAAACATGGTATATACTCACTCATATAGCCCATAAGATATGATAAACTTAATGTAATCTATACAGCTAAAGAAGAGCATTTAAATTCTCAGTTTAGCTCGGTACCCCATTTTTAAATTGGATTATTTTGTGTGTTGTTTTTTGATTTCTTGAGTTCTTTATATATTGTGGATATTAACCCTCTGTCCAATGTAAGGTTGGTGAAAAACTTTTCTCAGTCTGTAGGCTGTTATATTGTTCTATTGATTATGTCTTTTGCTTTACAGTAGCTTTTCAGTTTCTTGAAGTCCCATTTATTGATTGTTGATCTCAGAGACTGTGCTGTTAGTGTTCTGTTCAGTAAGTTGTCTCTTGTGCCAATGAGTCAGCACTTTTAATTTTGCAAAAAAACTGGTGTTTGTGTAAACTGACACGGTGGATATGACTGTTCCATGGTATGATTAAAAGAAGGATTTTTTTTATAGATGAGAGAGAGACAGAGAGAGAGAGAGAGAGAGAGAGAGAGAGAGAGAGAGAACTATCAGAAGCATCTGGAAGAATTCAGAGCAGAGAGAGAGTAGTAGACTGAACATGGTCAACAGACTGGTCTTGAGAGACAAAAGGAGGGAGGGAGCAAAGAAGAGAGAGAGACAGAGAGAGAGGCAGAGAGAAAGACTTAAAAGAGGAAGAAAAATAGTGTACAAAAATGAAAGAACAAGAGAAATAAAAAAGGTGAAAAACAATAGAGCAAGAATCTCCAAAAGAGCAGATAAGAATGAGTAGATGGAAGGAAAAAAAGCTTCTGAGTTGGAGCAAGTTAAGCATACATTGGGGGACTGTGTGAATAGCTGAGAAGTTCCAGAATGCCAGAATGGAATTGTGATACCAAAAGATACTGGAGGTCAATTTGTCCTTTGGTTTGTAAATAGGCAGAACAGATAGCTATTAGTCCCTTTCTGCCAATCATAAGGGAAGTGCCTTATTTGGTAGAGATGAACTTGCTTTATAAGTTTATGAAGAATTCTGGCTTATGTCTAACCACCATAAGACTTTGGGGAAACTGAGTTCCATTTGGACCTGATAATGTTTAAACAACTACTTATGATATAAAATATTTTTTAATATTTATTTCAGAGATAAATATTTCCAAATTTCAACATAAAAACAATTATTAGTTTTTTTTAATTAGCTTTTAATTGTCACCTCAATTACAAAACGAAATGATTACTACCGAATAAAACCTAATCACAAAATGTCTTTCTATTTGTCAGTTGTTTCCTAGTTACATGTAATCACTTGGAAAGTTTGAAAAATATACAAATGAGAGAACTTCATCTTGTAGGTTTGGATTTATCTGGCATGTGCGAATGTAACTAGAACCATCTATATGCTATCACTCTCTGTTATTTTTCTTTTATTAATTAATATATTTATTTGTTAATTACAGTTTATTTACGTTGTATTCCAGCTGTAGCCCTTCTCTTGTCCCCTCCTAACCTCTCCTTCTGTCCCTCATCTCCTCCCATTTTCCTCCCCCTGTCCACTGATAGTGGAGCTCCTCCTCCCCTTCAATCTGACCCTAGACTATCAGGTATCATCAGGACTGTGTGCCTTGTATTTCTGATCCTCCTTTCAGGGGAAGGTGATCAAAGAGACAGCCAATGAATTTATATCAGAGACAGCTCCAGTTCGCATTAATAGATAACCCATTTGGATACTGAGCTGCCATGGGCTACATCTGTGCAGGGGTTCTAGATTATCTTCATGCATGGTTCTTGGTTGGAGTATCTGTCTCAGAAAAGACCCTTGTGCCCAAATATTTTGGTTCTGTTGCTCTCCTTTTGGAGCTCCTGTTCCCTCCAGGTCTTTCTATCTCCACAGTTTTCATAACATTCCCTGCACTATGCCCAAAGTTTGGCTATGAGTCTCAGCATTTGCTTTGATAATCTGCTGGGCAGAATCTTTCAGAGGCTCTCTGTGGTAGGCTCCTGTCCTGTTTCCTGTTTTCTCCCTCTTCTGATATTCATACTGTTTGCCTTTCTGAGTGAGGACTAATCATCTTACCCAGGGTCCTCCTTCTTGCTTATCTTCTTTAGGTGTACAGATTTTAATATGTTTATCCTACATTATATGTCTAATATCCACTTATAAATGAGTATATACCATGTGTGTCTTTCTGCTTCTGGGATATCTCACTCAGGATGATGATCTTTTCTAGTTTCAGCAATTTTCTTGCAAATTTCATTATTTCTTTGTTTGTAATTGCTGTGTAGTACTCCATTGTGTAAAGGTACCACAATTTCTCTATCATTTTCTCAGTTGAGGAACATATGAGGTTATTTCCAGGTTCTTGCTATCACAAATAAAGCTGCTACAAACATTGGTTTTACATTTCTTTAAGTGTTTCTCTGCTCTTTGATATTCCTCTGCTGTGAGTTCTCTGTTTATCTCGGTTCCCCATTTTAATTGGATTACTTGGTTTGTTGGTTTTAAACTTCTTAAGTTCTTTATATATTCTGGATACTAGTCCTCTGTCAAATATAGGGTTGGTCAGATCCTTTCCCAATCTGTAGGCTGTTGTTTTTTTCTGATGACAGTTTCCTTTGCTTTACAGAAGGTTTTGCATTTCAAACTCCTAGCATTACAAGAAATTACCTGGTTACTGGGCAAGTGGCTCAATTTTTGGCATTACATTGAACACAGCGGAAAAACATCACTTATTTAATAACCATGGTTTTCAAGCAATTTGATGGGGTATCCATGCAATTCTGTCAATTATGCTGTATAATTTTTAAACAATCTCTTAACTGTTTAAAAAATCTAATTTCTACTCATAGTTTATAGGAATTATTGGTTCATGGCATCATAGTTTTGACTACAAAAATGTGAAAAGTATTTATTATTTCTAAAGTCTGCTACACTATCATTCTCATGAAAAATTTTACATATATTTTAAAGAGAGCATAGTAATTTATCTTGGAAGTGAAACATCACTAGCAGATCATTAACGTGGTACATTGAATGCATCAAACAGCTGTTACTTAGAAAATAGAACATCTGCTAAATGTTATTGAAGTCACTATTCATTGTCATTATGCTTATAGCTATAATTTCAGTTCTGCATATTCTCCTTTCATGGGAGTGTTCTTTAACAGATGAGGGATTATTAATAAAAGTTTATATGCATTGTTATAAAATCCAATATTTAATGTTCTATAGGATTCTTTTATAAATCATTATATAATTTTATCACACAGGCTAAGTAAAATATATCCTACATCTTAAGCCATAATAGAATAACCTAAGGTATCAAAAAGTAATTCATATCAATTTGTCATGTATAAGGTGTATCCAATTGTATGATGTACTGCTGAGGAGCACAGCGTACATATACTATCAATTTAAAGGTAAATATATATTGTCTTGTAAAAATAAAATGTAAAAACGCAACATAATTATTTTCCACCTTTCAATTTTTTTCAATTGCCCAGTTCCCTATGACCAGAAATGCTAGGGCTGTATGGTCATACTTGTATAGTCAAATATATTAAGTTATCTTTAATAAGCATATTGATTAATCTTCATGTACCTTTTAGTGAATGAGATATAAATAATACCTACAATAAAATTACTATAGTATCCTAGTAAAGGGAATGATATTGTAATGAAATACCAGTACAGTACATATTTGATTAAATGTGTGGTTAGATAAAGGTAAAAATCTAACCATTGAAAACTGCTGTTAATCAATCTAATTAAACCTGGTGGAAATGTTCTCAGTTTTTCATGGAGAGGCTCCAGTTGTACCAATGCCCTTCATTATGACCTAAATTTTTTCCTGTTCTCATTCTGATGCTAGAATACAGCCACAGGGAAAGTCATTCCACTCTATTCCTTTAGTATATTGCAAAGGAAATTCTCATGCCGATTGTCAGAGAGAAGTAAACCTCCCTGACCATTAAGCACTTTTTTTTTTTAATGGAAATGTCTAGCACATGTAAATAATATGGAACAGAGAAAATCCGTTACAGCTGTAGCAGACAACAGCTGCCAGGAACCCCTATGTATGCTAGGCAGAAGGAAGGCTGACTGTAGCTTAGCCACATGAGGACTGTGGATAGAGCAGGCTCTCATTTCCTTTGCACATTTTGACCCTTAGACATGTGTGTGTGTATATAAAAGAAGTCAGTACTCACTTTTTGTACTTAAATATTAAAAGAATTCCTCCTGAAAAAAAACAAAAAACAAGAAATTGTTTTTAGGAGCTAGAGAGATGGCTCAGCAGTTATGAGCATTAACAGTTCTTTCAAAGGAACCAGGTTCAATACCCATCACCCAGATGGAGGTTCACAACTCTGTAACTCCAGTTTCAGGGAAACCAACACTCTCACACAGACATACATGCAGGCAAAAAACCAATGCAAATGAAATTAAAAAAAAACACTTTTTAAAAATAGTTTTAAAAGGATTGCATGAATGTACGGTAACATATACAGAGATTTTCCTTAGAATATTTGTCACTGGAAATTTTTCAGAAAACTCGTGGAAGGCAGTGGAAATGTAGGAATACATGAAATGGAGATAGTTGATATTATCAAGCCCTAATAAGCCCTGTGTTATATTCTTGGAAAATAGTGTCTATATGTTTGTTTCTGTGAAATCAGATAATTATTCCAATTATCTTCTATAATCATAAAGTTAAAAATAAGAATATCAACAAAGCCAGGTAGTGGTTATGCACATCTTTAATCCTAGCCATTGGGAGGCAGAGGCAGGCAGATCTCTGTGAGTTTGAGGCCAGGGTGTTATACAGAGAAAGTTTCAGGATAGAGAAGGCTATACTGTAAAACCCTACCTGAAAAGAAGTAGCCCTCCACACACATAAAAAGAAAATCAACAGAAACCAAGAGAATAGCTTTTCCCATCAAAAAGTTAATCCGTGACATTTTTATTGTATCCATCTTAGTGTATGCACTTCACCATTTCTATAATAACCTTCACTCTTACCTATGAGAAGTTGATCTAAATGATGCAAATTTTCATGAGAAAATGAATCTCCTCTACCTAACCTTCCATGATAAAGAAATCAGAGTAACTTTTAAATATTTTATGGCTAAGAAAAAGCACATTTCTTTAATGGAGAACACCAAACTTAGTGCTTAATAATTTCTACACCTACCTGCTTTTATATTTTACCCATACAATGTTAGTGTTTGCAGCAATTATTATTTCAGTAGACTACTACTCATGCAAAACTTTTTGTTAAAATTTTAAACTAAAAAAAAAACCTCCTTGATGTCATCTATGCAGATCTAATTTTGTTATTCTTATGTCTCCAAAGGTAGCTATTATCATACAAGTCAAAACAAAACATAGTGAATATAATCTTATGGGTTTTTTTTTGGGTTTTTTTTTACCTTAAAATCAAAATAAGGAACTTTCACATTACAACCTTAGGAAAAAAAAATAATGGCTAAGTACAATTGAGTATAAAAGCCATAATGTTTTACCTTTCGTACCTAGAAAGATGATCATCTTCTATATTTGTAGAGTATATATTTTACCCTAAAGTGTACAGGATTTCTAAAAGGTTGAAGTCTAATCCATATCTACTCATTTCTAAATGAGCTATCTTGGCCCAATATCTGGTAATTTGCACATTCTAAAAGATATTTAATACTATTTTCAGTGGCAATTCTACATTAGTGTCTGAAATCTAAGAGGAATAAAATAAATCCTCATGATTGAGATCTGAAAAAATTGATTTTAGGAAATGCTAGTCTGATTTTTGTACAATAAATGTTACCTCCATTATAAATAATCCTTTCTGTCAAAGCAGATAAATTCATTTGGAACACGTTTACCTACCAGTATTTTAATATTGAAATGAGAAGACACAACTATAAAAATTTATAGATGAAAATGATTATTTTTGAGAACACCTGTGAATAAGAAGTCTACTGTCTGATAGAGATGCCTTTTCATCTAGAATCTCTCTATGATTTTTTGTGCATAACTATTTTGTTCTACTTGTGAACTTACCCTGATTTATTATTGTTATTCTTTCTTTCTTTCTTTCTTTCTTTCTTTCTTTCTTTCTTTCTTTCTTTCTTTCTTTCTTT
>NW_026590552.1:324457-361612 GCF_907164565.1 Psammomys obesus
TTTCTTTCTTTCTTTCTTTCTTTCTTTCTTTCTTTCTTTCTTTCTTTGTTTATTAATTTGGTTTTAGTAATTAATACATTGGCTTCATTTGTAAATGACTTTTCTCTTTTTTTAAAAAAAATAGGTTTGGTTTTGTTTTCTATTTATTTTATACTTTAGAAAACATTTTGAGAAAAGTTCATTAAATTTAATGAGTTGTCAAAAATATGCATGTCTCTAAAAGTCCGAGTATACTGTTATAAAGAAATAATAAAATAATAGTGGTTTAATTTCTTAAGACAGGTATTTATTTATTGATGAGTCTGAAATTGTCTACCTTTTAGCCAATACATGATAAATTTAATAATCATACAATATTAATTAAAATGTAGGTTTAGGTATTATGCATCTATAATTATGATTAAAATATTAATCACATTTTATGACAATATACATCCAATATACCCAGAATTAACACTAGAATACATATCTTAAGTTTTTATGTTTCATAATCACATGGTCTTAGGATTATGACTTACAAAAATCTTTACATAGCAACCAAATTTACAACCCTTTCACAAACTTTGTGTCTTTATGCTACATATAGTGTATTTCTTGAAGCTTAATATTTCTTTTTCTTACAGGCAACTCAGAAAGAGATTGAGAAACAAAAGGTTCACTTGAAGAGTGTCACAGAACTAGGAGAGTCTTTGAAAATGGTATTGGGTCAGAAAGAAACCCTGGTGGAAGATAAACTGAGTCTTCTGAACAGTAACTGGATAGCTGTTACCTCCAGAGCAGAAGAATGGCTAAATGTTTTGTTGGTAAGGAAAGAGGCTGGGAGCCTTTTGTCTTAGTATTATATAGTACTGAAAAGACATCAAAACCATTGCAACTCTTATGAAGGAAATAATTTCATTGGGGCTGGCTTCCAGTTTCACTGGCTTAGTCCATTATCACCATGACAGAAAACATAGCAATATGCTTGCAGGCATGCTCCTGGAGAAGGAGCTAAGAGTGCTACATCTTGATCTGCAGGCAACAGAAAGATAGACTGTGTTCCATACTGGGCACAGCTTGAGCCTATGAGATTTCAAAGCCTGCCCTCATGGTGACACACTTCCTCCAACAAGGCCACACTTACTCCAGAAGGCCACACCTCCTAATAGTGCCACCCCCTATGAGCCTGTTGGTCCATTTTCTTTCAAACTGCCACACTTTCCCACTCTTCTTTGTCAACAATCAAAGAAACAAAACAAAATGAAAATAAGATAAGGGTGAGATGGAAGGGAAGGAGGACCTCCCCTATCAGTGGATTTGGATAGGGGCATGGGAGGAAATGAGGGAGGGAGGCTGGGATTGGTAGGGAATGAGGCAGGGGGCTATAGCTGGGATATAAACTGAATATAATTAATATAAAATAAAAATTTAATGGAAAAGATTTCAGGAACAATGTCTTTGAGAATTCAACTGCTCTCTCTATATGCTGGTATGCAGGCTCATAATTTGAAGATGGTTTTCAGTACTTTACACTACTTTCTATTTTTGCTATGTTACATAAAAGAGTTTAAATATTATTTTTTTAGAAAAATGAAGAATTTTTAAGTTTTTTTCTAAACAATAGCATGCTATGTTTCTATATAATTCAGGAATACCAGAAACATATAGAAAACTTTAATAAGGACGTAGAACATATTACAAAGTGGATCATTCACACAGATGAACTTTTGGATGAATCTGAAAAAAAGAAACCACAACAAAAGGAAGATATTCTTAAGGTACCAAATAAAATACTGCGGGAAGTAGTTTTCAGACTGTACACATTATGATCATTATGTTTGAACTACAAAATTCTAAAGACTTTAATAAAAAAGTATAGCCATTTTTATATTTTCCTTTCTGCTCATGTTACTGCCTTCTTTTGATCATCTATTATTTTTTCTCTCGTACTATGTTCATTGCTTTCTATTTTCTTCTATTATAGGAATTAATGACATTTTAGAGACCTGTAATTTGGATATTTGTCCAAGTTCATATCTGTTCTCTCTATAATTGAGCTTAATTCAAAAGATTTATCAGAATATATATTTTATGCTCTATTGTGAAATTATTCTTATTTCAATGGCAGTTTTCGTGTGTATATTATTAACATAGTTTCTTGTCCTTTCATGTAGCCCATATTAAATATTCATTTTGTATCTGGAGTGCCAAACATCAGTCTCACTATAGATTCAGTATCTTTGATCTATAAATCCCAAATTCAGAGTGCTGTAAAATCCCAGATGTTTTAATACTTAAACCATCCCACAATAAGCTATTCTGTACCATGAAAATATTGTTGCATGTATAAAATTATTCTACTCTGATGCATAAGGCTACTGTCATGATAAATGTATAGGTGTTTATGCACTCTAAATTAGTTTTTGCTTGTTTTGGAGCCAGTTATCAAGATACCACATTGCTCAGGGCAAAAATTACAAAATATAAAGTATAAAATACTTTTAGAAGCATTTGAATAAAAGATATTCAGCGTGGTATTGTTCATTACCATCATCATATGTAAACCAATTTTTGCATTATACACATATAAACAAAAGTAACATATATAAAATAGGTTTTCTCATTATTTTAAACTTATTTAGGCATCCCTTGTTTTATGTCACAAGATCATATTAACCATTATTTTAAAATATGTTTTCTACAAAAAGATGTATGAAGTAGAAATATCATTTATGTCTATTTGATGTTATTTCATTTCTCAGTCAAATTAAGAGTTGATTATTTACAGATCTTTTTTAAATTAATAATTCACTTATTTTGTTTGGTTGAATTTTTCAATCATGTGTGATTTCTATTACAGTTTAAAAATTTAGCTTTTATTGTCATTTCTTTTTTCTTTACTGTGGTTACTGGTTTTAAAACAGGGTGTCACCAAGTTACTCAAGCTGGCCTTGAAGTCATTATATAACACATTGTCTTTTTATTTACAAATGTCCTGACAGTCTTTCAAGACTATTGGGATCACAGACTTATAACACCATGTTCAGTTCTCATTTTTAGTTTTTGTGTTGTGGAATTTGTCTTTTTAAATGAAATACTAACTATATCCTAGGATATCTTTAAGACATATTTCCCTTATTATCTGGACTATATCTTTGGCATGGATCTGTGTTATAATCTGTAGTCTTAATTCTTAATATGCTATAATCAAAGATATCATGTAATGGTGAAATTCATGCAAATATTTATATATAATACAAACCAGATATTTGACAGGTGGGAAAGTTAAATAGTGTCCTAATAGTTTTAAGGTAACACACAATTTTATTATACTTCACTCTTACTGAAATTAGTTTTGTTCTTTCCACTCTTTATCTCTGCATATATGTCCATATTTCTCCTTGTCATGTCTTCCTCTCCCATTTCTACTCTGCCCCTCCCTCCGTCCCTCTCTCCTTTCTTTCCTCATTTCCTGCCTTCCTTGCTCTCTATTCCTCTGTGTCTGCTGCAACTTTGATTACTAACTTAAAGCCCTGTTTCTTGCTCATGGAATATAGCGTTTAAAGGCTGAAATGGACGATATCCGCCCAAAGGTGGACTCCACACGTGACCAAGGAGCGAAATTGATGGCAAACTTCGGTGAACACTGCCTGAAAATAGTAGAACCCCAAATCTCCGAACTCAACCGTCAATTTGCAGCCATTTCTCACAGAGTTAAGACTGGAAAGGTAGGAAGATCTCCTTCAAGGTGGAAACTTGTGCTAAATGATATCTTGAGAAGGTTGCACAATACTCTGAAGGGGACAAGAAATCCCCACAACAAGGTTTTCAAAAGGATAATGAAGGCCAAAATATACTTAAGGAAATTTTACCACTGACTATAATGGAGATAAAGTTCTCTTCTCTTTTCTATATCTTTCTTTCTGTCACACATTTTTTTTTTTTTTTTGCCACAGCTATGCTAGAACTGCACCCAACAATGGTTTACATTTGTACTTTCAGGGATCACCTACAGTAAAATAACAGAGCATGCAACAGGCCAAAAATAATTAATAAATAAAAAGCACAAAAGAAATCTATCTAAACCAATCACCTCTGAAATATTTTCCTATATATGATATTTCTGTGTGTAAAGCATATCAAAAATCCACCATGAGGCCTTGTACATCTGCATGATCTAGGGTATTTATAACTCTTTAATTATTATGCACGTTTGTGTATATAATTATCTCTTCTTATTGCAAGCATTGTGACAAAATCAATTAGGTTAAGCTGAAATGCTCAAACCATTAAAGCAAATGAATGTGAAACAATTTCCATTTATTTTGTAATTTTGAATGCTTACTTATATTTATTCTATTTAATGAAGAACTGAAGGGTATGGTACTTTTGCACGATAATCTTCATGTTTATATGACATGTAACACATAGAAGAATTTTTTAAGTAGCTTACCAAAATATGTAAATAAAGGAATATAGAATTTCAATGTTTTCCAAAGAATGAAATACAAGGAATAATCTGAAAATTTACCTAATGTATTCTGAGCCATTTTCAATATAATATGGACCATGTGCAAATATAAAATATGTATGAAATAAACAAATATTTATGAATATAGTTATGGGATAATTTACCTGAGAAAAGTATTGTGCTTGGGTTCTTGAAGTGATAATTATGCATTATTTTTTTAGTTTTTAATTTAATTTAATTTTATTAATTACACTTTATTCACTTTGTATTTATAGTAATTTTTAAACACTGAACACCAGCAAGTTTTGTCCAAAATGTGGAAGGACATTTTTTTTAATTTAACTTTTATTAATTACACTTTATTCATTTTGTATCCACCCATAAGCCCCTCCCTCCTCGCCTCCTGGTCCCACCCTCCCCGCTCCTTTATGCATGCATGGCCCTCCCCATGTCCATTGATTGGGGAGGTCGTCCTCTCCTTCTTTCTGATCTTAGTCTATCAGTTCTCATCAGAAGTGGCTGCATTGTCAGGGTTCTAGGTAATCTCCATGGATAGTCCTTGGTTGGAGTATGAGTCTCTGGGAAGTTCCCTGTGTTCAAGGTACTTTATGTCATTTGTGGTTATTGTGAAGGGTGTTGTTTCACTAATTTCTTTCTCAGCCCTTTTGTCTTTTGTATACAGGAGTGCTACTGATTTTTTTTTTTTGAGTTAATTTTGTATCCGGCCACTTTGCTGAAGGTGTTTATCAGCTGTAGGAGTTCCCTGTTAGAGTTTTTGGGGTCACTCACGTATACTATCATATCATCTGCAAATAGTGATATTTTGACTTCTTCCTTTCCGATCTGTATCCCCTTGATCTCCTTCAACTGTCTTATTACTCTAGCAAGGACTTCCAGCACTATGTTGAAGAGATATGCGGAGAGTGGGCAGCCTTGTCTTGTCCCTGATTTTAGTGGGATTGCTTTAAGTTTCTCTCCGTTCAGTTTGATGTTGGCTATAGGCTTGCTGTGTATCGCCTTTACTATGTTTAGATATGTGCCTTGTATCCCTGATCTCTCCAATACTTTAAACATGTATGGATGTTGGATTTTGTCAAATGCGTTTTCAGCATCTAGGGAGATTATCATGTGGTTTTTTTCTTTCAGTTTGTTAATATGGTGGATCACATTGATGGATTTCCGTATATTGAACCACCCCTGCATGCCTGGGATGAAGCCTACTTGGTCATAGTGGATAACATCTTTGATGTGTTTTGTATTCGGTTTGCGAGTATTTTGTTAAGTATTTTTGCATCAATGTTCATAAGGGAGATTGGCCTGAAATTCTCTCTCTTTGTTGAGTCTTTGTGAGGTTTAGGTACCAAGGTGACTGTGGCTTCATAGAATGAGTTTGGTAATGTTCCTTCTGTTTCTATTTTGTGGAATAGTTTGAAGAGAATAGGAGTTAGCTCTTCTTTGAAGGTCTGGTAGAATTCTGCGCTGAAGCCATCTGGTCCTGGGCTTTTTTTTGGATGGGAGACTTTTGATGACAGCTTCTATTTCTTTGGGGGATATAGGACTATTTAATTGATTTATCTGGTCTTGATTCAGCTTTGGTAAGTCAAATCGATCAAGAAAATTGTCCATTTCATTTAGATTTTCAAATGTTGTGGCATATAGACTTTTGAAGTAAGTCCTAATGATTGTTTGGATTTCCTCAGTGTCTGTTGTTATGACCCCCTTTTCATTTCTGATTTTGTTGATTTGGGTGGTGTCTCTCTGCCTTTTAGTTAGCTTGGCTAAGGGTTTGTCGATCATGTTGATTTTCTCAAAGAACCAGCTCTTGGTTTCATTGATTCTTTTAATTGTTTTATTTGTTTCTAATTGATTGATTTCTGCCCTGAGTTTGATTATTTCCAGCCATCTACTCCTTTTTGGTGTGTCTGCTTCTTCTTTTTCTAGGGTTTTTAAGGGGGCCATTAATATGCTTGAATGAGCTGTCTCGAATTTCTTCATGAAGGCACTTAGTGCTATGAACTTTCCTCTTAGCACTGCTTTCATTGTGTCCCACAAGTTTGGGTATGTTGTGTCTTCATTTTCATTGAGTTCTAGGAAGTCTTTAATTTCTTTCTTTATTTCTTCCCTGACCCAGCTGTCATTTAGTAAGAAGTTGTTCAGTTTCCATATGTGTGTAGGCTTTTTGCTATTTCTGTTCTTGTTGAAGTCCACCTTTATTCCATGATGATCAGACAAGATACAAGGGATTATCTCAATCTTCTTGTATCTGTTGAGGCTTGCTTTGTGACCACCTATATGGTCTATTTTGGAGAAGGTTCCATGAGGTGCTGAGAAGAAGGTAAATTCTTTTGTGTTTGGGTGTAAGGTTCTGTAAATGTCTGTGAGGTCCATTTGATTCATGACATCTGTCAGAGATATTGTTTCTTTGTTTAATTTCTGTTTTGTTGACCTGTCCTTTGTTGAGAGTGGGGTGTTGAAGTCTCCCACTATCAATGTGTAGGGATCTATATGTGGTTTAAATTTTATCAATGTTTCTTTTACAAATGTGGGTGCTCTTGTATTTGGGGCATAGATGTTCAGGATTATGATGTCTTCCTGGTGGAATTTTCCCTTGATGAATATGAAGTGTCCTTCCCCATCTCTTTATATTAATTTTGGTTGAAAGTCTATTTTATCAGATATTAGAATGGCTACTCCTGCTTGTTTCTTGGGTCCATTTGCTTGGAAAGTCGTCTTCCAAACTTTTACCCTCAGGTAATGTCTATCTTTGTGCCTTAGGTGTGTTTCTTGTATGCAACAGATTGCTGGGTTTTGTTTATGTATCCATTCTGTTAATCTCTGTCTTTTTACTGGAGAGTTGAGTCCATTGATGTTGAGAGACATTAATGACCAGTGGCTGTTAGATCCTTTGATTTTAATGTTGGCTGTGGTCATAAGGTTGTGTGCTTGGTTACTTTTTGTTTTACTGTAGTAAGGTTAATTATTTCTTGTGTTTTCTTGACAGAAACTAATTTTCTTGGGTTGTATTTTCCCTTCCAGTGTCTTCTGTAATGCTGGATTTGTATGTAGATATTGTTGAAATTTGTTTTTGTCATTGAATATCTTGTTTTCTCAATCTATGAGGACTAAGAGTTTTGCAGGGTATAGTAGTCTGGGCTGACATCTGTGTTCTCTTAGGGTCTGCATGATATCCGTCCAGGCCCTTCTGGCTTTCATAGTCTCTGTTGAAAAGTCAGGTGTGATTCTAATGGGTTTGCCATTATATGTTACTTGGCCTTTTTCCCTTGCAACTTTTAGTATTTTTTTCTTTGTTCTGTATACTTACTGTTTCGATTATTATGTGGCGGGAGGATTTTCTTTTCTGGTCAAATTTGTTGGGTGTTCTGTAGTTCTCATGTATTCTTATTGGCTTCTCCTTTAACTTGGGGAAATTTTCTTCAATGATTTTGTTGAAAATATTTTCTTGGCCTTGGAGAAGGGAGTCTTCTTTTTTCCTCTATACCTATTATTCTTAGGTTTTGTCTTTTCATATTGTCTTGGATTTCTTGGATGGTCTGTGTCAGGAATTTTTTTGATTTAACAGTTTCTTTGACAGATACATTGATTTCTTCCATTGTATCTTCTACACCTGAGCTTCTTTCTTCCATGTCTTGTAGTCTGTTAGTTATGCTTACCTCGGTAGTTCCTGTTTTCTTCCCTAAATTCTTCCTCTCCATCATTTCCTCCATGTGTGTTTTCTTTAATTTTTCCAGTTCTATCTTCAGGTCTTGATTTGTTTTGTTTACTTTCTTCACTTGTCTGATTGTATTTTCCTCTTTTTCTTTTAGTTCCTTCAACTCTGTTTTTTTTTTTTTTTTTTACTTCTTTCATTGATTTAATTATTTCTTCTCTGAAGGCCGCAAACTGTTTGGCTGCATATTCCTCTATTTCTTTACCGATGGCCATAATCTGCTTGTCTTTAACTTCCTCCATTTCTTTACAGATAGCCATGATCTGTTTGGTTTTATCTTCCTCTAATTCTTTACACATTTTATTTGTTTCCTCTATTATCCTCTTCATCAGCATAGATGTAAGGTCATCTTCTTGATTTTCTATTGTGCTGTGTTGTCCATGGCTGTTTGCTCCTGGATGGCTGGGTTCTGGAGATGCCATATTTCTCTGTCTTTTGTTGGTTGAGCTTTTACGCTGACCTCTACCCATTGGGCTGATTTAGGTGTTGGCTGTTAGTTTCTGTGCTTCCTGGAGTCCTGAGGTAGGGAGAATTCCCTTGGCCGGAAGATGATTTTTCCTGAAGGAGTCCTCCTCTGCTTTTTGGTTATGGTCACTGTATGGCCAGTGTTTCTCAGGAATTGCCACTGCTCACCTCAGGTGTATAGCTCTGAGTAGTAGCTGTGGTCTTTGTTAGGCAGGGGGGGCTCTCCTCTTACCCATACAAGTTCTCAAGACAGCTGCCCCACTGCTGGGTTTCTCGTTATAAATTTAGTGAGCTGCTGCTGTTGTTACAGTTTTCCAGGTACAGTTCTCTTAAAAAATCTGCTGATTCCCTAGCTGTGGGGTTTTTTCCCAACAGGGAACCTCAGTCAGTTATCCTGGGGCACACAGTTCTGTCCCGGAAAGTGAGAGGAACGCCCAGCAAGTCTCTGGGCCAGAGGCTGAGTGCTCTGCTCTGGGCCTAGAGAATGTGCACCTAGTTTGAGTTGGCACCTGGGTGTGCCACTCTGGTCTGGAGGCTGGGTGCCTCAGTCTGGATCGGAAGCTGTGTGTCCCTGTCTGGGATGTCGGCTGCAGGCACTGCTCTGGTCTGGACGCTGTGGGTGCAGCCCTCTTGAAGAATCAGGGGTTCCCACAGTTCTGTCAGTATAGCTAGAGGTAACTGGTTGATCCTTGGCACAGTATCTGAGGGCTGCTGTAATGGCTCTCTGGCTTTTGTAGGTCTGAGGATGCAGCTGTTTGCCCCAGTGCCCTAGGGGTACTCAATAATGGCGGCTGAGCACAGCGCTCCTGCCTGCAGTAGAAGGCTAGAGCCTAGAGTCTGTGTGAATCCAGAGAGTCTTTTGGTGCTGGGTGTCCTGAGCGTTAGAACAGATGATCCCCCCCGCTGGGGGTTTCCTCATTCCAGGGACACCCAGCCTTTGCTTTGGGGACCTCCGTTCTGTCTGGGGTAGCATCAAGTAGAACCCACAGGCACAGGCGCCCGCCCCTGGCTCCACCTTTCTGGCCGTTGGGAGCCTGAATGTCTGCCTAAACTGGGTAATTTTCCCGAGACCTTTTCGGGGTGGTGGTATCAGCTAAGTGCTCTGAGATCAGACCAGCTGTTTCCCTCTCTGTGGGTTTGCACCCAACGGTGAAACTGGGTCTCTGGTGCCCTGGGGCCCACAGTTCTATCTGAGGCGGCGAATCAGGCACGCAGGCAGGGCTCTGTGCAGGTGCCTGGGTCCCCGGCTCTGGCTCCGGACTGGCTCATGGGGTGCCCGTGGAACCGGTGGCTTTCCCAGGGGATGTCTGGGTGACCTAAGGTCAGTCCCAATCGTTTCCTGCTCCGTGGGGTTATCTCTCGAATGGAAAATCCAGTCTGTGATGTTCTGGGCCCACAGTTCAGTCTGAGACAGTGACCAGATCACGCTGCTGTGTAGCTCTGGGCTGGCGACCAAGTACCTGGCGGAACTGGGATGTCTTCCGCGGTTTAGCCAGGTGAGTTAAAGCTAATTGAATCCCCCACTGTGGGGTATCCTCTCACCTGTGAAACACAACCACTTGTGTTTTATGGCCTCGAGTTCTGATTGCTGGTCACTGTGTCAATCCTGCTGTGCTACTCCTCAGAATGAGAGTCCTCCCAGAACCACCATCTTGCCCCACCCTCCGAAAGCTTAATTTTTTTCTTGCCATACAGATTTTTTCTTTTTTTAATTTTATTTTTTTTTCATATCAGTTACATTTTATTAACTTGGTATCCCAGTCGTATTCCTTCCCTCATTCCCTCCCTCATCTCCACAGTGCCCCTTTCCAAGTCCACTGATACTGGGGACCTCCTCCCCATTCATCCGATCCTGTTTTATCAGGTATCTTCAGGACTGGCTGCAAAGCTCTCCTCCGTGGCCTAACAGGACTGCTCCTCCCTTGGGGGGTGGGGAGGCCAAAGAGCCAGTCATTGAGTTCCTGTTAGAAATAGTCCTTGTTCCCCTCACTATGGGAAACCAATTGGTTACTGAGCTACCACAGGCTACATCTGAGCAGAGGTTCTAGGTTACATTCATACATGGTCCTTGGTTGCATGTCAGTCTCAGAAAAGACCCTGTGCCCAGATATATTTGGTCCTCGTGGAGCTCCTATCCTTTCCTCATCAGACTAACTCCCCTTCTTTCATATGATTCCCTGTACTCTGCCTAAGGTTTGGTCATGAGTCTTTGTATCTGTTGAAAACATTGCTAGTTAGAGTCTTTCAGATGCACTCAGTAGACTCCTGTCATGTGTTCAATGCACATCCCATCTGTCTTTCTAAAGGAGGATTGATCATCTTACCCCATGTCTGTTCTCTTGATCATCTTTTTTAGGTGTATAGATTTCATTATGTTTATCATATCTTATAGGCCTATATAAGTGAGTATATACCGTGTTTGTCTTTCTCCTTCTGGGATATTTCACTCAGAATGATCTTTTCTAGATCCCACTGTTTGCCTGTAAATTTCATGATTTCCTACTTTTTGATTGCCGAGTAGTATTCCATTGTGTAAAAAGACCACAATTTCTGTACCCATTCCTCCCTTGATGGACATCTGGGTTTGTTTCCAGGTTCTGGCTATTACAAATAAATCTGCTATAAACATGGTTGAGCAAGTATCCCTTTTGTGTACTTGAGCAAAGTTTGGGTACATACCTTGCAGTGGTATAGCTGGGTCTTGAGGAAGCTCTATTCCTAATTGTCTGAGAAAGCACCAGATGGATTTGCAGAGTGGTTGTACCAGTTTACATTCCCACCAGCAGTGGAGGAGGGTTCCTCTTTCACCACAACCTCTCCAGCATGTGTTGTCACTTCAGTTTTTCATCGTGGCCACTCTAATGGGTGTAAGGTAAAATCTCGGGGTCGCTTTGGTTTGCATTTCCCTGATGGCTAATGAGGTTGAGCATTTCTTTAAGTGTTTCTCTGCCATTCAATATTCCTCTGTCAAGGATTCTCTGTTTAGCTCTGTTTCCCATTTTTTAATTGGATTACTTTGTTTGCTGCTTTTCAGCTTTTGTAGTTCTTTGTATATACTGGATATTAGTCCTCTGTCAGATAAAGGGTTAGTGAAGATTCTTTCCCAATCTGTAGGGAGTCGTTTTTTTTTTGATGACAGTGTCCTTTGCTTTACAGAAGCTTTTCAGTTTCATGAGGTCCCATTTATTGATTGTTGCTCTTAGAGCCTGTGTTGTTGGTGTTCTGTTCAGGACGTTGTCTCCTGTGCCAATGAGTTCTAGGCTGTTCCCCACTTTTTTTTCCAACTGATTTAGAGCATCTGGTTTTATGTTGAGGTCTTTGATCCACGTGGACTTTAGCTTTGTGCAGTGTGATAAATATGGATCTATTTTCATTCTTCTGCATGTAGACATCCAGTTGGATCAGCACCATTTGTTGAAAATGTTGTCTTTTTTCCATTGAATGGTTTTTGCTTCTTTGTCAAAAATCAAGTATTCATAGGTGTGTGGGTTTATTTTTGGGTCTTCTATGCGGTTCCATTGATCCTCCTTTCTGTTTTTATGCCAATACCATGCAGTTTTTATTACTATTACTCTGTAGTACAACGTGAGATCAGGGATGGAGATACCTCCAGATGATCTGTTGTTGTACAGGATTGTTTTGGAGATTCTGGGTTTTTTGTTTCTCCATATGAAGCTGAGAATCTTTTTTTCAAGGTCTGTAAAGAATTGAGTTGGTATTTTGATGGGAATTGCATTGAATCTGTAGATTGCTTTTGGCAGGATGGCCATTTTCACAAAGTTAATCCTACCAATCCATGAGCACGGGAGTTCTTTCCATCTTCTGAAACCTTCTTCAATTTCTTTCTTCAAAGACTTGAAGTTTTTCTCAAACAGGTCTTTCACTTCCTTTGTTAGTGTCACCCCAAGGTACTTTATGTTATTAATGGCTACTGTGAAGGTTGTTGTTTTTCTAATTTCTTTCTCAGCCCTTTTGTCTTTGGTATACAGGAGGGCTTCTGATTTTTTTGAGTTGATTTTGTATCCTGCCAATTTGATAAATGTGTTCATCAGATGGAGGAGTTCTCTGGTTGAATTTTTGTGTCGCTCATATATACTCTCATATAATCTGCAAATAGTGACACTTTGACCTTTTCCTTTCCAATTTGTATCCCTTTGATCTCATTTAGTTATCTTATTGCTCTGGGTAGGACTTCAAGTACTATGTTGAAGAGGTATAGAGAGAGTGGGCAGCCTTGTCTTGTCCCTGATTTCAGTGGGATTGATTTAAATTTCTCTCCATTGAGTTTGATGTTGAATAGGCTTACTGTATATTGTCTTTACTATGTTTAGATATGTGCCTTGTATCCCTGATCTCTCAAAGGCTTTAAACATGAATGGGTGTTGGACTTTGTCAAATGCTTTTTCAGCATCTAAGGAGATGATCATGTGGTTTTTCTCCTTCAGTTGGTTTATGTGGTGGATTACATTGATGGATTTCCATATGTTCAACCATCCTTGCATGCCTGGGATGAAGCCTACTTGGTCATGGTGGATGATATCTTTGATGTGTTCTTAGATTCGGTTTGCAAGTATTTTATTGAGTATTTTTGCGTCAATATTCATAAGAGAGATAGGTCTGAAGTTCTCTTTTTTTTTTGTTGGGTCTTTGTGTGTTTTAGGTATCACAGTGACTGTCACTTCATAGAATGAGATTGGTAATGTACCTTCTGTTTCTATTTTGTGGAATAGTTTGAGGAGAATTGGTGTGAGCACTTCTTTGAAGGTCTGGTAGAATTCCGCGCTGAAACCACCTGGCCCAGGGCTTTTGTTGGAGAGGAGACTATGAATCACTGCTTCCATTTCCTTGGGGGATACAGGGCTATTCAGTCTTTTTACCTCATCTTGACTTAATATTTGAAGATGGAATCTATCAAGAAAATTGTCCATTTCATTTAGGTTTTCAAATTTTGTGGCATATAGGCTTTTGTAGTTTGACCTAATGATTGTTTGAATTTCTTCACTGTCTGTAGTTATGTCCCCCTTTTCATTTCTGATTTTGCTGATTTGGATAGATTCTCTCTGCTTTATAGTTAGTTTGGCTAAGGGTTTGTCTATCTGGTTGATTTTCTCAAAGAACCAGCTTTTTGTTTCGTTGATTCTTTGAATAGTTTTATTTGTTTCTAACTGATTGATTTCAGTCCTGAGTTTGATTATTTCCAGCCATCTGCTCCTCTTGGGTGTATCTGCTTCTTTTTTTTCTAGGGTTTTCAGTTGGGGTATTACGTTGTTTGTATGTGATGTTACGAATTTCTTCTTGCATGCACTTAGTGCTATAAATTTTCCCCTGAGCACTGCTTTCAATGTGTCCCATAAATTTGGGTATGTTGTGCCTTCATTTTCATTGAATTCTAGGAAGTCTTTAATTTCTTTCTTTATTTTTTCCTTAACCCAGCTGTCATTGAGTATCAAGTAGTTCAGTTTCCATGTGCGTGTCGGCTTTTTGTTATATCTGTTGTTGTTGAGGTCCAGCTTTAGTCCATGGTGGTCAGATAAAATACAAGGGATTATTTCAATCTTTATGTATCTGGTGAGGCTTGCTTTATGACCAACTATATGGTCTATTTTGGAGAAGGTTCCATGTGGTGCTGAAAAGAAGGTATACTCTTTTGAGTTTGGATGAAAAGATCTGTAGACGTCTATTAGGTCCATTTGATTTAGGGTCTCTGTAAGTGTTTTTATTTCCCTATTTGTTTTCTGTCTAGTTGATCTGTCCCTTGGTGATAGTGGGGTGTTGAAGTTTCCCACTATTAAGGTATTAGGATCCATGTGTGATTTAAGCTTTAATAATGTTTCAGTTACAATGTAGGTCCTCTTGTATTTGGGGCATAGATATTCAAAATTGTGATGTCCTCTTGGTGGATTTTTTCTTTGATGAGAATATAGTGGCCCTCCTTAACTTTTTTTATTAACTTGGGTTGAAAGTCTATTTTATTAGATATTAGGATGGCTACTCCAGCTTGTTTTCTGGAACCATTTGCTTGAAAAACATTTTTCTAACCCTTTTCTCTGAGGTAGTGTTTATCTTTGTTGCATAGGTGTGTTTCTTGGATGCAACAGAATGTTGGATCCTGTTTCCTTAACCATTCTGTTAGTCTGTGTCTTTTTATTGGGGAGTTGAGTCTGTTGATGTTGATAGATACTAGTGAGCAACAATTGTTAATTACTTTTGATGTGGGGTTGGTGGTGTCACTGAGTTTCATTGCTTGTCTTCTTTTGTTTTTTTTGTTGTTGTCGTTGTTGTGTAGTTATCTATTACCTCTGTTTCCTTAGATGTAGTTGTTTCTTTGGTTTGGAGTTTCCCTTATAGTAACTTATGTAGAGCTGGGTTAGTATGTAGATATTGTTTAAATTTCGTTTTGTCATGGAATATTTTGAATTCTCCGTCTATGTTGATTGAAAGTTTTGCTGCGTATAGTAGTCTGGGTTGGAATCTCTGGTCCCTTAAGGACTGTATGATTTCTGTCCAGGCCCCTCTGGTTTTCATAGTTTCTGTTGAGAAATCTGGTGTGATTCTGACAGGTCTACCTTCATATGTTACTTGGCCTTTTTCCCTTGCTGCTTTTAGAATTTTTTCTTTGTTTTGTAGGTTCAGTGTTTTGACTATGATATGACATGAAGAATTTCTTTTCTGGTCTAGTCTACTTGGTGTTCTGTAGGCCTCTTGTATGTTTATGGCTATCTTCTTCTTTAAGTTGGGAAAGTTTTCTTCTATAATTTTCCTGAAAATATATTCCAGACCTTTGAGTCTGATGTCTTATTTTTCTTCTACTCCTATTATTCTTAGGTTTTGTCTTTTATGGTGTCCTTGATTTCTTGTATGTTTTGTGGTTGGAACTTTTCTGATTTTATTTTTTCTTTGAGAGATGTGTCAATTTCCACAAGTTTATCTTCGGCTCCTGAGATTCTTTCTTCCATCTCTTGTATTCTGTTGCTGATGCTTACCTTTGTAGTTCCCAATCTTTTCTCTATGTTCTCCAATTCCTGGTTTTTCTCTATTTGTGTTTTCTTTATTGATTCTAATTCTGTTTTCATGTCTTGCACCATTTCCTTCATCTGTTTGAATGTGGAATCCTGCTTTTCAATGACAGCTTCTATTTTTTTTTTTTTTGTCCTTTTCCTCTCTATGTATGACTAATTGTGCCTCTACTTCTTTGGGTATAATTGCCTGTATTTCTATGAGAGCTTTGTTTATTTCTTCTTTATTTGCCTTTATTTGTGTGGACATTTCTTTGAGAGCTTTGTTCATTTCTTCTTTGTTTGCCTCAATTTTCATGGTCATTTCTTTGAGAGCTCAATTTGTTTCCTGTTGGTTCCTCTCGATTTCTTTGGCTATTTCTCTGAGGGCTTTGTTCATTTCATCTTTATGGGCATCTAATAGCTGGAGAAACATAGTTTTGAGGTCGTTTTCTTGTATATCTACTGAATTGACCTGTCCATTGTTTTGTGGGGTTGCTGGTGAGGTCATTATGTCCTGATTTTTGTTGGGTGTGTTCTTATGTCTGCCTCTAATCATCTGGTTATTTTTAACCTTCACTTTTTATTCCTCGAGTTTGTAGTTCAGGCTATGATCATCTCTTTTTGTTTTCTGGACTGTTTTTTCAGTAAGATGAGAGAGGTTCACTGGTTTGGGAGTGTGCGCTGTGTTTTCAGTTGTGCGTAAGGAATTTGATGCTGGTTCTACTTGCATGCACTTTTAGCGGACGCAGTGTGCATTCGAGTATTCTTTGACTATTACAGTGGCCTGCAGGCCACTATTATGCAGTTCTGTCTGAGATCCAGGGATTGTTTGCCTGGATTACACTGGTGGACCCACAAGGTAGAGTCTTCAACGTTGGGGTCCCTATAGTCCCTATGATGCCCACACTAGGGGTGTGGGTGGCAGGGATCTCATCTGGTTGCTTCTGTGGAGAAGCCCTGGGTCTGGGGCAAACTCTCCCTAGAAGGCTCACTCACTCTCTTGCAGGACCAGTTGGAATGCACAGGGGTTCCCCTTGTTCTCTACTCTCTTATTTGTTTCTGCTGCGAAAAATGCGCAGGTAGGCTAACAGTCAGCTCTGTGACACTGTGGCCGCAGGGCTCGGTGTCCACCTTTCCTTTGTGCTGCCTCTTTGTCCTTTCCCTCTGCCAGGAGGGGTTATGTTGACTGGTCCCGGGATAGCACGGGAAAGAGTTAGGTTGAGTGTACTCAATCCCAGATCCCGGGCCCAGATCTCTCTGCCAGAAGCAGCCTGGTGGAAGAACCAATGTTTGCTGATCCCGATAGAGTACCAGGTATGGTTGAGTGTCCTCAGATCCAGAGCTCGGGTTTCTCTGCCAGGGGCCATTGGGTGAGCTGAAGAGGTGGTGCTGTGTCCTGTAGCAGGCTGCCTCTCTATCCTTCCCCTCTGACCTTCCCCTCTGCTAGGGCAAGCTTATTATGGTGGTGCTCTCAGGGGAGTGCCAGAAGGGGTTGGGACTTCTCAGTCCCTATCCTGAGCCGGGGTTTCTCTGCCAGGGGTCGGGGGACCGCCAGTGATAGGACTTGGTGCTAGACCTTATTGCGCTGGACCCGGGAGAGTCTCAGGACGTGTTGAATGACCACAGTCCCAGATCCCGAGCTGAAGTTTGTTCACTAGGAGCAGCCAGCAGCACTGGGGTCCCGGCCCTGTGAAGTCGCTGTGGGCCTCTTTATCCTTCTGCTCTGCCATGGCAGGATTATGGCAGTGTTTGGGGGAATGCCTGAAAGGATTGGGTTTTCTCAGCCCCGATCTCGGGTTGGGGTACAGACAATGTGGTCTGTGGCAGAGTCTGCTGGACACCTCTTGCCTCCTCTGAGGAGGGAGTAGGGATTTTGAGCTGGGCGCACAGCTGCTCTCCATGCACGGAGGGAGCTCAGTTGTGATGTCAGCGGGTACCTAAGGTCAGCAAGGCCTTTCAGGGAAAGACTGGGTGACCCGTAATCAGTCCTGTAACTTTCCTTCCCATGGGGTTTTCTTGCAACTGGGACTCCCAGTCTCTGGCAACCTTGTGCCCACCAATCAGCCTGGGAAAGTGATCGGGACACGCAGGCTTGAGGTTCCAGCCTGGAGACCGAATGCCAGGGTTACCAGGGATCTCTTCTGGGTTCTGGCTGTGTGGCCCGAGAGTGGACCCGACCGATTCCCATGCTGTGGGAACCTCCCCTCACCTGGGAAACACGATTGCTGTAGTTTTAGGGCCCAGAGTTCTGTCTCCTGGTCGCTGCACGAAGAGTGTTGTCCTGCTTCTCAGGCACAGTGTTCTCCTGGCACCGCAATTTTAGCCCTCCTTGATAATTATGCTTTATTATCACAGTAAAACTAAAAGTGCAGAGATTAATTCTACCTGATGATTTGCCATTTTTTGTTGATTAGTAGTAAAATAGGATAATTCAAGGATAATGTGTTACAAATTATTTTCATCAATATGATCATCAAATTATATAAACATGCATATATTTTATAATTACTAACGTTTTTAAGGCATTACAGTAACTCAGAAAAAATATATGAAGTATGCTTCAAAAATATACAACATGTAGTATTAGAAATTATAAATAATTCATACCACCAATTATACTAAAAAATTCCCTTTCTCAAAGTATACAGTGTAAAACTTAAAAAAAAGTCAAACAGGCTTTTGAATTTTGTTTTGTGTACATGCATTTTAAAGATGAGTGTACTCAATTACTTAAATAGAATGTTTTGTTACTTCTGATGGTATCTGTGATGCAGTTAGTTAACACCTGAATAACCAAAGAAATTTATGTTGTTCTTGTCATGAATATAAAATTTTGATATAATCCTAAGCTATAAGATAATTAAAAGACTATGTGGTTGTACTTTTAAGTAAATTATGTCATGAGATTTTGGCTCCTACAACTACATAATAAAAAGGGAATGTTCGTTCTCTATAGTAGAACTTTATTCAAGACAGCTTCATAAATAAAATTTCAAATTTAAAAAAAAATATTCTGTCTGAACTTGTCAGTAGTAACTTGAAAATCATGTAACAAATAGCACATCCAAATCACTTATTTTGTTCATCCTTACAAACAAGTCAAGTTATTCAAAGTCATTTTTTTTGCAGTCACCCTATACCAAACCAAACAGAAACCCAAGCAAAGAAAAAGAATTTCAGACCAATCTGCCTTATGAACATTGATGCACAATGGAATTTTATGAAAGAAGAGGGAGATAGAAAGACTTGGATGGGACAGCAGCTCCAAAAGGAGACTAAAAGAGCCAAAAATAATGGGCCCTTAAGAGACTGATATCCCAACCAAGGACCATGCATGGAGAGGACTTAAAACTCCTGCTCAAATGTAGCCCAAAGACTCAGTCTCCAAGTGGATTTCCTAGTAATGTGATCAGGGGATGTCTCTGACATGAATCCAGAGGCAGGCTCTGTGATCACCTTCCCAAGGGGGGTGCAGCCTTGCCAGGCCACAGAGGAAGACAATGCAGCCAGTCTTGATGAGACCTGATAGGCTAGGTTCAGATTGAAGGGGCAGAGGACCTCCCTTCTCAGTGGACTAGTGGAGAAGCATAGGAGAAAAGGGGGGATAAGCTAGGTTCAGATTGAAGGGGCAGAGGATCTCCCCTCTCAGTGGACTAGTGGAGAAGCATAGGAGAAAAGGGGGGGAGGTGAGGAATTGGTAGGAGACTGAAATGAAGGAGAGGGCCACACAGCTGGGCTCTATAGTGAATTAATTATAATAAATAATAAATAAAAGGACCATGTTTGGGTATAACCTAGAAGCCCTGCTCAGAAATAGCCCATGGCAGTCCTGTATCCATTTGTATGCTCTAGTAAGGGGAATAGGGACTGTCTCTGACATGAACTCAGAGGCTGGATCTTTGACCTCCCCCACCTCCGAGGGAGGAGCAGCCTTGCTAGGTCGCAGAGGAAGACATTGCAGCCGGTCCTGAAGATACCTGATAAACTAGGGTCAGATGTTTTGGAGGAAGACCTCCCCTATCAGTTGACTTAGGGAGGAGCAGGGAAGAGATGAGGGAGAGAGGGAGAAAGGGAAGGAGGGAGGGAAGGAGGGAGGGAAGGTAGGATTGGGAGAGAATAAAGGAGGGACTACAGCTGGGATACAAATTAAATAAACTGTAATTTATATAAAAATAAACATTAAAAAAAGAAAAAAATGTTTAAATTTTGTTCAATAAAATACTTCTGAACCAAATCCAGGAACATATCAAAAATATCATACACCATGATAAATCAGCTTCATACCAAGACTACAGGGATGGTGCAACTTATGAAAATCCATCAATATAGTCCACCATATAAACAAAGTGAAAGAAAAAATAACATGATTATATCATTAGATGCTGAAAATCCTTTGACAAAATCCATACCCCTTCATGGTTAAAGTCTTCGAGATATCAGGGACACAATGCACATATGTAAACATAGTAAAGGCAATACACAGCAAGTCAATAGCCAACATCAAACTAAATGGAGAGATATTTAAGGCAATCCCACTGAAATCAGGGACAAGACAAGGCTGCCCACTCACTCCATCTTTTCAACATAGCACTTGAAGTTCTAGTAGAGTAATAGGACAAATAAATGAGGTTAAAGGGACAGTAATTGGAAAAAAAGAAGTCAAAGTAGTTGCAGATGACATGATAGTATCTATAAGTGACCCGAAAAATTCTACCAGAGAACTCCTAAAGCTGAATAATTCCTTCAGCAAAGTGTCTATATACTGAATGAACTCAAAAAAGAAATATATATTGATAAAGTAATCACATTTTATCTCACAGAGTATTCCTATTTTTACCTTAATTACAAAAAAATGACGAGATGTGATAATGATACTATTTTGAAGAGATAATTAAGCTTTATCATGATAAACCTAAAACCACAATGGTAAAATACATCTGATTATTTGTCTATACGCTGTACTAAAATGATATTGAGCTTTCACTTTGTTGGGAATTGTGTAGATACAAGGATGTTAAAATATTTGCTTTAGGAAAAAAAAACAAAACAAACATAAAATCAAACAAATTGCAATCATAAAAATATGCTTAATAATAAAAACCTCTTCAAGGAGATTTTAAAACACCAGTAAGATAATTCTAGTAGGATACAATACTTACTTTGCCAATAATCTGGAGATAAGAAATATCTCTGAATGTTTATGATTTTATATAAGGTAGTTATGTTTTGCAATGAAGGTTTATTTCTTTCAGTCAAAAATCTCCACATTGTAAAATAGTGCCAAACAATTTCTGGTAAAAATTTAAATGTAAAGTGGAATCTATAGAAAGGCATAGTTTTCAAAATGAAAGACCCTGAGAAGAATGAAATTTAATATGCCTTTACCAGCCTAGCAGTTGCATAAAATTTTGAAAGTAAAAAAAAAAAAAAAAAAAAAAAAAAAGTTCAAGCAGTCACAAGGATTCTGCAGTGACTATTAGTGGAACAGTATTGTATCTTTAGGATGAAAAAGGAAAGAAAAAATAGAAATATATTGATTTGATAGAAGGGGAGGAGGTGTCACCTATCCATGGAGTAGGTGAGGAGGTATAGGGGGACAAAGGGAAGGAGGATGGGATCGGGAGGAAACTATGGAGGGGGACACAGCAGGGATACAAAGTGAATAAATTGTAATAAATAACAAAAAATAAAATAAAATGGTTAAAAATATTCATGAACTCATTTTTGAGCCGCATTTATGGAAATTTGATACTTAAGAAAAAGGACAATATTTTACAGGCATAAGCTTTAATATTGTGGAGTACTGCACACCTTTTTCTCTCCACTAAAAAAATGACACTGAGCTACACAAATAATTATTTGAAAATATAATGTCCAAAATAGTGTAGTTACTAGGTAGGAAGTGATTACATACCCTTTATTTTTTTTTCTATGATTAAACTCAAGAAATAAAAATTACCATATGTAGAATACGGTGGTAACTTTTTCAAAGTAAGTCAGCCCCAAATTCAATCACTTCTGAATTAAACAGTTCAATACTGTTTTCTTGATAAATTGAATCTTTAAGATAGTTAATAACATAGGTATACTTTTGCTCATAGAGAAGAATTCTGATAGCATCAGCATGATCTTAGATGTCACAACCATATTAGCTGCCATGTTTGAGATTGTGGTTGCTTTCTTGGGTAGATTTTCCCATGAAGATGTATAGGTTAGGAGAAAATCTTTGGTGATAACTGAAAAATGAAAGCCATTTGGTTCTGAACAAGAGGATGTTATTAACTCAAAATAAGGAATAATTTTAGCCTAGCTTTTTAACAGTCAACTATAATGATGATCAGTTAAAGCAAAGGTCATCATGAGACGTCACTGCTCTACTGAGTAGTCCTCTATGCTCTATTGAGTAATCAGTGAAAGGCATGCTTCTTTAATTCTGCATGGATTGTGTTATTATAATAAACTCTAAACATCAAAACAGTGAACTGGCACTGGAATTACCAACTGATATTGGATGGGGCAGCATGAAGAGAATAAAGTTCATAAGTTGAAACTCCTCAATTGTTTTGGTAACTTGCTACATATACTACTAAATCTTTAATTTGGCATATTCCCATTTGAATCTCAGGGTATCACTTGCATCAATCATTTTATGAAGATGATACCTGTCCAATTTTAACCTCAACATTGCTATATGTATATAAAAATATAAGAAGCATGTATTTAGAAAAAAATGTTATTAATAATTGAAATACTGAAAAATATGAAACAAAATAATATTTTGTTAGGTATATAAAGTCACTGCTTAGTTCTGAAATCTTGAGAACTAAGATAATAACTGGTAGACAAAGAAAGGAAAAAATATTTTATTTCTTTTCTGGTTTCTGCTCAGATGAGCTGGAGTTAGGATTTTTTTTTTCTTTTTGTTATTTTCTTGGCAAAAACTAGGCTAAAGGCTAATCAACTATAATGAAAAATATACTAGAAAGTGTTCAATGAGCCGGCCACTGAGTTCAAGTAAAAAACAGACCCTGTACCCCTTTTTAGGGAACCCACATTAGACCTGAGCAGCTACTGGGCTTCCTCTGAACAAGGGGTCTAGGTCCTCTCCATGCATGGGCCTTAATTTGAGTATTAGTCTTTGCAGGACCCCCTGGGCTCAGGTGTTTTGACTCTATTGTTCTCCTTGTGGAGTTCCTGTCCTCTCCAGGTCTTTCTATCTCCCTCCTCTTCTATAAGGATTCCTGCACTCTGCATAAATTTTGGCTATGAGTCTCATTATCTCCTTCCATACCCTAGTGAGTAGAGTCTTTCAGAGGTGTCCTGTGGGGGTGCGGCCTTACAAGGCCACAGAGCAAGATGATGCAGGCAGCTTTGATGAGACCTGATAAACATAGGTGAGATAGAAGAGGAGGAGTTTGTAATAAATAAATATATAAATAAAATAAAATTAAAATATACTAAAATGTTCTACCGCACCTAGTGCAGCACTTAAAATACCTAAAATGTTACCTTCTATTTATTCATATTTATCAAATATCCAACATGTTCAGAACCTATAAAATTTCTTAGTCATTATGAGATTAATGTAAGAATATGGTAGTTTTAATGAAGTAGGTCATAATTATAAAATTAAAGCACAATTTCTTTAAGATCCTCTAGTGAAGTTGAAAAAAAAAAAACAGAGAAGTGTCTTAACTTTCCTTGCTTTAGAGTATCTGAGTTAAATGATAAGGTGATTGTCAAAGAATGCTCTTTGGAACAGAAGGTGCCATGAAGAAGATGCATAGGAAAGAGATTAGAAAGAAAAGGAAGTTACTTCTTAATTCTCTTACTTAGAAAATCTAAATTTCCCTTCATTATCATAGAAGCCAACTGAGCAGAAAAAAAAAAATAGCATGTGAAGAAATAGTTGTTTTAGTAGGTCTTAAAGAACTAATGAAGATAGAATTAAGAATAAATGAGCTGTCTAGATAAATTCTCATCAGCCATACACTATTTTCAGAGCACAATGTTTGGTCCTGTGGGGACTCTATTATTAGCTTAGAACAGTAGATTTAAGTTACTAATGTTCCTTAAATCTATTTATGGTATATTTATGAATTCTCTATTGAGAGTTATTTGCATGGTAAGTGAATATAGCAGTCATTCTAAAAGCTTTGAAGACATAACAATCTTGAGAAAGCCAATGAAAAATCTCCAGAATACATTGTTAAGTAGAGAGTAAAGTAAGATTCTTTAAGATATAGATGTAATGGAGTATAAAGCTTATTTGTGGATGATAAAACAGAAGTTGATTAAAGTTGTTGTAAAAGGGTCATGACAACAAGACTAATAATGTTTAATTTAGTATGCAATGAAGATTTTGTAAGTTTTGTTTCATGCACTGCTGAAAGATTAGTGTGGTGGTATATGAGGAGAACACAAGTGAATAATGTCAAGAACTAGGGAAAACAGATAGGAAAGCATTACAATTGTTTGTATGAGATAGAGTGATGATTTCAAGTAATGGAGCTTTTTCAGGAGGTGGAAAGAAGTATTAATCTAGAGAGAACTCTCCAACTTTTGTATGCTTTTGAAAGATAATAAAACACAGATTACAAAAACTCCACACAAAGAATACAGGTTCAATAAAAGTGGGGAGAAGTCAAAAATTTATACTATTAACAAGTTTCTGGATGATTCCAATGCAAATGAAGTAAGAAAGCCTACCTCCAGAACATTCTAGTTAGTGGCAGTGAAAACTATCACAGAAATTTTGCCTAGGAAGGTGAAGAAGATGGGTACTAAATGATTAATTAGAATTATAACTGATTGGGTGAGAAAGTCTATTCATTAATCTCCATAATTTTATATGCAACCATATGTTTCCCATCTTTTCCATGTTTTCAATACTTTTAACTAGATATCACAAAGCTCTATCCTATTAATATAGAAAATAAATGTTTTGTTTTATTGAAAATATTGCAAGATGTACATATAACTTATATATATATTTAAAATATTTTATTCTTGTAAGTACTGTAAAATTTACATACTGTCTCTGAAATGGATAATAATCAAATGATTAAAAAAAGAGTGAGCTTATATTTGGATTGTGAGCCTAGCCTTTAACTGCTGGGCTTTATAAAAAAATAGCCAGAATTTGAAAACAACCCTGATGTCCCTCATCTGAGGAATGGATATATAAACCGTGGTACATTTACATAATGGAATACTACACAGCAATTTAAAAAAAGGAAATCATGAAATTTGCAGGCAAATGGTGAGATCTAGAAAACATCATCCTGAGTTCAGGTATCCCAGAAACGGAAAGACACACATGGCATATACTATATTAGACATATATAGTATATAGGATAATCAGACTAAAATTGGTACACCTAAAGAAGCTAAGCAAGAAACAGAACCCTGGGTAAGATGCTCAAACCATATTGAGAAAGTCAAAGGGGATTGACATCTGATGAGGGTGAAAACAGGGAACAGGTCAGGAGCCTACCACAGAAGGCCTCTGAAAGAATCTACCCAGCCGGTTATCAAAACATATGCTGAGACTTATAACCAAACTTTGGGTAGAGTGCAGGGAATCTTAAGAAAGAAGGGGGAGATACAAAGATTTCGAGGAAACAGAAGCTCTACAAAGAGAGCTACAGAACCCCCCCCCCAAAAAATGGGCCCAGTTTTCTTTTCTGAAACTAATACTCCTACCAAGGACCATACATGGAGATATCCTAGACCCTCTGCACAGATGTAGTCCATGGGAGCTCAGTCTCCTACTAAGGGGAGCAGAGGCTGTCTCAGACATTAACTCAGTAGCTGGCTCTGTGACCACCTCTCCCTGAGGGTAATGGGGGTGGGGCAGCCTTACCAGTCTACAGAGGAAGAAAATGCAATCAGTACTGATGAGACCTGATAAGCTAGGGTCAGAATGAAAGGGAGGAGGACCTCCCCTATCAGTGGACTTGGAGAGGACATGGGAGGAGATGAGGGAGAGATGGTGGGATTGGAAGGGAATGAGGGAGGGGGCTACAGCTGGAATACAAAGTGAAAAATTGTAATTAATTAAAAAATAAATTAAACAGAAGTAAAAAAAGAGGTTGAACTTTATTTTCTCTGTGTCTTTAGTTATTCCCTAATATTTATGTGTTACAGTATATGTGTGTGTGTGTGTGTGTGTGTGTGTGTGTGTGTGTGTGTGTGTGTGTACCACTTGTTCTTTAAATTCTTCCTTATGTGCTTTGGTACATGAAAATAAAATCCATCAAGAAGTTTCTATTCATGTATTGTAGGAGTAAAATGATATGTGAGCAAATCTGGCTTTGTATGTTTAAATATTCATAGTTTTATTGCTATAATTATTATGAGAATGTCAGTTTTTCGACCTTCCACCATCATCAAAAGATATAAAACTAGTCTTTCTGTATATGAGAAACTTTAAGATATTTATATCAAGTTATGAACTAATTAATGATACATCTGGCAAGTTATCTCTATAATGCAGAATATACCACAGAGACAATAAACACATGCATGCCTTCCATAAAATATAATTTTGTATGGGGGAAGTAATTGAGTAATATGTTAGACTGATAATTTGTATCTCTTTATCAATATGAAATAAACAATACAACCTACATGTTCTAGGATGTCAAATTAAGATGTATTATATTTGGTAATTTTGTTAAAAACTTAATTACTGTAATCATTTCATTAATATGAGTATACTTATCTTTGTTTCTATGCAATCTGTTTCTAGTCATCTTCTAACATAGCATCTCTTCTGACAGATAAGGCCAAAATGCATGATTTGGCTTGGTTATTAATGTCATATAATTCAATACTTGACTTAGTTTTCTACAAAGAAAATGCAACACTTGTACATGAAGTCTATGGAGATAATCTGCAGATACTCTGCACTATATTATTTATAATTAATACCTTTAGAGATAATAACAATTTGATTTTCAAGCTAGGTAGTACATAAGATATTTAAATTTCATTGAAATTAATAAAATCTGAACCAGTCCATATAATTTCTAGTCTAATAACACTGTTTCACATTTCTTTTTACTAACCACTAAGCAGAATTAATTATATTTAAATTTTGAAATTAAATCACTAAAATTACATTAAATCATTTGAATGCTAATGTATAACTGAATATTGTGACCACTGTCCTTTGATACAACCATCTGTGTTTTATTAATATGATAATAATATAATTAAAGCTATTTGGTGATTACTTGTTGTAGGAACATAAAAACAAATATTTTTCCCACTTAGTGTAAGTGCATTCAAAATTAGTCATTCTTTGGATAAGAGACTATTAGATAATGATATGAGGTTATGAGAGAGGTGGCATTTTCCCAAAATTCGTACAGTTAAGTAGCCTAGTTAGAAAGTTTCACATCTCGGTTCTCTTGCTTAGACCACAGGTTTTTTTTTTTTTTTTTCTGATATGGGCATAATATTTTACTTAGGTTTATATCGTCATGATTGGTCTGTGATACGTTAATATGATCATATTCAATTTCATTTTAAATGTTTAAATTTCTTACAGTTCTTTATTTTAAAATCACAAAGCACTATAGAGAATGTCTTAGAGTACACAATGTAGAAAGCTAAAAATAAATTTACCAAAATGTTGTGATTTTACATTTAGTTCATCTAGACCCACCCCACCTTGCAAGCATTAATTAGAGTTAAATCCTTTCCTTGTCCATTTGACACTACTAAACTCTCATAATCATAAAAAAGAAAACTACTTCCAGTAACAATTAACACAAATAGCCAGTTACTGTTGATATACCAATGTCTTATAAAACCAACTTTTATCAAATGCTATAAATTTATTGTACCGTTGTCCTAGTGAGCTTCACAACTTAGCCACAATTTCATCAAAAATGCATTCAAAGTTAATTGGTACCTTACGCATAATTACCACACCTATTACGAAACAATCCTGTTTTATTTTTTGTAATGTTAAATCCTATTTTAATCATGTCAAAAAATAAACATATTGATTGATTTGGAGGAATTTTAAACAAAACTGTAACACTCAGATTATTTATTTTCAGTTTAGATATCAGCGTGTTTCCTTTCTGGTGTTTTTATTTTAATGACTGAGATTCCATAGTCAAGATCAAGGGATGTTTACAATGTTATCTATGCAAACATATGCATTATAATGCTATTGTATGTATACAGGCTAAAGTAATATTCAATCAAAAGAAAGTTAATATTTTAATATAAATAAAGTATATCTAAATGAATATAAACGCTTTCAAAATTTAGAAATTCAGTTTGTAATTGATTTTACTTTTGTTCATTATGTTTATTCTCTGTTGACTTCTGATATAAATGACCATTAATGCTAAAGCTTTAATAGAACCTTAAGTTTGGTCAATCCTTCAACTTTTCAACAAAGCACGATTATCAGTTGTTAAGAAATTTAAAGGAATATTAAAATATCAAGGAAAACAAAGTGTTGTCTTTCTCAGTTTCTCTGTCTCTTCTTCCTTTGTGTCCATTTATTTGTTTATTAAAGCTTTCTATGTTCTGTCTTCTATGTATTTTTGTGTAACTGCACGGTCATGATAAAGTTCTTAAAATATTAAGGTAAGTAAAAGATTCAATTGTGCAAAGTAATAATTGCTATATGCTCTCTGACTACATTATAACTTCATTTGTATTATTTGCTATGTATTATAAAACCTATCTTGTGTTCACTGTTTAACATTATGTGACATAATTATTATTCTAATTTTACTGTGGTCAAAATTTTCTATAAGTAAATAGAAGTATTTTATTTGATAATAAGATGGTTTATCAACAGTTGCTTTAAACAGCCATAGACAATTTATCGTAATTTGAAGTGGAATAGCAAGAAATATGGACTTCGTACATTGAACTAAACTTTAATTATTTATGAATTTATTTACTCATTTATTTTCTTGTTTCATGAGGCAGGGCTTCATTATGTAGCCATGACTGATCTCAACTTACAATTTTTCTATCTCATTTTTCTATACCTGTATTGCAAGTGTGCATCACTAAAAGGTCTAAGTGAGCTTTGAAACAATAGGCACTTCCACTTCTGTAGTATCCATTTCTTGTAATAGTTTGCAACAAAATTCAACATCATGAATAACAATAAACACATGGAAGGAAAAACTTTCACCAATAAGCATAAAATTTCTTGCTCATTAGAATTCATGACAATGCTATTACAGTGAAATAGTGAATTTTTAAGGCCAACAATTAAATTTCTCTAATTTTATATACAAGCAATAGTTTTAACAAGTATATTGAGTAGCTGATTTCTTCAGGTAAATAGATGAAAAAATTGGGCTAGTTAACTACTTTTATTTTGATTGTAAAAAATGAAATGATCATTGATAATCAATGTTCAAGTAGCCTTAAAACTAGTAATATATAGAATAAAGATTCTTTTCATTAAAAAAAGAAGTCTTACATTATGCAAAACGGAAGATGATACAAAATATGTTTCTAACTTCAAGGACTGAAAATCTTTTTGGGAAAATTATACAAGTGATTAGATAACACATAAGAGATAATTCATAAAGGGTAGTGAAAAAGTAGTTTGGGCTCACAAGTAAACAGGGTATAGAGAATCTTGAAATTCTAGGTAAAACCTACATGAAATTTTTCATACCAAAAGAGTTATTTGGAAAATCTCTCAAAAAATATAATCAAAAAATAAAATACAGCACTTAAAATCAATGTGAATGAGACTTATGTTAAATACAGTTTATATGCGTCTAACTTAAATGCAACCCAATAAAATTTTGAATATTCACAATTTTAGGAATATTGATAAGATGCAGAAATTTCTAGTTAATAATGAGCACTATAATTTAACAAATGGAATAGCTGATATAGTATAGATCTACACAAATGATAGTCTAGTAATCATTTAAAATTTACATAATCTAAATAAGATGTGACATAACTATGAAAATATCTATATTTTAAAATTTTGGTTTGAAATAATGAATGTGAAATATAATTATTAATTTTTATCATTTAAAAGAATACGTTTTAAAAATGTTACTGAAATGAAGTATTACTTAATCCTGGAAGACAATATGGTGCACATATTATTGAAAATAAAATGATTTTCTGTTCTTAATACAGCAACTTGTTCAATTTAAATTGCAGTTATGAATTTCATTATATTTATATTGAGCTATAGTACTCAGAACACCTTGCTTGAACTAAGAGATTATATTTAATCATGAGGTGTTAGATTATAATATAATACTCATGTTAAAATAGTCATATTTTAAATATATGACCTAATGCATCCTTATTTAACATCTGCTTTTATATTTTCAACAATGAATAACTTGCGACATAAGGCTTAAAACTGTCCCAGTCCTAATCTTATTCTTATGTTAGCCTAAAGTGCAGTCTCAAGTACTTTTTACTAGTTTATATTATTCATTTTGGAAGAACACTGGTAATATTTAATCTGTTACCCACATATAGTTTTTTTTTTTTTACCAAATATAGAGTAATTTTACTCCAAGAAGTATCAACCTTGTGAATTTTGCTGAAAAGAAATTGTATAAGTTTCTACTCTTTATCTAAATTTATATTCATTTTTGTTATAGTACTGCTTAAAGTCTTTTTATGTCAGCAGTTTGTTGGCTATGGTCTTTTGTTGTTTTCATTTGGGTTTTGCTTTTTGTATATGATTATATCATGCTCTATGTATCATTTACTTCACCAATATATTTTACAAATGAATAGTAGAGCATCAATCAGAACTTTTGAATATTATCTTTAGAAATTGTGTGGATGGGGAGATAAATAATTCAGGTTATAGTGTTTATCTCTTATGTGAAATACTATGAGTTTGATCACAAACACTATATATGTATATATGCATACATGACACCTTGAAACATTCATTCTGCCATGCCAGAATAGTGTTATAACAATGCTTAATACCCTTTCTAGAAAAAAATATTTTGGAGTATCTACTCCATAGAAGGAATGACTCTAGATAAAGTGAAACAAACCCATTCTAATAAATGGTGGACATTGTCTCACTTGTTCTGAACTTCTTCAAATAACTCCTAATAAAAATACTTCAGAGGGCAAAACCAAAGTACATTAATGGCTGTCTTAATACTATAGGATAATACATGAACTTTACTTTTCCTGTGTGATAAAGTTTGTCAATCTAGAATCAGAAAATTTCCATGCTAACATTAGATTTCAATTATTTTCTGTTTTTATTATTCATTGGCAAAGTAAAAACATAAAGCCACAATGTATTTATCCTTCAGAAACTTTTCCCAAAGAGGAAAATCTGGTAAATACTTATGATTTAGAGATGAACATTTGAGCTAAGATATATTGAGCAATAATTTTCATTACAGAGGTTCATAAAATTTGGGAGACAATGATAGAAGTTTTTAAATGAATATTTATTATATTTCAGTTAAACATAGCACACTTGAGCCTCATAACATTATTTTGAGATAGATTTTTTTCAGTGTTAAAAATAAAACAATCTACATTCTAGAAAAGCTAAAAGCAAAGGTTGCCTACAGTTTCTCAGCTAGTATGTAAAGACCACTTTCAATATATGAATTTTAAGTCAAGTACTCATGTTCTTTACTTGAATATGAGAGACTTGATCTTGAAAAAGATAGCAAAGAATGACCAAATGGCCTACAAAGCAACTCTATATTAGGAAGACTTTATTAAACCCACAAAGACCCACAATAAAAGATTAAGAGAGGGTATCATGCGAAAGCATACATCATGTTTTTGTTTTCTTTCTGTTTTATATGGGTTAAGTTCCTCTACAGCAAAAGTACAATTGTTGTAGTGGTTAATTCAGGGCATATTGACCTGATCACTATACACATGGTGGATCTAGTTGATAAGGATGGGAATTAGACACCTCTTTGGAGATCTTTGTTATTACTGGGCTTATGAAGAAACTGGACCATAAGAAATTAAAAGAATACATCCAAGATCGACATGGTTTGTGTTTTGAGAATGATTGGATAAGAATAGAGATGTGGTGTTAACAAAATTAGATTAAGTGGTGTCACTGATATTTTGAAGAAAAGCACAGTTCCAGATGTGTTGAATTTAAGAAATTATTTAGCTGTTAGGAATTTAGACAGCATTTCAAAAGGTAGTCCGCAGCTAAATGTAACAATTTGAAAGACATGGAGTTTCAGAAAAAAAATAATTAAGGAAGAAAATTTGGGACAGAGTCACAAAAATCCATGGATTTGAGACTTTAAATTATTCTACTTGGGTTGTGAACAATTAATGAGCTAGCAAAGAAGCTGGTAAAGCAAAACAGGTAACTCTGACCACAAATACAAATTTTTGTATCCAACCAATGAAAAAAAGTTACTTTAAATATTTATTTTTATCCATAAAGTGATGCTGAACAGTTAATTGGTCTCACTGAGTATCACCAAGATGACCAAGAGTTCTATAAATTAGAGTGCCACCAGATAGGTATTGTGTATATATTTGGATTCTATATGCATGTGATCCCTGGCAGTATGATAATAATTGAAAGTTTGCAATCTTATTTAAGTTTAGGGTATTGCAGTTTCTACAATTTCAAAAATTATTTTATTTCAAATGACAAACCATCATTAAAATTTGAAGTAAAACTTCTATAATAGGTCATTCTAAGGGAATCCTTTAAACCATTCACTGATCAGAGAGGTCATTAAAGATTTGTCATTATTCATATTTCTGTTACAGTTATGTTTTCATTAAAAGCAATAATTATTCAGTCACCCACTGGAAACAAATTACTTTTAGATACTCAGATTTTTCTTGAGTGCAAATCCTAATTTTTCTTATTATTTTCATCTAAAACTGGTGATGTGATCCTATACCCGGGAATAGAATATCTATAACTAAGAATATGTATAACTAAGAAAGAATAGAGAGAAAATAAACCACATAAAAGTAATTATCGTGGGCATAAATGCGTGGCCATTTTCTTATTATTTCTATGACATGAAATATATGTGAAAGAAAACCAGATTTTGTATGTCATCTATGTTTTTATTAAATTTTTATTTTTTATATTAATTATAGTTTATTCACTTTGTATTCCAGCTGTAGCCTCCTCCCTCATTCCCTCCCAAAATCACCCTCCCTCATCTTCTCCCTGCCCCTTTCCAAGTCCATTGATAGGGGAGGTCCTCCTCTCCTTCCATATGACCCTAGCTTATCTGGTCTCTTCAGGACTGGCTGAATTGTCCTCCTTTGTGCCCTGGTAAGGCTACTCCCCACTCAGGGGAAGGTGATCAGTGAGCCAGTCACTGAGTTAACGCCAGAGACAGTCCCTGTTGCCCATTTATGGTATTTTAAAAATGGTCAAGTAAAAAATAATTTGTAGTGTTATATTATTATCAAATTCAATACAACCTGATATTTAACAGAGTAAAAGAAGTAGACTTTATTAACAGAAATTTAATGATTGTTTGTTTTTGAATATTGTATTTTCAATGTATTTTCATGCATTTTCAAGTGTTTCATTTGAGAAACCAAGGGATTATTAAGTTATTTTAAGATAATAGTCAGTAATGATTTTATAATTAAATATGTTAGAAAATATATGAAATATTTGGGGGTTTATTTATAAATATGTATTTGTGTCATTTAACAAAACCTTATTGGAGCAAGTTATAGTGATGCCCTAGGAGAACATGCCAGAAATTTTTACTATGCTAAATATGGCATTTGAAATATATCAGCAGATTGCCACATGGTTGATCTAAATAGAAGGTAAAAATTCCAGTGTTTACCAGTGTTATTGATGAATGAGGCAATTTTGGAAAGCCATATTTACTTAAATGTATACTTTCTGCAGCAGGGATACAAAGTGAATAAACTGTAATAAATAAATATGTAAAATTTTAAAAATGTTATAATATCAGAATGTCTAAAATAAGTTACATTCAACTTTATAATATTAAAAGTTAGCACAGGAAAATGTATGTAAATTGGCCATTTTGATCTTGATGAATCACATTATCATGCATGTTTGTTCTGCTCTGGTGACAAATGTTTCTCCATATATGCATTCTCGGGTACTTTCCTAGTTATTTTTCAAAACCTTCATAAACATCAATATGGAATCATAATGCATGTCATTATTTTAGCAACAGGGGTCTGAATAAATGTATTTCATTTGGTTTATGTTTCTAATAAAAAGTAATTTTGATTTAAATAAGCACTATCTTTTTTTTTAGGCCTCCATTCCTTTGAAGGAATTGGAGCAGTTTAACTCAGATATACAAAAATTGCTTGAACCACTGGAGGCTGAAATTCAGCAAGGGGTGAATCTGAAAGAGGAAGACTTCAATAAAGATATGGTAAATTGTTTATGATGAAAGTATGAATAAAATAGGAATGAAAATAAGTAAATATTTGGAAATAAATAATATAACTTATGTCTCCAACTGAATTCTTTGAGCACCACCATTCACATAGTGTTATTTTTAATGATTTTATTAAGTGAAATATATTTCTGTTAACATGTTACTGTAACTGCTAAATAACTATCTTATGAACATATAAGAACACTCAAGTTAATAAATACTTGAGCTTTGTTTTGGTTTGCTCTGTTTTCAAATTCAGAAGGCAAAATGTAAAAGAAAATAGGAGCCATTCAGAAAATAAACTAAAATATGATAGAAAATTTTAGTTTCAGATTTAACTAATGTTATGTTTTTCTGATATTTTGCTTATATTAAGGACAATATAAATGTTGTCTACCAAACTTTCTAACAAGTTGGTATTAATGATATTTGAAAATATACTGATATATACATATAAAGTTATATAAAGCAATGTGGAATGTATATATGTATTATATAATATATGTAATAATATTATAAATATATGAGATACATATTGTTCACTTGTATACATATGTATACATATTATATGTAATACATAATATAATATATGTAATACATATTATATAATACATATATACATTCCATGCTGTTTATTCAATAAGAGTAAAAGAATATGTCCATGTGGCCAGTACATAAACTCTGAACATCTTCCGCCAGTCACCACTAATTTCAAGATGTCTTTCATATTTCTCTCTGGCTTCACTGCGTATTTTATGCTATGTTTTCTTTACTTTTTCACATGTTCTTTTCCCTCCTCCACTGCCATCACCACTGTAGAATTCTTAAGCTTTCATATATGTGTCAACATTAAAACTTCATAGACAAAGCTTCAAAACAGCATTAGAATGCAATATATAATTTTAGGTACAAGATATGTAAAGTAATATAAGAAATATTTTAATCCAGTATTCTTAGCTCCTACTCATTAATTCTTACATCTTGGCACTGTCTTAACAACTACTCCTTATATAAGAAATTTAATTACCTACACAACTCAGCCCATGGAAAGAAAGACAGGAAGAAACTTCCAGAAATGCTGAGTTCCAACTACTTCTACTTCATGTCAAAGATGAAAGTCTAGGGCAAATAAGTTAAAATGTATTACTTACTTTTCAGTCATAGAATTTTCCCTTGGGGGATATAAAGTAAATAAGTTTTCTTTATGTTTGGATTTTTTTCTCAGTCACTGAAATTGCTTCACAGTTTCAAAAGGAATATTAATATATTATATTATAGAGAACAAATACATATGTATATATACATATACATATATTTGTGACTGTCACTAGACTATTTGTAAAAAAGATTTTTTACTATTTGTAAAAAAGACAATTGTAAAAAAGATTCCAATTTCTTTAAACACAATGGATGAGTCCTCAGTTGTATTTTGAAATTTAAGCATGTGTTATAGATATACATATATTACAGTATTAACACACATAATAATATACATGTATACATAAACGAAGTTTGTGTGTAACTGATCATTAGCTCCTTGGAATGAATACTTTGGTAGTATTCCACAGTATCCATTTATAGATATTTTTCATATTTGGAGTTGAATTACAGGAAATGAAAGATGCAGAGATATATCCCTGTGCAATGATATTACAATAGCGCTTTTTCAAGTCATATCTTTAATTAAATAGAATTAAACCATTGTTCCTGGAGAATAAAACCAAATGAGAATTGAAAAACGTTGAAGTTATTTTAATACATACTTATTATTATTATATTTGCTTAAACTGTACAATTATGTTGTTTTAGAAATTAATTATTTTTTAATATCTGACAAATGTTCACATAATCATTTTTATTTCCTTTTTTGAAACAAGATTTCTCTGTGTAGCACTGGCTGTCCCGGACTTGTTTGTAAACGAGGCAGTCCTTAAACTCACAGCCATCCATCTGCCTCTGCCTCCCTGAGTACACAAACCCATCATTTTTGTTAATGCTCCATATTCTAAACTTGAGCATTTAGATTTAAATATAAAACTTAGATTAGTATGTAAAATGCACTGTACATTTAAGTTACTTAATAGATTTTTTTAGCTGTAGATCAGTTATCATTGGAAGTGACAAGTTAGATTATTCCTTCATATTTTTAATTTTTTTTCACTGTAATAAAAATAAAATTCAAAAATATTTTACAGTAAATCATAAATTCTATTATTGAAAGTTTCAAATAATCTAGATCACCAGCTTTGCTTGGCTCTGCCTGGCTCTGCCTATGGAATGTTTGGCTTACAGGCTCAACACCATGCCTTTCCCATCCTTCTGTGGGTCCTGACATTGCTCTTGTATGAGGCAAGCACTTTGTGACTGAGCCACCTCTGAAGTACTCAACTTCAACTTTAAGATACATTCAAATATGATTTTCAAATCTGTGCTTTGTTAACTGAAATGTGGTAAAAGATGAATGTATATCAGTCTTCAATACGCTGTTATCAAGATTCTGATATGACTCAGTGGTAAAGTGTTTACCAGCATGCTCTGTGGCCTGCTCTTAGTAGTGGGATGGATTTTAAAATAAAGAGGGTTTGTTGTTGTTTAATTTTTTCACTCATTTTAATATTCTGGATATTAGCTCTCTGTTAGATAAAAGGTTGGTGAAGATCTTTCCCAGTCTGTAGGCTGTCGTTTTGTTCTGAGGATAGTGTTCTATGCTTTACAGAAGATTTTTCAGTTTCATTAGGTCCCATTTTTTAACTGTTGGTCTTAGAGCCTGTGCTGTTAGTGCTCTGTTCAGAAAGTTGTCTCCTTTGCAAATGACTTCAAGGCTCTTTGCCAGTTTTCCTTCTAACTGCTTTATCCTATCACCTCTCCCTTAGGGGTGCAGCCTCCCTATAGATGAAGATGATAAAACGAGTCTTGATGAGACCTGAAAAGTGAGGGTCAAATAGAAGTGGAAGAGGTCCTCCCCTATCGGGGGACTAGGAAAAGGATATAGGGGGAGAAAAAGATGGGTGGGTGGGACTGGGAGGAGAAAAGGGATGGGGCTTCAGCAGGGATAGAGAGTGAAAAAAACTAGATAGATAGATAGATAGATAGATAGATAGATAGATAGATAGATAG